>NW_027596249.1:0-500743 GCF_964194155.1 Cetorhinus maximus | reverse complement strand
GGGTGAGTGGTCGATTGGGTGAAGGGGTAGGTGGGTGAGTGGGTAAGTGGGTAGGTAGGGGAGGGGGTGAGTGGCTGGGTGAGTGAGTGGGAAGTGGGTGAGGGGGTAGGTGGTTGAGTGGGAAGGGAGGTGAGTGGGAAGGGAGGTGAGTGGGAAGGGAGGTGAGTGGGAAGGGAGGTGAGTGGGAAGGGGGGTGAGTGGGAAGGGGGGTGAGTGGGAAGGGGGGTGAGTGGGAAGGGGGGTGAGTGGGAAGGGGGGTGAGTGGGAAGGGGGGTGAGTGGGTAGGGGGGTGAGTGGGTAGGGGGGTGAGTGGGTAGGGGGGTGGGTGGGTGAGGGGGTGGGTGGGTGAGGGGGTGGGTGGGTGAGGGGGTGAGGGAGGGAGGGGGTAGGTGGGTGAGGGGAGGAGGGAGGGGGTGAGGGGTGGGGGTGAGGAGGTGAGGGGGTAGGTGGGTGAGGGGGTAGGTGGGTGAGGGGGTAGGTGGGTGAGGGGTAGGTGGGTGAGGGGGTAGGTGGGTGAGGGGGTAGGTGGGTGGGTGAGGGAAGGAGGGAGGGGGTGGGTGGGTGAGGGGGTAGGTGGGTGAGGGGGTAGGTGGGTGAGGGGGGTAGGTGGGTGAGGGGGTAGGTGGGTGAGGGGGTGAGGGAGGGAGGGGTAGGTGGGTGAGGGGGTGAGGGAGGGAGGGGGTGAGGGAGGGAGGGGGTGGGGAGGGAGGGAGGGAGGGGGTGGGTGGGTGAGGGAGGGAGGGAGTGGGTGGGGGAGGGGGTAGGTGGGTGAGGGGGTAGGTGGGTGAGGGGTAGGTGGGTGAGGGGGTAGGTGGGTGAGGGGGTAGGTGGGTGAGGGGGTAGGTGGGTGAGGGGGTAGGTGGGTGAGGGGGTAGGTGGGTGAGGGGGTGAGGGAGGGAGGGGGTGGGTGAGGGAGGGAGGGAGGGAGGGGGTGGGTGGGTGAGGGAGGGAGGGAGGGAGGGTGGGTGAGGGGGTAGGTGAGGGAGGGAGGGGGTGGGTGGGTGAGGGAGGGAGGGGGTGGGTGGGTGAGGGGGTGGGTGGGTGAGGGGGTAGGTGGGTGAGGGGGTAGGTGGGTGAGGGGGTAGGTGGGTGAGGGGGTAGGTGGGTGAGGGGGTAGGGGGTGGGTGGGTGAGGGAGGGAGGGGGTGGGTGGGTGAGGGAGGGAGGGGGTGGGTGGGTGAGGGGGGAGGGGGTGGGTGGGTGAGGAGAGGGGGGTGGGTGGGTGAGGGGTTAGGTGAGCGAGTGGGAAAGTAGAGGGGTGCACTGTTTGTCGAGGGTTCCGGGTGGTGTTTGGGGGCTCGTTTGTTGTGGAGGTGCCAGTAATTAACCAATTTTTAAACTGTCTAATATTTCCTGGGTAATATACAATCGGGGTAACTCCCGTGTATCCTGCGAAATCTCCGAATCTAGTTCAGAAACGGAAACATTCAGAGAAACAGGGAATCCGCATTCCGTCATACTGACCCTCCGACAGTGCGGCGCTCCCTCAGCGCTGACCCTCCGACAGTGCGGCACTCCCTCAGCGCTGACCCTCCGACAGTGCGGCGCTCCCTCAGCGCTGACCCTCCGACAGTGCGGCGCTCCCTCAGCGCTGACCCTCCGACAGTGCGGCGCTCCCTCAGCGCTGACCCTCCGACAGTGCGGCGCTCCCTCAGCGCTGACCCTCCGACAGTGCGGCGCTCCCTCAGCGCTGACCCGCTGAGAATACCAGCCTGGCTTTATGGGTCATCTCCCTGGAGGGATGCTCCAACCCACAAACCTCTGATTCAGAGGCGGGTGAGGGATACACACTGAGCCTCGTGAACCCCAGCATATGCCCCGTCAATGATCCTCCGCCATCTCATGCGCGCCCTGGGCGAGAGTCAAAGGTCGGGGTCAGAGTGCAGAGGTGAATTGCTCCACCAATAGGAAGACCTTCCATCCCACCTCAGGACTTGCCTTTCTATTGCGCCTTTCACCACCTCAGGTTGTCCCAACGTGCTTCACAGACCATGAAATACTTCCGAAATGTGGTTGTTGTTGTAGTGCAGGAAACACAGCAGCCGGTTTGGAAACAAAACCCTCTTGTTATTTTACCCTTTGGCACCCGTGAGGTCATGTGTGACCCGACTCCACTTTAAGGCCTCTAGGGAATTGGGAGTCCTTCTTAAACTCGCTTGTCTCAAATTATGTAGATACCTTCTGGCCTAACGTTGAAGTAATATCCTCAGTTTTGCCACACCTGCTCCCACTTGATGTGCTTAATGTCTCCCAGGAGGGTCACCATCTGAATTTCAGAGGGGAAATTTCCTCTAATCCTCTCCCACCCTCCAGCTCCACGCCTCCCACTCTAAAACAAATCTGTCCGGGCCCCTCTCACCCTCTCCGGGTGGGATTCTCCCGTTGCCTTGGTGACAGGAGGCGAGGCGATTTTTCGAGGCCCGGTTCTCCCACCCAGTGGGAGCCCCGGTTGCGCTCAGCTCCTCCCCATGACGACGGGAAGATTGCCGCGTTGAATCGTTTGCGATTAAAGCGCCGCTGGCCTTGACGGAAGGTTTGCGAGTGACTCTGGGCTGAGGGGGAGGCGATCGGACAGCGCAATATTCACTAACAGGAGCGAGGTCCCCTTTACTCACTCTGTGTGGCCCTTTCATTCTGACAGTCCGAGGCCATCCTTACTGGATCATCAAGAACAGCTGGGGTGCAGACTGGGGCGAGGAGGTAAGTACTTCCCGTTGCTGCATAAGACCGAGGAGGAGGCCATTCTGCCCCTCGAACCTGCTCTGCCATTCAATAAGATCGTGGCTGACCTGTTTGTGTTTCGAGTTCCACGTTCCCATCTACCCCCCGATAACCTTTGATCCCCTTGCCTAACAAGAATCTATCTACTTCTGCCTTAAAAATATTCAGTGACCCCGCCTCCACCCCCTTCTGAGGCAGAGAGTTCCAAAATCTCACGACCCTCTGAGAGAAAAAAATTCTCCTCATCTCTGTCCTAAAAGGGCGACCCCCTAATTTTAAAACAGTGACCCCCCTAGTTCTGGTCTCACCCACAAGAGGAAACATCCTTTCCATGTCCACCTTGTCAAGGCCGTTCAGGGTCTTGTATACTTCAATCAAATCACCCCCTCACTCTTCTAAACTCCAGTGGAAACAAGCCCAGTCTGTCCAACCTTTCCTCATGAGACAACTCAGCTCATTCCAGGTATCAATCTAGTAAACCTCCTCTGAACCCGCCTCCAACGCATTTACATCCTTCCTTAAATAAGGAGACCAAACTGCACACAGTATTCGAGATGTGGTCTTACCAATGCCCTGTATGACTGCAGCATAACATCCTTACTTTAATGTTCAATCCCTCTCGTAATAAAGGATAGCGTTCCATTAGCCTCCTTAATTGCTTTCTCCACCTGCATACTAACATTTTGTGATTTGTGCACTAGAACACCCAGATCCCTCTGCACCTCAGAATTGTGCAACCATTCTCCATTTAAGTAATACTCTGCTTTTTTTATTCTTCCTGCCCAAGTGAACAACTTCACATTTTCCCACATTGTTCTCCATCTGCCAGATTTTCCCCACTCACTCAACTTATCTATATCTCTCTGCAAACTCCTCATGTCCTCTTCACAACATACTTTGTGTCATTTGCAAATTTAGCTACCATGCCTTCTCTCTCCTCACCTAAGTCATTGATGTAAATTGTAAACGTTGAGGCCCCAGCACAGACCCCTGCGGGACTCCACTAGTCATATCCTGCCAATCAGAAAAAGACCCATTTATGCATACTCTGTTTTCTGCCAGCCAGTCAATCTTCTATCCAGGATAATATGTTACCCCCCAACACCAGGAGCTTTTATTTTCCACAATAACCTTTGATGTGGCACCTTATCAAATGCCCTCTGGAAATCCAAGTCCAGCACATCTACAGGCTCCCCTTTATCCACTGCACATGGTCTTTCAAAAAACTCCAATAAATTGGTTAAACATGATTTCCCTTTCACAAAACCATGTTGACTCTTCCTGATTACCTTTAGTTTTTCTAAGTGCCCAGCTATAATCTCTTTAATGATCGATTCTAACACCTTCCCCATGACAGACGTCAAGTTAACTGGCCTATAGTTTCCTGTTTTCTGTCTCCCTCCCTTCTTGAATAGAGGGGTTATATTTCCAGTCTAATGGAAACAGTCTCTCCCTATTTACTCTATCAAACCCCCTCATGATGTTAAACGCCTCGATTAAATCTCCCCCTTAACCTTCTCTGCTCTAAGGAGAACAACCCCAGCTTCTCCAGTCTCTCCACATTAACTAAAGTCCCTCATCCCTGGTCCCATTCGGGTAAATCTCCCTCCGCACCCTCCCCCAGGGCCTTGACATCCTTCCTAAAGTGCGGTGCCCGGAGTGGAACACAATGCTCCAGCGAAGAGTTTTATATAAGAGTTCACTATAATGCCCTTAACAGCGTCAACAACTTGTCCTGCCACCTTCAAAGGTTTAAGTCTCTCTGTTCCTACACAGCCTTTAAAATTCAGATCGCCCATTAATCTTCTACACGCGAGGCAATACAAGCCTAATCTGTGCATCCTGTCCTTCTAATCTAACCATTTTAGCCCCAAACTCATCCTAGATGAACTGAAAGTCAATGGGCTCTGTCAGAGTATCCCCATCACCTCGTCCCCATGGCGTACAGAACTCACTCACTGTGTAGCCCGCCATCTTTTGGTAAATGCCCCTCATGCCCCAAGGCTCTCAGTCGGCCCATTCCCTGCCACTGCCCCCTGTTCGAAGGTGTGAGCTTATCCAGTATTGCTCCCTCTCCTCTTGGAAAGACTCTGCTCGGACAAGTAAAACCCTTCCTTGGTGGGCTGATTAACAATGGGGGTGGGCATCACGGCCCACTCGCAATAAAATCATAAGAAATATGATATAAATATGTTCCCACCTCCCTAATAGGAGCAGGAGTAGGCCATTCGGCCCCTCGAGCCATTCAATAAGATCATGGCTGACCTGGTGGTGGCCTCAACTCCTCTTTGCTGCCTGCCCCCCACCCGATTACCCTCGACTCCCTTGCCAGTCGAAAATCTAACTCAGCCTTGAATATATTCAATGACCCGGCCTCCACTGCTCTCTGGGGGAGAGAATTCCACAGACTGATGAAGAAATTCCTCCTCATCTCCGTCTTAAATGGGAGACCCTTTATTTTGAAACTGTGCCCCCCTCGTTCTAGACTCCCCCACGAGGGGGGAATCATCCTCTCAGCATCCTCCCTGTCAAAGCCCCCTCAGAGTCTTATACGTTTCAATGAGATCACCTCTCACTCTTCCAAATTCCAATGAGTTTAGGCCCAACCTGCCCAACCTTTCCTCATAAAACAAACCCCAGGAATCAGCCAGGTGAACCTTCTCTGAGCTGCCTCCAATGCGAGTATATCCCTCCTTAAGTAAGGAGACCAAAACTGCACACAGTACTCCGGGTGTGGTCTCACCAATGCCCTGTACAGCTGCAGCAAGGCTTCCCCACTTTTATATTCCATTCCCCTTTGCAATAAATTATAACATCCCATTTGCCTTCCTAATCACTGGCTGTACCTGTGTGCTAACTTTTCATGGTGCATGTACAAGGACACCCAGATCCTTCTGTACTGCAGCATTCTGCAGTCTCTCTCCATTTAAATAATATTCTGCTTCTCTATTCTTCCTGCAAAAGTGAACAACCTCATATTTCCCTGCATTATACTCCACCTGCCAAAGTTTTGCCCATGCACTTAACCTATCTATATCCCTCTGCAGACTCTCTGTATCCTCCTCACAACTTACTTTCCTACTTATCTTCGCGTTGGCAATAAATTTAGCTGCGATACATTCGCTTCCTTCATCCAAGTCCTCAATATAGATTATAAATGGTTGAGGCCCCCAGCACTGACCCCTGTGGCACTCCAATAGTTACAGTTTGCCAACCTGAAAATGACCCATTTATCCTGACTCTCTGCTTCCTGTTAGTCATCCAATCCTCCCTCCACGCTAATGTATCACCCCCAACACCATGAGCTCCTGTCTTGTGCAGTAACAATTTATGTGGCACCTTATCGAATGCCTTATGGAAGGTCAAATGCACCACATCTACTGGTTCCCCTTTAGCTACCGCGTTTATCACATTCTCAAAGAACACTAATAAATGTATCAACACCAGTGCATGATACAGTGTAGCAGGTGGAAAGAGGGGAGGAGGGGATCACGGGATGGTGTTTGGGAACGGGAAACCCCTCCCCAACCAACTATAGCCCGCAGATAGGAGGCTGAATCTGAGGCCTCAGTCTGTACCTCAGCATGACAGCGGTTATATGACAGGAAGAAAGATCTTGTTTTCAAACAGCAGGAGGCCATTCAGCCCATTGTGCCTGTGTCAGCTCTGAGGGAGCTATCCAATTAGCCCCACTGATTTATCCGCTTTCCCCCTGCAAATTTACTTCCCTGCAATCTGGGGAAATTTTGCCGGGTTATCGAGGAGCGTTCTGGTTTCCAAGGAGACAGCCCACGCTGTGGTGGGGTGGAGTGGGGGGTGCAAAGCAGTGACTACTCGCAGGGCCACCAGCACTGACTTGGATGGCGATGTGGTTCCGAGTGAGAGATTGGGATCGTTCCCGTTGATTTGTGTGTGGCTCCGATGATGGGAGCACAGTTGGTCACAGTGCCACTATTAACAACCCCATAGGTCTTTGGGAATCCCGCTGACTGGATCCCAAAACACGGGGAAAATGGGAAAAGGGATTGTTCCATTAGAATCTATCCAATAAGAGTCGTTGGGAAGGAATTGGATCGCTGGAATTCTGGCCAATGGGATGGACGGGTCCATTGACATACTGGCCAATGAGAGTAAGATTATAGTGTTCTCACTCTCTCTCTCTCTTTCCTTCTCTCTCCCCCCACATCTCTCTTTCCCTGTATATATACGATATATATGAACACATCATCGAAATCCTGGCCAATGAGAGTAAGATTAGTGTTCCCACTCTCTCTCGCTCTCTCCCTTTCCTTCTCTCTCTCCTCACATCTCTCTTTCCCTGTATATATACAATGTATATGAACACATCATTCTCAATGTGGGAAATCTGCACTGTCTCAAAGGCCCGTTGATGCAAGTCATTTTTTCCCACCATTTATCCCACAGGGATACTTCCGTCTCTACCGGGGAGAGAGAGCTTGCGGAATCAACAGGTTCCCCGTCACCGCTATTGTCTAATAGAAGAGCTGGCAAATCGCACGGAGAGACACGGGCAGTTCCACCGCACGCAGCCCTTCAGGAGGAGGGAGCTCAGATTCGCAGCTTAACGCAGCTTCGGTGCTCAAAAGGGGATCGTCCTAGACCCCCACCCCCACCCCCACCCCCACCCCCCACCCCCCAACACCCCCCGCCCCTTGGCGATGCCAATCGCACTTCCCAATTCCAGTGCCATTCCCTGACCCGCTCAGTACCAGATGTTACACCGGTATCAGGCACTCTCTAAACGCCCGATTCATGTACAAGTCGCAAGGCCCCATTTCAGATCCAATCGGCAACTGGTTCCAGGTAAAAACAAACCAGAAATGTTGAAGAAAAACGATCGTGTGATTTTGGGAGTTGACTTTTAATAATAACCAACCAATCAGGGGCAACTTGTAATTCTGGCCAATGGGAAGTGATTGTTTGATTGGAATTCTACCTGATTGGAAGGGATTGGTCCATTGTATTGCTGTTGTCCAATTTAACTCGACTGTATCTCAAACAGATGTGGTTTTCAGCTTTTGCGATAGTTTAATAAAGCAACATGAACATCCCAGTGACTTGAGTTATTTTGTTATCACTATCTCTGGGGAACCCAATCAGCCTCTGGCCCAGCCTATTGCCCTGCTAAGTCTTAGAAAGGGGGAATGATGGGGTGAGATGAAGAGAGGGTGAGAAGAGGCTCGAGTGGAGCATTAACACCAGCACGGAGCAGGTGGGCCGAATGGCCTGTTTCTGTGTCAAACTCATCGCTTAGATTCCAGTCTGTAACTCACTGCCGGGTATCTGTTATTCTATATATAAACCACCCGAACCCCTCGATTAGATTCCAGTCTGTAACTCACTCCCGGATACATGTTATTCTATATATAAACCACCCGAACCCCTCGATTAGATTCCAGTCTGTAACTCACTCCCAGGTATCTGTTATTCTATATATAAACCACCCGAACCCCTCAATTAGATTCCAGTCTGTAACTCACTCCCGGGTATCTGTTATTCTATATATAAACCACCCCGACCCCCTCGATTAGATTCCAGTCTGTAACTCACTCCCGGGTATCTGTTATTCTATATATAAACCACCCGAACCCCTCGATTAGATTCCAGTCTGTAACTCACTCCCGGGTATCTGTTATTCTATATATAAACCACCCGAACCCCTCGATTAGATTCCAGTCTGTAAGTCACTCCCGGATACATGTTATTCTATATATAAACCACCCGAACCCCTCGATTAGATTCCAGTCTGTAACTCACTCCCGGGTATCTGTTATTCTATATATAAACCCCCTGAACCCATCGATTAGATTCCAGTCTGTAACTCACTCCCGGGTATCGGTTATTCTGTATATAAACCACCCAAACCCCTCGATTAGATTCCAGTCTGTAGCTCACTCCCAGGCATTTGTTACACTATATATAAACCCCCCCGAACCCCTCGATTAGATTCCAGTCTGTAACTCACTCCTGGATATATATTATTCTATTTATAAACCACCCGAACCCCTCGATTAGATTCCAGTCTGTAACTCACCCCCGGGTATCGGTTATTCTATATATAAACCACCCTGAACCTCTCGATTAGATTCCAGTCTGTAACTCACTCCCGGGTATTTGTTAGTCTGTATATAAACCACCCGAACCCCTCGATTAGATTCCTGTCTGTAACTCACTCCCAGGTATCTGTTATTCTATATATAAACCACCCGAATCCCTCGATTAGATTCCAGTCTGTAACTCACTCCCGGGTATCTGTTATTCTATATATAAACCACCCCGAACCCCTCGATTAGATTCCAGTCTGTAACTCACTCCCAGGTATCTGTTATTCTATATATAAACCCCCCCGAACCCCTCGATTAGATTCCAGTCTGTAACTCACTCCCAGGTATCTGTTATTCTATATATAAACCACCCCGAACCCCTCGATTAGATTCCAGTCTGTAACTCACTCCCGGGTATCTGTTATTCTATATATAAACCCCCCCCGAACCCCTCGATTAGATTCCAGTCTGTAACTCACTCCCGGGTATCTGTTATTCTATATATAAACCACCCGAACCCCTCGATTAGATTCCAGTCTGTAACTCACTCCCGGGTATCTGTTATTCTATATATAAACCACCCCGAAACCCTCGATTAGATTCCAGTCTGTAACTCACTCCCGGGTATCTGTTATTCTATATATAAACCACCCCGAGCCCCTCGATTAGATTCCAGTCTGTAACTCACTCCCGGGTATCTGTTATTCTACATATAAACCACCCGAACCCCTCGATTAGATTCCAGTCTGTAACTCACTCCCGGGTATCTGTTATTCTATATATAAACCACCCCGAACCCCTCGATTAGATTCCAGTCTGTAACTCACTCCCGGGTATCTGTTATTCTATATATAAACCCCCCGAACCCCTCGATTAGATTCCAGCCTTGGAATCTTTTGCGGGATGTGCTGACGTATTGGTAATAATGTTGAATTTGGAATCTATTAGCCCACATAATGACCTGTGGATGTGTCAGCTGATGGAATTAAATTTCTGTCAATAAACCTGGAATTAAAAGCGCGAATGAGGAATGCTGGCCAGGAAACCATTACTGATCCTGGTAAAAATCCATCTGCTTCACTAATGTCCTTTGCAGTCCTGCCACATCCACTTGTGAATGGTGGTGGACAATTAAACAACTCACTGGAGGAGGAGGCTCCACAAATATCCCCATCCTCAATGCTGGGGGAGCCCAGCACATCAGTGCAATAGATAAGGCTGTAGCATTCACAACAATCTTCAGCCAGAAGTGCCAAGTGGATGATCCATCTCTGCATCCTCCAGAGGCCCCCAGCATCACAGATGCCAGTCTTCAGCCAATTCGATTCACTCCACGTGATATCAAGAAATGGCTGAAGGCACTTGATACTGCAAAGGCTATGGGCCCTGACAACATTCCGGCAATAGTACTGAAGACTTGTGCTCCAGAACTAGCCACCACCCGAACCAAACTGTTCCAGTACAGCTACAATGCTGGCATCTACCCGGTAATGTGGATAATTGCCCAGGTATGTCCTGCCCAGTAACAACAGGAAAAATCCAACCCGGCCAATTACCGCCCCATCGGTCTACTCTCGATCATCAGCAAAGTGATGGAAGGCGTCATCAACAGTGTTATAAAACAGCACGTACTCAGCAATAACCTGCTCACTGATGCTCAGTTTATGTTCTGCCAGGGTCATTCAGCTCCTGACCTTGTTACAGCCTTGGTCCAAACATGGACAAGAGAGCTGAACTCAAGAGGTGAGGTGAGAGTGACTGTTGGCCTCTGTTATGATATGAGGTACTTGTACCTTTAAGGAGGCATATCTTAAACTGCTGCTATGAATCCCATGCCTCTGTGTTCATTATGCAGCCATAGGAATGGAAATCAGATGTACTTTACATTACTCTTGAGTTAATTCTATCTGTATGTAGTCTTATCTACAAATAAAGCACTCATATCGCTGTATTACCAATCCTTTGTGTATGATTGGTATGTTTACGCGGAATAGAAGAATCTAGCATGGTGGCAGCATGTTTTTAAAGATTTGACTGACAAGCGGTTCAACATCATGAAAAGCCACAACCCGTGGCCAGAGAGGTACAACCAAGAGCACGTACAAAGCGGCGTCAGGACAAGATCCACAGGACGTCTAGCCAAGCGACGCGATCAGACGATGGGGACATTGACACACAAAGCGAGCTGACATTTTCAACATGGCGAACATCAAAGCATGTATTGATTGGCACTGTGGCACCAGCAGAAGCCTCTGCCACTGTCTGGATTATATGACCACAGGTGCAGGGGCGCCATAACCTATAAGCAACACAGGACACGGGTGCAGCTGCAAGCATCCTTCCATTTCGCACGCTGAAATGGATGGACCTGCAGAAGAGGCAAGTGACGGATTCAACCAACCGCTGCCACGCTCACCGTGTACACATTGGCTCGGAGAGTCTGCCCCTAGGATCCATTGCTCTCCAGTGTCACTATTGAAGAGGGTACTCCCTTCAATCCTGCAACTACATAGGCCAGTTGAAGAGGAGAAATTACAATCCCCGATCACACAGCGACCACAGAGGCTCAGGCTTCCCTTTAACTGGTTTTATTCCAGCACATGCAAGGGAGCTGCAATCATTCCAAAGAATCAAGACCCAACTCCCAGACTGATTACATTTCATTACTTTTGTACTTTTTTCTTATCATAATACATTTGAGCACTTTTGAATACATCCAATCGATAATCCACACACCGGTCCCATACTAACTCTATCCTATTGAGCACATAAACATGTGATTTTGCTAACCAATTATTCTAAAGGGTGTGTACATAATTATATTATCCAATCAAAATTAAAACACGCACGCAAAGACCTTGGTTCTCACAACTCAATGCTGCTTATATTTCATCAAAGACCCCTTTGTCCATTGTATGTCTTCCCATATCTAAGCTAAAACCATCTGCCCCCTTCCCTATGTGAGAGGGGAGTACATGCAATCTATTTTATATCCTCCTTGTGTCTTCAGCCTGGCTCTCAAGGCTGTGCAATGTTCATCTAGTAATCGTCGACTCTTAATGCGTTTACCAGCCAGGTCTGCCTGGAGATTTTAAGTGTTCTTCAGTAAATTCTTACTGTGTTCTTTTTTTTAGCATTTAAAATTTTCCCCCAACACCATCAAAGGCCACTCTGGTCAGCCCAGTATATCTTATGCTGTGCACACCACTGGTCCAATGTTCACAGGCCGACTAGAATTCAGGGATTTAAAACAAAAATGGGAAGTGTTGGAAAAGCTCAGCAGGTCTGGCAGCATCTGCGGAGAGAGAGAGAGAGAGACGGTTAACCTTGTCGGTCCAATATGACTCTTCTTCGGAGCCCTGCTGGGGTCCAACCCCAATTACCACCCACGACTCTAAGACGAAGGCAACGGAACACAAGGGCACCCCAAGTAGCCGGCCTAACAACCCGGATTGATCCCAAGGGATTGGAGGTCATTAAGGGTGATGCAGTAATGGGCCTACGTGCAGATATTCTGCTCCATCCATCGAGCCGCTGTGTGGTTGCACCATTCAGGCCCAGAACAAGCCGGAAGCCGACCTTGGTGGGGTGGAGAGAGGCGGCACGGCCCGAAAAGCCGAAAGAGGCCTAAAGCCGCTCTCGAAGAACTTTGACCGAAGCAGAGTGTCGTGAACCAGGAGGGTCACACCCAGCCTCAGTGGCCGGAACCTTCCCCCTCCCCAGAGCGTTGGCGTCGGGCGTTATGGCGGGCGTGAGCGGGGAAACACGGCGAGGAGGTCGACGAGCGGTTTTACGAGGCCCAGTTTGCGATCGCCCCGCTCCGCCCGTCAGCGTTTCCCGCTGCGAATGTCATTTGAATACATTAGCATCTCATTACAAGCCCGGCTCGCCAGAGTGAACGTAGAGTGAACTGTATCGCAACGGGATGTAAGAGGCGCCCACCGGGCAGCCTGCACCTCGCTCGCCGCTTCGAGGCTAGGCCGCCCCGCCCTGCGTCGCGTAGCGCTGGCGGGATTCAGCGCCAGGCTTCGCAGGCAGTGCGGCACCGAGGGGTTGCCGCAGGCCGGTCTCTGCCTACCAGGCCAGCGGTGAGGCAGGGGGGTTGGCGTCTAATGGGCTGTGGGGCTCAGGCTCCACTGGGGGAGATGGGCCTGCAGGGCTAGGGCTGTATTTGGGGGTCACGGCTTGCCGGGGGGTGGTGGGGAGGTTGCGCTCAGACACGTGGCTGGTGGGGAGTGGGGGGGGGGAAGAAGGTGCGGCGGGGAGGGGGGTGGGGTTGGTATATGTTGAGAGGTCCCCAAGATGGGGGTGGGTGAGACCTACTCGGGCCCGTGGTGGGGGGGCACACCCACTTCTAAATGCTCAGGGGCTAACGGGCAGACATGGACCAGAAGCACGACGGGATCAAGGAATACGGTGGGGTGGGTGGGTGGATGGAGAGGTCCCTGAGGCTAAAGGGTTTGTGAATATTGGCCGGAGCAGAAGGGAATGAGAGCTCCTTGGTAGTTTTAACACAATCTCTTGACGTGGGAGTAATTTCCACTTGGTGCGAGAAGTGGGACAGTAATCCCGTCTTCAACATTGATAGCGATGAGCAGACTTGATGGGCCAAATGGCCTAATTTCTGCTCCTATGTCTTATGTCTTATGGAAGGATAACACACCAGGAAAAGACAAGAAGAGACAAGTGCAGGTTAACAGGGCTGGAGTGAGCCCACTGTTGATACGCAAGACATGGCGGACTATGCCAGTAGCTTTGCCACCTCCATCTGGATAGCTTATTGCGTCATGACCAGTAATTGACATAATTACACCTTCACTGCTGCTAACTGGGTGATTCCACATCTCTGCGCCGTAACCTAGCATTAACGCTAATGGTAGGCCTCTCCGAGGTTTATTTTGGACAGGGACAGAGGTCAGGAATGACAAATCAACATTTATCTCCCGCTGGATTGAAGTTCTTCTGCACCCTGGAGGTGAGATATTGCGGCTGTCATCAGTCTGAGCTCCGGCCTGTGGGGAACTGAGTTAAAACATCCAAAGCCTCATTTCACTTGCACGCAAGGAGGCAAGGTTTGTATTTCCATCAGCCCCGGACTGTTTACAGGCGACCAGAGGTGAAGGGGTCAGTTCTAGCCACACCCGGCTATTTCCAGTAGATTGCTGACAAATTTTGGAACGTAATCTAAACTTGGAGTTTGCTGGTATCCAGTTCTATTTCCATTTGCAACTCCTCAGGTGATGAAGTCAGCTTGAGGTGATGCACTGGGGTAGGACAAACAAGGCACGGGGATACACGATGAATGGTAGGGCCCTGGGAAGTACTGAGGGTCAGAGGGACCTTGGTGTGCAAGTCCACCGGTCCCTTAAGGTAGCGGGACAGGTAGATAAGGTTGTTAAGAAGGCATATGGGATACTTGCCTTTATTAGCCGAGGAATAGAATATAAGAGCAGGGAGGTTAGGCTGGAACTGTATAAAATGCTGGTTAGGCCACAGCTAGAGTATTGTGTGCAGTTCTGGAATCCGCATTATAGGATGTGATTGCACTAGAGAGAGTGCAGAGGAGATTTACCA
This sequence comes from Cetorhinus maximus, assembly GCF_964194155.1. Taxonomy (NCBI): domain Eukaryota; kingdom Metazoa; phylum Chordata; class Chondrichthyes; order Lamniformes; family Cetorhinidae; genus Cetorhinus; species Cetorhinus maximus. Next base: position 486,384 of record NW_027596249.1, on the reverse strand, counting down.
GGATGTTGCCTGGGCTGGAGAGTTTTAGTTATGCGGAGAGATTGGATAGACTGGGGTTATTTTCCCTGGAGCAGAGGAGATTGAGGGGGGACATGATTGAGGTGTATAAAATTATGAGGGGCATAGATAGGGTAGACAGGAAGGAACTTTTCCCCTTGGTGGAGGGATCAATAACCAGGGGGCATAGATTTAAGGTAAGGGGCAGGAGGTTTAGAGGGGATGTGAGGAAGATTTTTTTCACCCAGAGGGTGGTGGGAATCTGGAACTCACTGCCTGAAAGGGTGGTAGAGGCAGAAACCCTCATAACATTTAAGAAGTGGATGAGCACTTCCGAGGCCCTGGCATACAAGGCTATGGGCCTAGTGCTGGAAAATGGGATTAGAATAGTTAGGTACTTGTTTGACCAGCGCAGACTCGATGGGCCGAAGGGCCTTTTTCTGTGCTGTAGACCTCTATGACTCTATGGGCAACATTCAGGTTTGGGTTTACTTGGGCAAGTAACATTCAATGCCCCCACACACACAAATGCCAGGGCAAAGGCCGTCTCCAACAAGGGGCCTCCCTTTCGGCATTTAACAGCCCGCCAGCGAGCTGGCATGTGTTCCCCGTGCGTGCATAATGAGGTGGGCAGCGGACGATGTGGCGCGAAAGCCCAGCATTGTGGCCGGGGTGGGGGGGATAGACGTCGGTTCCCACGCTTAGTGCAACGCGGGGAAAGTGCCGCCCAGTGCTAGTGTCGGATGTGTGCCGGGAAAAGGCTACACACGCTCAGACACAGGACAAATGTGTTCCTGAACTCATTGGCGCACTTCTCTATCAGAACCTTTGACAGGAGTTTGACGTACGGATGAGAATAGGCACTCAGGGCTGACTCACTGACTGAACATTTTAATGCACTGAAATAGTCTTTAATACATATTTAATTAAAGTTAGATCTTTGTGGTAGGGTCGTTTGCTTTCTTTTATATATATATATTATTTAACGAACGAGAAATGTACCTGAAGCAAATTTCCATATGGATCATAACAAAGTGAATTGGGTGAATTAAATCGGCGTCCGGCACCACTGAAATTGGTATAGTTCCATCACGAAAGATGGGTCTATACATATATTTGTTTGGACCTTAGGCATCTGAATGCAGCTCCAGAATGACGCTCTCATAAAATTCCCACACTTGAGGGACTGAACCCCAAGTGTGCGAACATCAAACTCATGGAGTACAAGAGCAGGGAGGCCATGTTGAGCTTGTATAAGACACTAGTTAGACCTCAGCTGGAGTATCGTGTACAGTTCTGGGCGCCACACTATAGGAACGCTTTGGAGGGAGTGCAGAAGAGGTTTGCAAAAATGGTTCCAGGCATGAGAAACTTCAGTGATGAAGATAGAGTGGAGAGGCTGGGAGTGTTCTCTTTGGAGAGGAGGGGGCTAAGAGGAGATTTGATAGAGGGGTTCAAAACCGTGAAGGGGGCTGGACAGAGTAGATGGGGAGAAACCCTTCCCTCTCGTAAAAGGATCGAGAATGAGGGGGGCACCGATTGAAAGCGATTTGCAAAAGATGCAAACGTGAGGTGAGGAAAAACAGCGAGTGGTTCGGGTCTGGAATGCGCTGCCCGGGAATGTGGCAGAGGCAGGTTCAATCGAGGCATTCCAGAGGGCATTAGATGCTTATTTGAATACGAAGAATGTGCAAGGGTTATGGGGAAAAGGCAGGAGTTCGGCACTGACTCAGAACGTTCATTCGGGAAGCCAGCGCAGGCACGATGGGCTGAATGGCCTCCTTCTGCGCTGTCACAGTCCTGTGATTCTTTTCTAAACTCAGCGCTAAGAATGGCTACTGGTCGGTACCTCAGGGAGAGACACCCCAGGAGGCTCTGCTTCCAAAGGTTACCGTTCTGGCTTTCCATTAGCCAGGATATTTTAACCAGCAATGGCATAGTGGCTGGACTAGTAACCCAGAGCCCCAGGGTGATGCTCTGGGAACCTGAGTTCAAATCCTACCATGGCAGATTGTGGAATTTGAATTCAATAGCAACCTGGAAGTGATTGTTGTTTAAAAACCCATTTGTCTCACTAATGCCCCCTGGGGGCCAATCCATACATTAACAGAAGAAGTCCTTGAAATTTATCCTAATTCCTCTAACCTTTCACTTAAATGTCCATATCCTTCTCTTGAAATGGGGAAAGTGACTGAATTCTCTTGATAGTGAGTCGCTTTGCCTTTTCTTTCATATGGTGTGGGGTATTACTGGCAAGGCCAGCATTTGTTGCCCACACATACCCCTTAACCTGAGTGTGTGGCCTCACTACAGCCATTTTGGAGGGTGGTTAAGAGTGAACCATGTTGCTATGGGCCTGGAGACACAGGTAGGCCAGGCCAGGTAAGGATGATAATTTTCACAGCCACCATATTACCTGGACTATTTTTCAACTGCAGATTTATTAACTGAATTTAAATACCACCAGTTCCTGTGGTGGGATTTGAACCTACGCCCCCTCCAGAGGATTAGCCTGGACTTCTGAGTCCAGTAACCTTACCTCTACACCACCATTTCCCTTTATTTTCAACACAGCTAATCAAGACTCTACTGCTCGATAACCGCCTCCCTATGCCGCAGAAAGAAATAGCGTTAGTTTGTCTTCAGGATCCAGCTCTTGTGAACATGCACCCGAATTAGTGAGGCCATTCGGCCCCTTGAGCCTGCTCTGCCATTCAATCAGAACATGGCTGACCTGATTGTAACCTCAACTCCACATTCCCGCCGACCCCCCCGATAACCTTTGACCCCCCTCGTTAGTCAAGAATCTCTCTACCTCTGCCCTAAAAATATTCAATGACCCCTGACCCTGCCTCCACTGCTCTCCGGGGATGGGAGACGCACAGGCTCACGACCCTCCGAGAGACCCGGTGTGTCTGCTCGTCTCCGTCTTAGGTGGGAGACCCCCCCCCGCCTATTTTTAAACGAAAACAGAGAAAATGCTGGAAAAACTCAGCGGGTCCGGCAGCGTCTGTGGAGGGAGAAACAGAGTTAACATTTCGAGTCCGTGTGACCCTTCTTCTGAGTTGGATGGGTGCTTGGAGAGCTACAGATGCCACTCGGTCTTCTGGGTTTTTCCAGCATTTTCTTGCTTGTGTTTTAGGTTTCCAGCTTCTGCAGTATTTAGCTTTTAGCTTTTCCCTTATTTTTAAACTGCGTCCCCTGGTTCTAGTCTCTCCCACAAGGGGAAACATCCTCCCAGCATCCTCCCTGCCAAGTCCTCTCAGGATCTTATATGATTCAATAAGATCGCCTCTCGTTCTTCTAAACTCCAATGGACACAGGTCCAGCCTTTCCTCATAAGATAGAAACATAGAAACATAGAAACTAGGAGCAGGAGGAGGCCATTCGGCCCTTCGAGCTTGCTCCACCATTCATTATGATCATGGCTGATCATCCAACTCAATAGCCCTGCTCCCGCTTTCTCCCCATACCCTTTGATCCCTTTCGCCCCCAAGAGCTATATCCAACTCCTTCATGTTTTGGCCTCAACTACTTTCTGTGGTAGCGAATTCCAATCTCTGGGTGAAGAAATTTCTCCTCATCTCAGTCCTAAATGGTCTACCCCGTATCCTCAGACTGTGACCCCTGGTTCTGGACTCCCCCACCATCGGGAACATCCTTCCTACATCTACCCTGTCTAGTCCTGTTAGAATTTTATAGGTTTCTATGAGATCCCCCCTCATTCTTCTGAACTCCAGCGAATATAGTCCTAACCGACTCGATCTCTCCTCATATGTCAGTCCCGCCATCCCAGGAATCAGTCGGGTAAACCTTCACTACACTCTCCCTATAGCAAGTACATCCTTCCTCAGATAAGGAGAGCAAAACTGCACACAATATTCCAAGTGTGGTCTCACCAAGGCCCTGTACAATTGCAGCAAGACATCCCTGTTCCTGTACTCGAATCCTCTGGCTGTGAAGGCCAACATACCATTTGCCTTCTTTACTGCCTGCTGCACCTACATGCTTACCTTCAGCGACTGGTGTACAAGGACACCCAGGTCTCGTTGCACGTTCCCCTCTCTCAATTTATAGCCATTCAGATAATAATCTGCCTTCCTGTTTTTGCTACCAAAGTGGATAACCTGACATTTATCCACATGATACTGCATCTGCCATGCATTTGCCCACTCACTCAGCTTGTCCAAATCACACTGAAGCATCTCTGCATCCTCCTCACAGCTCACCCTCCCACCCAGCTTTGTGTCATAAACCCCACCCTAGGAATCAGCCCAGTGAACCTTCTCTGAACTGTTCCTAACGCGTTGGTATCCTTTCTTAAATAGGGAGACCAAAACTGTGCACTGTGCTCCAGGTGTGTACCCCCCGCACCCTCCCCCTTTGCGTTCTCGGTGAAATTTCTGACCTGTCGGGCAGTTCCCCGGACGGCCTTCACAGCATTTGCCCCGTGCGAGAGCTTCAGTGCTCGTGGTCCTCCTGCCCCTCTGACCCCGGCAGCGCTCAGCGTGCCATTCACACTGGTCCATTCACACTCGCTGGAGCGTAAAGGGTTCATAGCCACCGTGCTAATGGCTGAGGGGCATCAGCGGTGGTGGCAAAGATCGCATGACTCTGGGACTCGGGGCGCTGGGGGGGAGGGTAGTTCCTGCCCCATCTTGCGCGGGTCGACAAGTCACCACGGCAACCCCCTGAAGCAGGACCAGGCCTGGCATGGGGGATTAAACACCAGCAGAGGGTGTTTGGCACCACTGAAGGACGAGCTCTTGCCCACACAACCACTGGCCCGTTACGGCCCACCTCAGCGGGGGGTTTGTCCCGGGCGTGGGGGAGGGGTGGGGTGGCCGTTTTCTTATTTAAAAAAAAATTCATACGGGGGATGTGGCTTGGCCAACACTTATTGCCCATCCCGAGTTGCCCCTTGAGGAGGGGGGGGGGTGGCGCTGAGCTTGGCAGTGCCACCTACACGGGCCAATCGCACACGGACAAAACCACGGGTTACGCGCACACGCCTCGGTTCAGTTTTGTTCAGAGAGAATACAGAAACGTTCAACTCTCCCCGCTGTTTTATGGCTCCATTTGAAGGGTCTATTGTTAAGTATTATTGTAGTAATTTAACTGGCGCCTTTATCCACGATGGTGATGAATGCTAATTGGAAGGTGCGACTGTCGTAGGCCGACATTTTTAGAGATCTTGCTGTGGGCCGGGTGACATCGAGGAACAGGCCGGATTCGGCCCACAGGCCGAAGGGTCCTCAGCTCCGGCTTAGGGCTGCCAGCGGCTCTCACAGGCCGGGGTATATCGTCCCTCCTGGGCGCTGGCACAAACAGAGCACTGGTGCGCTGCCACTGAAAAAGGACGTTCAACGGAAAGGGAGTAACTCCGGAAATGTGGGCTCGCTCTCCAAGAGCCCCGATAAGGCCGATCTTTACTCCCCCCACCCACCCTCGACCCCATCCCCATAGCAGGAATCCCGCCCGTCGCAAGTTTATTCTCTGGGACGCCATCGTCTTTGTCAAGCGCGTTCTTTACATCAATACCACGAGGTGGTTCCTCTTCGGGCGTTACACCCGGGAGAACCACAGGCCTGGATTTTCCGGTCGGCGGGCGGGTGGGCGGGCCCGGGAACGGTCGGGGAACCGACTGTCGCCCGCGATCGGGCCCCCGGCCGCGATTTCACGGCAGGCTGGCCAATTAACGGGCAGCCATCTTGAATCGCGCGCTGCGGGGGTGGGGGCGCGGGAGGAGCGCGAGCGCTGAAGTTCGCGCATGCGCACAACGAAAGCTACGCTGAGGCGCAGAGTCGCCTCAGGGAGCTGGTCGTTTATAAAATAAAAATAAATAAAGATATTAAAAATAACGAAAACGTGTCCCGTCATGCGACTTGGTCACATGAGCAGGGACATGTTAAATAGGAGTATTAAAAGGTTTTTTTGTGAAAAAGAAATCGCCGCTTGAAACCTCATCCCGACCGCGGATGAGGTGTCGCCAAAGATGCAAAGGCCGCTTGGCCTTTTCGCCCGCCTGCCCGCCAACCAAACGGCTGGACGGGCAGCGAAAAATTCCAGCCAATTGGTTAATTAAGGGCTGGATGCGAGAGGATTCTCCAGACCATCCTGCGTCTTGCTTGCGTTGGGTTCCTCTGACATGGAACAGAAAACCCAACCCTGTATATACTTTAAAAATTTGGTTCTTATTGGTATTTCTCATTTTTAAAATGGGCTTATCTGCCAAGCAAAGGCAATTATTGATGGTTGACCAGCTGCCTGGAAACTATCCCCCAGTGGCCTCCAGGACAAAAGCATTCTCTTCGCAGTCTCAGGAATGTCGCACCTCCTTATACCTAAGGAGCTCCTATCACACCCCATGGGACGGTACAGACCAAGTTCACCAGGAGCTAGAGGAAGGCCATTTACATTTGATAAGCCGACCTTGCGAGTGGAGTCCATGGGTCTGTTGAGACAATGGCTTCCCAAACACCAGGCCCCCCCATCAGCAATAGCATCCCTCTCAACCCATAATGGCTGAGACAGGATCAGCCCTGAAAGCAAAGGCAAATTCCAGAAGCTGCCACAAACATCCTTTGCAGAACTCACAGTGGAGAGGGGAAGTGACATGATCCAAGATTCTGGACTTTTTGACCTGCGCAGTCAGTCTGCTGTTTAACATCCAACTGGCAAGGAATGCAGTGTAATGCTCTGTCCAGTTGGGTCCACCAGCCCTTCTAACCTGACTCTACTGCAAGGTTTAGTATCACCGCCTGCAGAACGGACGCCATCTCTGCCTGCCTACGTCGCGTTGGGATGTCAAAAGCGAAAAAGAAAATCTTACAAGACATGTCTCCAGTCAGCCAACCACTGAAGGCCTACGTGGAAGGCTTCTTCACTGGACTCTGACATTGGGAGTCTGGAACCCACATTTGGAGTGGTTTATATATAGAATAACAGATACCCGGGAGTGAGTTACAGACTGGAATCTAATCGAGGGGTTCAGGGTGGTTTATATAGAGAATAACAGATACCCGGGAGTGAGTTACAGACTGGAATCTAATCGAGGGGTTCAGGGTGGTTTATATAGAGAATAACAGATACCCGGGAGTGAGTTACAGACTGGAATCTAATCGAGGGGTTCGGGGGGGTTTATATATAGAATAACAGATACCTGGGAGTGAGTTACAGACTGGAATCTGATCGAGGGGTTCGGGTGGTTTATATATAGAATAACATATACCCGGGAGTGAGTTACAGACTGGAATCTGATCGAGGGGTTCGGGTGGTTTATATATTGAATAACACATACCCGGGAGTGAGTTACAGACTGGAATCTGATCGAGGGGTTCGGGTGGTTTATATATAGAATAACAGATACCCGAGAATGAGTTACAGACTGGAATCTAAGCGATGAGTTTGACACAGAAACAGGCCGTTCGGCCCACCTGCTCCGTGCTGGTGTTAATGCTCCATTCGAGCCTCCTCTCACCCTCTCTTCATCTCACCCCATCATTCCCCCTTTCTAAGACTTAGCAGGGCAATAGGCTGGGCCAGAGGCTGATTGGGTTCCCCGGAGACAGTGATAACAAAATAACTCAAGTTACTGGGATGTTCATGTTGCTTTATTAAACTATCGCAAAAGCTGAAAACCACATCTGTTTGAGATACAGTCGAGTTAAATTGGACAACAGCAATACAATGGACCAATCCCTTCCAATCAGGTAGAATTCCAATCAAACAATCACTTCCCATTGGCCAGAATTACAAGTTGCCCCTGATTGGTTGGTTAAAAAATGATTCTCAAAATCACACGATCGTTTTTCTTCAACATTTCTGCTTTGTTTTTACCCGGAACCAGTTGCCGATTGGATCCGAAATGGGGCCTTGCGACTTGTACATGAATCGGGCGTTTAGAGAGTGCCTGATACCGGTGTAACATCTGGTACTGAGCGGGTCAGGGAATGGCACTGGAATTGGGAAGTGCGATCGGCATCGCCAAGGGGCGGGGGGTGTTGGGGGGTGGGGGGTGGGGGTGGGGGTGGGGGTGGGGGTCTAGGACGATCCCCTTTTGAGCACCGAAGCTGCGTTAAGCTGCGAATCTGAGCTCCCTCCTCCTGAAGGGCTGCGTGCGGTGGAACTGCCCGTGTCTCTCCGTGCGATTTGCCAGCTCTTCTAATTTAAGACAGCGGTGGCGGGGAACCTGCTGACTCCGCAAGCGTTCTCTCCGCGGTAGAGACGGAAGTATCCCTGTGGGATAAATGGTGGGAAAAAAAAAATGACTTCCATGAAGTTGTTTTACCCACATGGGAGTGGAGAGATCCCCCATTGGTGAATGGGCAATGATGTGTTCATATATAATGTATATATACCGGAACGGAGAGAGAGACACGTGAGGGGAGAAAGATACAGAGGGAGAGGAAGAGAGACAGGGAGAGGGAGTGACAGAGAGAGAGAGAGAGAGAGAGAGAGAGGGGTTTGGGAGGGGGAGAGAGAGTGAGAACACTATAATCTTACTCTCATTGGCCAGGATTTCAATGGACCCCGTCCATCCCATTGGCCAGAATTCCAACGATCCAATTCCTTCCCAACGACTCTTATTGGATAGATTCTAATGGAACAATCCCTTTTCCCATTTTCCCCCTGTGTTTTGGGATCCAGTCAGCGGGATTCCCAAAGACCTATGGGGTTGTTCATAGTGGCACCGTGACCAACTGTGCTCCCATCATCGGAGCCACACACAAATCAACGGGAATGATCCCAATCTCTCACTCGGAACCACATCGCCATCCAAGTCAGTGCTGGTGGCCCTGCGAGTAGTCACTGCTTTGCCCCCCCCCAACTCCACCCCACCACAGCGTGGGCTGTCTCCTTGGAAACCAGAACGCTCCTCGATAACCCGGCAAAATTTCCCCAGATTTCAGGGAAGTAAATTTGCAGGGGGAAAGCGGATAAATCCAGTGGGGCCAATTGGATAGCTCCCTCAGAGCTGACACAGGCACAATAACGCTCGGCAAAAATTAATCCCGGTCAAAAAGAAGGTCTCAATGAGAAGGATGAACCACCTGCGGTTAACAAAGATGGTCGAGGAGAGCCTTGGAGCATTAGGAGCAAAAGATGGCGGGCTACACAGTGAGTGAGTTCTGTACGCCATGGGGACGAGGTGATGGGGGTACTCTGACAGAGCCCATTGACTTTCAGTTCATCTAGGATGAGTTTGGGGCTAAAATGGTTAGATTACAAGGACAGGACGCACAGATTAGACTTGTATTGCCTCGCGTGTAGAAGATTAATGGGCGATCTGAATTTTAAAGGCTGTGTAGGAACAGAGAGACTTAAACCTTTGAAGGTGGCAGGACAAGTTGTTGACGCTGTTAAGGGCATTATTGTGGACCCTTATATAAAACTCTTCGCTGGAGCATTGTGTTCCACTCCGGGCACCGCACTTTAGGAAGGACGTTAAGGCCCTGGGGGAGGGTGCGGAGGGAGATTTACCCGAATGGGACCAGGGATGAGGGGACTTCAGTTAATGTGGCGAGACTGGAGAAGCTGGGGTTGTTCTCCTTAGAGCAGAGAAGGTTAAGGGGGAGATTTAATCGAGGCGTTTAACATCATGAGGGGGTTTGGACAGAGTAAATCAAGAGAAAGTGTTCCCAGCGGCAGGAGGGTCGGGATCCAGGGGGACGCAATTGTGGTTAATCGGCAAAAGAACCAGAGGGTGGGAGATGAGGAGAATTTTTTTTACACAGCGAGTGGTTGTGATCTGGAAGGCGCTGCCTGAAAGGGTGGCGGAAGCAGATTTAATAGGGACTTTCTAAAGGGGATTAGATAAATACATGAAGGGGAAAACTTTGCAGAGGTGTAGTGGAAAGAGCAGGAGGAGTGGGGCTAATTGGAAAGCTCCTTCAAAGAGGCGGCACAGGTACGATGGGCTGAATGGCCTCCTTCTGTGCTTCATATGATTCTATCTAATTGAGGTTTTTAAGATGAGTAGCCATTTCAAAACTGAGGCAGGTACATTTTTGTTGGGAAAGGGGATTAAGGGTGATGGAACCAAGGATGGAGTTAAGTTAAAGATCTGCTGTGAGGAAAATGAATTGTGGAACAGGTTCGAGGGGCAGAATGGCCTCCTCCTTGTCTAATGACTTGGGAAACACTTACCTTCTCTCCCCATCCTTTACCCCAGCTGTTCTTGATGACCCAGTATGGTTTACCTTGTGCTGTAGAAATAAAAGAGCAACACAGAGTGAGTGAAGCACATCTATTTTCTTTGAATTAATACCGTGCTGTCAAATCCTTCGACAGCACCTTCCAAACCCACGACCACTACCACCTAGAAGGACAAGGGCAGCAGACACATGGGGAACACCACCACCTGCAAGTTCCCCTCCGAGCCACTCACCATATATCGGTCGATCCTTCGCTGTTGCTGGGTCAGAGTGTATCCCTCACTCACCTCTGAATCAGAGGGTTGTGGGTTTGAGCATCTCCCCAGACAGCTAACCACTAAATCCAGCTTGGTCATCTGAGGGCCAGTACTTAGGGAGTGCTGCACTGCCAAAGGGCCAGTACTGAGGGAGTGCTGCACTGTCGGAGGGTCAGTACTGAGGGAGCGCTGCACTGTCAAAGGGCCAGGACTGAGGGAGCGCCGCACTGTCGGAGGGGCAGGACTGAGGGAGCGCCGCACTGTCAGAGGGCCAGGACTGAGGGAGCGCCGCACTGTCGGAGGGGCAGTACTGAGGGAGCGCCGCACTGTCGGAGGGGCAGGACTGAGGGAGCGCCGCACTGTCGGAGGGGCAGGACTGAGGGAGCGCCGCACTGTCGGAGGGGCAGGACTGAGGGAGCGCCGCACTGTCGGAGGGGCAGTACTGAGGGAGCGCCGCACTGTCGGAGGGGCAGTACTGAGGGAGCGCCGCACTGTCGGAGGGGCAGTACTGAGGGAGCACCGCACTGTCGGAGGGTCAGTACTGAGGGAGTGCTGCACTGTCGGAGGGTCAGTACTGAGGGAGCGCTGCACTGTCGGAGGGTCAGTACTGAGGGAGTGCCGCACTGTCGGAGGGGCAGTACTGAGATTATCGAGGAAAATAAAAGCCCATGGCACAGTGGATGACATATCAGAATGGATAGAAGACTGGCTAGGTAACGGGAAACAGGGGGTAGATATAAATGCAAGGTGTAATGAGTGGTGTGTCACAGGGATCAGTGCTGGGGCCTCAACTTTTTACAATTGATACAAATGACTTGGATGAAGGGATTGAAGGTATGGTTGCAAAATTTGCTGAGGACTCAAAGACAGGTAAGAGAGTAAGATATGAAAAGGAGACAAAGAGGTTATAACGTGCCACAAATAGGTTAAGTGAGTGGGCAAAGACCTGGCAAATGGAGTATAATGTGGGAAAATGTGAAATTGTTCATTTTGGCAGGAAGAATAAAAGAGAGGCATATTATCTAAATGCTGAGAGATTGCAGAGCTCTGAGATGCAGAGGGATCTGGGTGTCCTAGTGCATGAATCTCAAAAGGTTAGTGTGCAGGTACAGCAGGTAATTAGGGAAGTGAATAGAATGTCATCATTTATTGTGCTGGGAATTGATTACAAAAGTAGGGAGGTTATGCTTCAGTTGTATAGGGCATTGTTGGAGTACGGTGCACAGTATTGGCCTCCTTACCTAAGGAAGGATGTAAATGCGTTGGAAGCAGTTCAGAGAAGGTTTACCAGATTAATACCTGGAGTGGGTGGGTTGTCTCATGAGAAAAGGTTGGACAGGCTAGGCTTGTATCCATTGGAGTATAGAAGAGTAAGAGACGACCTGATTGAAACCTTTAAGATCCTGAGGGGGTCTTGACAGGGTGGATGTGGAGAGGATGTTTCCCTTTGTGGGAGAATCTAAACTAGGGGTCACTGTTTAAACATAAGGGGTCGCCCATTTAAGACTGAGGTGAGGAGAATTTTTCTCTCAGAGGGTCGTGAGTCTTTGGAACTCTCTTCCTCAACAGGCGGTGGAAGCAGAGCCTGAATATTTTTAAGGCAGAGGTAGATGGATTCCTGCGAAGCAAGGGGGTGAAAGGTTATCGGGGGTCGGAGGGAATGTGGGGCTGAGGTTACAATCAGACCAGCCACAATCTCTTTAAATGGCGGAGCAGGCTCGAGGGGCCGAGTGGCCTCACTCCTGCTCCTAATTCATACATTCGTAAGTTAGCACCGAGGGAGCGCTGCACTGTTGGAGGGTCAGCACCGAGGGAGCGCTGTACTGTCGGAGGGTCAGCACCGAGGGAGCGCTGCAGTGTCGGAGGGTCAGCACCGAGGGAGCGTTGCACTGTCGGAGGGTCAGCACCGAGGGAGCGCTGCACTGTCGGAGGGTCAGCACTGAGGGAGCGCTGCACTGTCGGAGGGTCAGCACCGAGGGAGCGCTGCACTGTCGGAGGGTCAGCACCGAGGGAGCGCTGCACTGTCGGAGGTGCCGTATTTCAGATGAGACATTAAACCAAGTTCCCTTCTGCCCTCTCAGATGGATGTAAAAGATCCTACGGCCTCTATTGGAAGAGGAGTGGGCGGATGTTCTCCACGGTTTCCTGGGGCCAATATTTATCCCTCAACATCAGTAAGAATCTGGAAAAGCTTCGGACGTTACAGGGCATCGCTTACCTACTCCGTAGCCTGTAATGAGCGCCACATGGTCCAATCTGTTACAGCTGCAACAACCAATGCGAGGTCGAAGTATCCCCCTCTTGTACACCTGAAGAGAAACAAACAGTGAATGAGATGAGCTGCTGTTGCATTCACTGAGGAGTGGATTTCCGAATGGCCCTTTCATGGGATGTGGCTGTCCCTGGCAACATCTGGCATTTAGTTGTCCAGTCCTAATTGCCCTTGAGGGCATGTTGGCAGGCCGTCTTCTTGAACCACTGCAGCCCATGCAGTTCAACCTTTCCGTAGCAGTTTGGGTACAACCGAGGGGCTTTGCTCAGCCATTTCCCCGAGGGCAGTTAAGAGTCAATCCCCCCCACCCCCTATTGGTGTGGGGCTGGAGTCATGTGTAGGCCAGACCAGTGCCCCTGGGCCTTTGGGTTGCTAGTCCAGTGACATTACCACTACACCAACATCGCCTTGTCATGTATTCTTGTGTGGAGGCGTGATAGGATATTGTTATTTATGCTTCATCCTTGTCACAATCCCAGGGACTGGCAAGACTGAAGCCCCACCGCTTATTACTCTTGGTTTGAACGCCACCCTCTGCAACCTCCTGCCACCAGCAGCCCCCTTCCCCTGCTATGGGATTCACCTGCTTATAGCTCAGGTGCAGAGCACTTATCATACAAAAGTTGCTCCCCCAGCATCTCAGATCCCAGTCTTCAGCCAATTCAATTCACTCCACGTGATATCAGGAAATGGCTGAAGGCACTGGATACTGCCAAGTTCTATGGGCCCTGACAATATTCCCGCAAAACTATTGAGTGCCTGTGTTCCAGAACTTGCTGCGCCCCTAGCCAAGCTGTTCCAGTACATCTGCAACACTGGTGAGGTGAGAGTGACTGCCCTTGACGTCAAGGCCGCATTTGACCGAGTGTGGCATCGAGGAGAACCGGCAAAACTGGAGTCAATGGGAATTAAGGGGGAAAACTCTCCCCTGGTTGGAGTTGAGATCGCTCCCAGCTGGAGGGCAGCAGGCCAGAGAGAGGGAACCAGCCCACCGGCTGGCATGCTTAACCGCTGTTGTGCCCAGTTAGTGGTGACGTGGCACTGGTGGAGCCAGGGAAATGTGCCCATAAAGGAAGGATGGGCAGGAGTGGACAGAAAGTCTTACCTTCAAGGCGCTTGCATTCATGGTGACTACGATTGGGCCTCTATTAGCGATCCATCTTTGCATTTCTGAAACAGAATTTGAGAGAGTGTCAAGAAAAGGCCAAGGTGAGACCATTCAGCCCATCTACCACCCCTCATCCGTGTTGAGAGCTGTGGGATCGTGCTGTGCGCAAACACGGCCTCTGCGTTTCCTACGTCACAACAGTGACCACGCTCCGAATGTCCCTCCTTGACTGTAAAGCGCGTTGGGCTGGGGGTGGGTTGGGGTGAGGGGGGTTTGCAGCGTTGGAGGAGAGCGGGGTGGGGGGGGTGGCGGGTGGGGGGGGCGACTTGAGGCTTTGAAAGGCGCTATAGAAATGCGGGCCTTCAGTCTCGGCTTCTCCTCTCAGGTCAGTTGCCTCTTACCGGGCTGCACATGGTGGTGTTGGTGGTGGGGGGTGTTGGTGGTGGGGGGTGTCGGGGGTGCGGGTGGGGGGTGTCGGGGGTGCGGGTGCCGGGTGGGGGGTGCCGGGGGTCCGGGTGGGGGGTACCGGGGGTCGGGAGGGGGGTGCCGGGGGTCCGGGTGGGGGGTGCCGGGTGTCCGGGTGGGGGGTGCCGGGGGTCGGGTGGGGGGTGCCGGGGGTCAGGGTGGGGGGTGCCGGGGGTGCGGGTGCCGGGTGGGGGGTGCCGGGGGGGCGGGTGCCGGGGGTGCGGGTGCCGGGTGGGGGGTGCCGGGGGTCAGGGTGGGGGGTGCCGGGGGTCAGGGTGGGGGGTGCCGGGGGTCAGGGTGGGGGGTGCCGGGGGTCAGGGTGGGGGTGCCGGGGGTGCGGGTGCCGGGTGGGGGGTGCCGGGGGTCCGGGTGGGGGGTGCCGGGGGTCCGGGTGGGGGGTGCCGGGGGTCCGGGTGGGGGGTGCCGGGGGTCAGGGTGGGGGGTGCCGGGGGTGCGGGTGCCGGGTGGGGGGTGCCGGGGGTCAGGGTGGGGGGTGGGGGGTGCCGGGGGTGCGGGTGCCGGGTGGGGGGTGCCGGGGGGTGCCGGGGGTGCCGGGCGGGGGGTGCCGGGGGTGCCGGGCGGGGGGTGCCGGGGGTGCCGGGCGGGGGCTGCCGGGGGTGCCGGGCGGGGGCTGCCGGGGGTGCCGGGCGGGGGTGCAGGGGGTGCCGGGGGTGCCGGGCGGGGGGTGCGGGGGGTGCCGGGCGGGGGGTGCGGGGGGTGCCGGGGGTGCCGGGCGGGGGGTGCCGGGGGTCCGGGCGGGGGGTGCCGGCGGTCCGGGCGGGGGGTGCCGGCGGTCCGGGCGGGGGGTGCCGGGGGTCCGGGCGGGGGGTGCCGGGGGTCCGGGCGGGGGTGCCGGGGGTCCGGGCGGGGGGTGCCGGCGGTCCGGGCGGGGGGTGCCGGGGGTCCGGGCGGGGGGTGCCGGGGGTCAGGGGCGTGGTGCCGGGGGTCAGGGGCGTGGTGCCGGGGGTCAGGGGCGTGGTGCCGGGGGTCAGGGGCGTGGTGCCGGGGGTCAGGGGCGTGGTGCCGGGGGTCAGGGGCGTGGTGTCGGGGGTCAGGGGTCAGGGGCATGGCGATGAGGAATCTACTTGCGCCTCCCCTTCCTGCCAAAAGTTTGACCTGTCTTGACCGGCAACTCACCAACTTCATGTGATTGGATGAAATGATATGTCCGAAGTTTCGTAACGACTTTGGTGCGTTTGAAATGGCAGGAGCTCTGCTGTACGGCTTTATACCTGTAGTCGTGTGAACTCATTATTCCCCCTGTTGATAAAAGGAGCAGAGCTTTGCTTTAAAATGAGGATAGGCTTCAGCCCAATGACACACATGTTGGCTAGTGTTTAAATCACTCCCTTCATCCCCTCCCTATCTCCATAACCTCCTCCAGCCCCCACAACCCTCCGAGGTCCCTGCCCTCCTCCAACACTTCAACTCTCACATTTTAATCTCACCACCATTGGGCAGCCGTGCCTCCAGCTGCCTGGGGTGGAGGGGGGTGGCGGGGGGCTTATGCTCTGGAAGTCCCTCCCTAAATCTCTCCGCCTCTCTCTCTTTCTCTCACCTCTTTTAAGACGTTTCTTAAAACTGACCTCTTTGACCGCTCGTTTGGTCACCTGACCCTAGAATCTCCTTATGTTCTCACCGGGCCAAAATTTCATTTCATGGTCTCTCTGTGAAGCGCCTTGGGACTGTCCACTATGTTAAAGGCACTATGTGAATGCAAGTTGTTGTTGTTGACCACCACCTTCTCAAGAGCGACGTGGGATGGGCACGAAATGCCCGCCTTGCCCAGTGACAGCTCCTCAGAATCAACAGGGAAAAGCGAGAAAGAGTCCAGAGTTTGCTGGGGCAATAAGGGTGGGGTTCGTGGCAGTAATTACACATTAAATGCACTGCAGTAAAGTTAGGGCTGGTGCTTAACGGCGTAAGGAACCTTTTTAAGGAGGGGCATTATGTTCTTGCACTGCCGCTCAACCTCTCCGGCCCAGAAAGGGAACAATTTAGACTGGGGCGTCTTATTCCCTCAGTTTGCGAATTGTTTTTGGAGGCCGTTTTTAAGTTGAAAAATTGACATTTCTTCTTGTCCCTCCTCCTGTCTGTATCTTTCATTCTCTCCCTCGTAATCCAACCTTCCTCTCCTCCCTTGATTTCCCTTTCTGCGCCCAATTTCCTTACCTAAACGGCAAATGGAGTTGAAAGCGTTGAACGGGTAACCTCCTTTGCAGCCCTTGTCCCAGTGGTCACAATCCATCAGCTCTGAAATCAATTAAGGACACGTTCAGACTCCAACCACGATGAGGAACAGCAAAGAAACAGGGGCAAACAGAATTCAAGAACAATAGTAGAGGCCTGAGGCCAGGGAAACTAACTCCCATTACCTTGCTCTGACAGTGTCCTCAGTATCTTTGTTTTTATGTACACCAGTGTCTCAATATTGGCCACAGACCCAAAAGCCCAGCAGCTTCCACACCGTCTCTGCAGGCCAAGGAGAGATCATTAGTTGTTGGTTTGTTTGGCGAGTGGATTGCTATTCACCACCTCCTGACGACGCCTGCAAGGCCCCTAGAGCTCGACAAGGCACTGAGGTCTCGCAGCACACCCACCTCTTCGCCCTCCGCCACACCCGAGTCCCTCCGAGATCACTGTGCCCTCCCCGCCCCCCCCTCCCCGCCCCAACGCAACGACCCTCACGCCTTTTAATCGCTCCACGAATGGCGGCCTAGCCTTCAGCCCCCTCGCGCCCTGAGCTCTGGAACTCTCTCCCGAAAGCATGCTCTTCTCTTCATCCCTTAAGGTGCCCCCCAAAACCAAAACCGAACCCGCGGACCCTAAAATCGCCTCATGTGGCTTGGGGCCAAAAGTCGCCTCGCGCTAGTCCGGTGAAGCACCTGGGGAGGTTTTACTATGTTAAAGGCGCTATGTAAATGCAGCTATTCTGATCGAAGATTGAGGCAGGCATAACCATTAAACGAAAAGTAGGGGAGTGTCAAAAATTTGGCAGAAATTATCAACTTAATTCTTAAATACACAGATGGATTACAAAACAACCAGAGTGGGAAATGAAACAATAAAGGAGGGAGTGTTTGTTGGGGACGGTGTAGAGGGAGCTTTACTCTGTGTCTAACCCCGTGCTGTACCTGTCCTGGGAGTGTTTGATGGTGCAGTACAGAGGGAGCTTTACTCTGTATCTAACCCCGCGCTGTACCTGTCCTGGGAGTGTTTGATGGGGACGGTGTAGAGGGACCTTTACTCTGTATCTAACCCCGTGCTGTACCTGCCCTGGGATTGTTTGATGGTGCAGTATAGAGTGAGCTTTACTCTGTATCTAACCCCGTGCTGTACCTGTCCTGGGAGTGTTTGATGGTGCAGTACAGAGGGAGCTTTACTGTGTATCTAACCCCGTGCTGTACCTGTCCTGGGAGTGTTTGATGGGGACAGTGTAGAGGGAGCTTTACTCTGTATCTAACCCCGTGCTGTACCTGCCCTGGGAGTGTTTGACGGGGACAGTGTAGAGGGAGCTTTACTCTGTAAATAACCCCGTGCTGTACCTGCCCTGGGAGTGTTTGATGGGGACAGTGTAGAGGGAGCTTTACTCTGTATCTAACCCCGTGCTGTACCTGCCCTGGGAGTGTTTGATGGTGCAGTATAGAGTGAGCTTTACTCTGTATCTAACCCCGTGCTGTACCTGTCCTGGGAGTGTTTGATGGGGACGGTGTAGAGAGAGCTTTACTCTGTATCTAACCCCGTGCCGTACCTGCCCTGGGATTGTTTGATGGTGCAGTATAGAGTGAGCTTTACTCTGTATCTAACCCCGTGCTGTACCTGCCCTGGGAGTGTTTGATGGGGACAGTGTAGAGGGAGCTTTACTCTGTATCTAACCCCGTGCTGTACCTGCCCTGGGAGTGTTTGATGGGGACAGTGTAGAGGGAGCCTTACTCTGTAAATAACCCCGTGCTGTACCTGCCCTGGGAGTGTTTGATGTGGACAGTGTAGAGGGAGCTTTACTCTGTATCTAACCCCGTGCTGTACCTGCCCTGGGAGTGTTTGATGGGGACAGTGTAGAGGGAGCTTTACTCTGTATCTAACCCCGTGCTGTACCTGTCCTTGGAGTGTTTGATCGGGTCAGTGTAGAGGGAGCTTTACTCTGTATCTAACCCCGTGCTGTACCTGTCCTGGTAGTTTTGGATGGGCACCGAGTATACCTGATCTTTCACACAGGTCACTGCTCCCTTGTTCCTCCAATCAAAGCATCTGGGCATAGACACGTTTGTCAGTGGCTCCGCTACCTCTGCTGAAAGCATCTCCTCTGGCCAAGTGTCGTTGTTATTACTGATCACTGGGTTGAGGTAAAAACTACCAAATTCTTCATCTGTGAAAAGAAAAGCAATTGAAGCAACTGTGCAACCAGTCTCCAGACAGCTCATTGTGCCAGCCAGGAGTGAAGCTCATGTCTCCAGGGCTGGGGAGAAGCTGAACGATACATGGGGAGCAGTTCAGTTAATGCGGAGAGACTGGAGAAGCCGGGAATGTTCTCCTGAGAGCAGAGAAGGTTAAGGGGGGGATTTAATCGAGGTGTGCATAATCATGAGGGGTTTGGATCGAGTAAATATGGAGAAACTGTTCCCAGTGGCAGGGAGGGTCGGTAACCAGAGGGGACACAGATTGAAGAGAATCGGTTAAAGAACCAGAGGTGGAGGAGATGAGGAGAATATTTTATTTACACAGCGAGTTGTTGTGACCTGGAAGGCGCTGCCTGAAAGGGCGGCGGAAGCAGATTCAATAGGAACTTTCCAAAGGGAAATTGGATAAATACTTGAAGGAGAGAAATTTGCAGGGATACGGGGAAAGATGGTGGTTTGGGGGAGGACAGGACTAATTGGATACTCTTTTGAAGGACCAGTACAGAGGTGATGGGCTGAATGGCCTCCTGTGCTATTAAAATGCCCCAATCTCCAACATCGGGTCTTTCACGTTAGTGCTATGTTAGGACCGGGGCTGCAGTTTTGGAGGAGCTGTAGTTTACCCAGAGTGGTGGATGATGTACCTCTCTGAGATCTCCCCATCTCCCCCTCTTCCCCACCTCAGCAGCATCTGCTCTGGGTTTGGGAGATGGGCTGCTCACTGCAGACACAGACCGACTCCCAAGATCCCTTCCCCCATCCCTTTCAGCTGCTTCGTCGTCACCTGCAGCCCCTGCTGGAGCTGGTCAGCAGGGGAACGGTGGGGTTAGGGGGTCATGTCACTGGGCCTGTAACCCAGACCGGACTAATGGTCTTGGAGGCAGGTTCAAATCCCCACATGGCTGCTGGTGGAGTTTAAATTGGAGGAATTCATCAAATCTGGAATCTCAGTAATAATAACGTTCATCGATTGTTGTAAAAACTCATCTGCCTCAGTGATGCCCCTTTAGGGAAGGAAATCTGCTGTCCTTACCCGGTCTGGGCCTACACATGACTCCAGACCCACAGCGATGTGGTTGTCTCTTACCTGCCCCCTGGAATGGCCGAGCGAGACACTCAGTTATTCCAAACGGCGACAGGAGAGTTGAACAAGGACACTGAAGGCAATAATCTACACAACACAAAATACAGGGGTCCAAGGAGGCTGCTCACACCCACTGAACAAGGGCATTTAGGGATGGGCAATAAACGCTGACCTCGCCAGCGACACCCACATCCCGTGAAAGAATAAAGGAAGGCAAAAAAGCCTCAGTTCCATAAATGGAAGCTGTGAACAGCTGCCTGTACAGCGGGGACTGGTGTCTGTGATGAAGAATTAGTTGAAACCTGACCTGCATTTGGCTACTTTGCTGCTGAGCTCAGTGGGGTAGCGCAGCCAACTTGACGTTAGAAGGATGTGGGTTCGAGTCCCACAACAGAGACTCGCACCCACTACCAGGTCGGCACTCCCAGTGCCAGTACTGAGGGAGTACTGCGCTGTCGGAGGGTCAGTACTGAGGGAGTGCTGCACCGTCAGAGGGTCAGTATTGAGGGAGTGCTGCACTGTCGGAGGGTCAGTGCTGAGGGAGTTGCTGCATTGTCGGAGGGTCAGTACTGAGGGAGTGCTGCATTGTCGGAGGGTCAGTACTGAGGGAGTTGCTGCATTGTCAGAGGGTCGGTACTGAGGGATCTCTGCATTGTTGGAGGGTCAGGACTGAGGGAGTGCCGCTCACCACCACCTTCAAGGGGTAATTAGGGATGGGCAATAAATGCTGGCCCAGCCAGCGACACCCACACCCCATTAAGGAATTTTTAAAAGGTCTTTCTTGTATAGAAACCGGTGTGAGATTTTATCATGTGGTTACGCTGCAGTCGGTGCCTCTCACACTGTGAGATTGTTACTGTCCTCTCCCGGCAGGGGAGGGATCGGACTGAGGGACATTCCCACGGATATGGGACAATCCCAATGACCCCCCGTGCAAGGGGAGAGAATTCCTGCTTTTTCACATCAAGTGTGAACGGCTGAGATGGAAATATTCAGGATTAAATTGGACGGTGGGGGGGTTGATGGGACAAGGGGATGTCGGGTTAGTGTAACAGGGGGGCTCAGTGTGATTAGAACGATTTGCTTGGCTGGGCAGTAAATGCCAACACAGAGTGGATGGGCTGAATGGCCTAGTTTCCATATTGTAACATTGATGTGTATCTCTATTTATAACCTTTTCTCTTCAGGGAATGTCCCTCCGCTCCATACGGAAGACCGGACTGTTGTACGTTAGTTGGCTTCTCAGCCAATATAGCCCATCGCCAGTCTTGGCTGGGCCTCTGAACACAGGCTGGTAACCCCATCCCAGTCGGCGTGCCCCAGTATCACACATGGCGCTGGCCTCACCCAGCATGGCACCTGGGGCAGAGAACCCTCCACAAAAGCCCTCCCGCCGTCTTCCCCTGCCAGTCGCTCGCTTACCTGACATGTCGCTGAACTTGGTGATTCCGTAGATGGCAGTGCCTATGTCCTGCTCCTGCATCCGTTTGGCTGTCTTGAGATTTTCCACGAAGATCTGGAACCTTTTCTCCTCTTTAACCGAGCAAAATTCAAGAGAAAACGTGTCAGCGTTGGACAGGGCCGGATTCACTTGACGGTTTGGCCGGAACCGTGAGGGGCACCATCGGGATCTGGTTGTGCACCTCACCCTCAACCCTCCACTTTGATTTCATGATCCTCCCCGCCCACTGTTGCCCTGCTCCCTCCCCTGAGGGAATGTCGGGAGTGGGGTATTCTTAGAGACTCACAACCGCCCTCCAACTCCCCACTCCGACGCTCCGCGATGTGGGAGCCCTGGCTGTCAGGGACCAAGGGGGTAACGTCAAGCTGAGCGAGGCCCAGTGGCCTTTCCCAGTGCACATTCCGACTCTCCCCGGCAGGGATCCCGAATTGGGGGTGGGGACAAACGCTGGGTGATTTTTGAAGCTCCCTATCCCAGGCTCAGTCAGGCCTGCAATGGCTGCCGCTGTCTCGGATTGTCTGGGATCAGTTCATTCAGCGGAGGAGAGGGATCAGACTTCGGCCTTCCTGGGCAATGGGGACAGACGACCGAATAGTGTGGACACGTCTCTTACCTTCCGCCTGGTCATAGTCCTTCTTGTACTGCACTTTAAAGTCCTCGAACTTGGACCGCAGCTGCGATTGGAGGAATGAAATAAAATACAATCAGTTTACAGTCAGAGAATCTGCCCTTCCCCTCGTTTGGAAGCGACTGTAAATTTCCTGTCCAGTCCCCTCGGGTTATTTTCTGTTAACCTGGTGATGGGTGTTTGATATTCAGGGGAGATCAGACTATTTGACGGGTGCTGGGTTACTAGATGAGAGAGAGAGGGCTAAAATTAACAAGTGTCAAGCTAGCACGGTCTGGCGGGCCGAATGGCCTGTTTCCGTTCTGTACCTACCCTTAGCAAGAGCGCGGCCCGAGGCATCTAAAAAAAACGAGGGGGCCGCATTCGACTAGCGCCTCTCACCGTCTCGAGGGCGTCGCTTAACGGAGAGTGACGCACTCCGTGAAATCTGGGCGCCGTCGCCAGGGCGGGAGACGTGGCGGCCCAGCCGGGCACAGCAAGATCCCGCAGGCCTGCAAGGTGAGAAGGGAACGGCGGGCGTCTCCTCGGGTGACATAGGCGGAGGGGCTTACAGCGAAACAGTGCCGCTGACGGAGAGCGGAAAAGTTTCCTTCCGGGGTCTCGCCTCGAAGATCCTCTGCGCCCCAGAGCCAGCGGAACTTTTCCCCGACGGAGAGAGCGGGGAGATCTCACCGGGAAAAGGCAGTCAGTGGAGGATAGTAATCTGTTGCTAAAAACGCTCATGAAATCGAGCCCGCACCCACCCCTACGACCTCATCAACGGTGTGGTCTATGGGAGCGATTGGTGAGGGAAAACCACACAATGGCCTCCAATTCTGGACTAGTGCCATCACAGGATGTGGCCTAGTTACTGCTGCTCTCCCAGTTGTGGCCTTGGGGTCTATTTCGTTGAAAGGCTTTATGAGTAGGGGTGGGGAGCATGGAGTATAAAAGCAAGGAGGCTATGTTGGGACTGTTTTCTTCAGAGAAGAGAAGGTTGAGAGGAGTTTTGATAGAGGGTTCTTGTTGGAAGAACCACACCTTCCCGAATTGGATTTTTCGGTTAAAAATTTGGAGGATGTTGCATTGTTTGGACCTTTGTATGCTGACCTGGAGATTTTTTTATTTACAAATAGCTCATAAGTTCACCTATGGGCTGGGAAAAATAATTCATTCTTCAAGAAATCACCGGACCAGTGCGCTACCTGAAAGGGGGAAGATCTTTGATTTGATCTGCAATCACTTTAATGGACGGGGTGGGGGTGGGGGTGAAAATAACTGAAAAAAGGCACAGGCTAGTGACTTGCTGGAAATCACATGACAGAGGCAAGCTTTAGGCTTTTGAGACTGTTGTTTTCGAACTGAGTCTTTTTTGAGGGAATAAGCCAAGAAGGAAGGCTATTCTAATGTACTATCTCTGCCTTGCCTGAAATTCTGTGTGTGGTTATCCACCTATAGCCAGAAAACCCTCATCAGAGTGTGATTTGTCTGCACTTGGAAACCTGCAAAGCTGGGTCAGAGAATTGATAATTTTTTACATGCCGAAGCTCCATTAGTGAGAAACTCCAGACATCTACTAGACCAGCAGCCTGTCTTCACACGAGGGAGCTCCAGACTGACAGCATCCTTTATCCTTTTCTTATATAGCTCTTTTTTTCTAACTGCCCATCACTGCAGAGACTACTTGTGTGTCCTCTGTTCACCTTTGTGTGTGTGTGTGTGTGTGTGTGTATACGCGCACTCACACTGGGGTATTTTTAAGAAGAGATAGGTATTTTTACCAACTGCGCACTCCTCCCATCCCGGTTGAAACATGCTCATAATCAGGAGGGGTCTGGATGGAGTGGATACGGAGAAATTATTCCCACTCGTGGAAAGGGTCAAGAACGAAGGGGGCACAGATTTAAGGTGATTGGCAAAAGAAGCAATGGAGATGTGAGGGGGAACTTTCTCACGCAGCGAGAGGCTAGGCTCCAGGATGCGCTGCCCGAGAGTGTGGCGGAGGCAGGTTCAATCGAGGCGTTCAAAAGGGAATTGGATTGTTATCCGGAAAAAGGGAGGATGTGCGGGGTTACGGGGAGAAGGCAGGGAAGTGTCAGGAGCAGACACGTTGGGCCAAATGGCCTCCTTCTGTGCTGTAACCCATTCCGAGATCTATCACACCCACTCGAGGGGGCTGACAGGGCAAGCGGATTGGCCCCTGCTGCATTCCCGTTAAGGGGTGCTGGCTAGGCCGAAGCCTGGCTTTCCTGGCTTGGCAACCGGGCCTCAAACAGGCATTAGGCCTCTAAATTAAGGCCCCTAAATTTCATATGCTAAGGGCATGAGGCCGGTTGAAGGTGTGGGCACCGCAAATCGATTTCTTGGCCTTTACCAAAATTGCCAGCGTGCCCTTCATGCCCATAACTAATCGTAGAGTCATTACAGGGCCCAGGGAGGCTCTCTGGCCTGTCGGGTCCTTATCACCTTTTCCACCCCCTCCCCTCCGAGCTGTTTAGCGCCCTTTCTCGAATTTCCTGTTGGGTCAGTGCGAACACTTACTTCAGATTCATCTTCGATATCAATGTCATTCTCCTCAACATCAGTCTCCGCGTGCAGGAGGCTGAAGGAGAGGGCGAGGCAGATTACAGCCACTCGGAACATCGTATGAGGGGATGTGAGGTTCACACCAAGGCAACGTAAGAGGAAAACCTGGCAGGGGAAGAGGAAACAGAAGATATCTTAGTAAACGCAGAGACCCGGCCTCCTGCAGTGAGATCAGCCCCAATTTAAGATTCTTGAATTCTCAAAGGTTCCACTGTGATGTGACTCAGTGGATCTCACACTCTGACTCGCTCCCGCTCTCTCTCTCTCTCTCTCTCTCCCTGACTCAGTGTGTCGTGGAAGGTCACATTCCAGAGACTTGAGTCCAAAATCGAGGCTGGCACATCCAGGGCAGTCCTGAGAGTGCCCTGCAGGGACAGTAGTGAGGGCGTGCTGTGAAACGGTCAGTACTGAGGGAGTGCTGCACTGCACGAAGGTTAGGACTGAGGGAATGCTGCACTGTCGGAATGTCAGTAACCGAGGGCTCAGGTACTGGCCCTTCGACAGTGCAGCACTCCCTCAGTACTGATGCTCCAACAGTGCAGCACTCCCTCAATACTGACACTCCGAAGGTGCAGCACTCCCTCAGCACTGACCCTCTGACAGTGCAGCACTCCCTCAATACTGACACTCCGAAGGTGCAGCACTCCCTCAGCACTGACCCTCTGACAGTGCAATCTTCCCTCAGCACTGACCCTCTGACAGTGCAATCTTCCCTCAGTACTGACCCTCCAACAATGCAGCACCCCCTCAGTACTGACCCTCTGGCAGTGCAGCTCTCCCTCAGTACTGACCATCCGACTGCAGCACTCCCTCAGTACTGACCTTCTGACAGTGCAGCACTCCCTCAGTACTGACCTTCTGACAGTGCAGCACTCCCTCAGTACTGACCTTCTGACAGTGCAGCACTCCCTCAGTACTGACCTTCTGACAGTGCAGCACTCCCTCAGTACTGACCTTCTGACAGTGCAGCACTCCCTCAGTACTGACCTTCTGACAGTGCAGCACTCCCTCAGTACTGACCTTCTGACAGTGCAGCACTCCCTCAGTACTGACCTTCTGACAGTGCAGCACTCCCTCAGTACTGACCTTCTGACAGTGCAGCACTCCCTCAGTACTGACCTTCTGACAGTGTAGCACTCCCTCAGTACTGACCTTCTGACAGTGCAGCACTCCCACAGTACTGACCTTCTGACAGTGCAGCACTCCCTCAGTACTGACCTTCTGACAGTGCAGCACTCCCTCAGTACTGACCCTCTGACAGTGCAGCACTCCCTCAGTACTGACCTTCTGACAGTGCCATAGGGCATCAAGTCATTCCCCACCCCCCTGCCCCATGTTGGTCACTTACCCACTCGGTCCGTCAGTCAGATACCGGCAGCTGGAACTGACTGGGTCCTTTATACTTTAATGAGGACACTCCTCCTCCATCCCTCACCATCCCCTTCAGCCCCGTGACCAATAGGGAACTGAAGACACAGACGGTGATCAAATCATCGAACACCCAATAAAAAACAGGCATTGTCTTTCCAAATTGGCTTCATCAGTTCAACAAAAAAAAGGTGCAAACTCCTTCCTCATTTTTTAATCTATCATCTCTCGGTGCTCCTGTGATTGTGACACTCTTTCCCCTCAGAAACCCCACAATGGAAGCCAGTGGAAGTTAAATTTTAATCCTTTACCAGCAACTTTACCTCTGATAAGCCCAGGATCGCCAAAGACAAACTAACAATTCACTCTATAAAAGAGGGAACCTGCATTTCTATAACGCCTTTCACTCCTCAGCACGTCCCAAAGAGCTTCACAGCCAATGAGGTACTTTTTTGAAGTGTAGTCACTGATGTCACAAAGGAAACGTGGCAGCCATTTTTCACAGAGCAAGATCCCACAGTCCGCAATGTGTTAATGAGCTGGAAGTTGGTCGATGGATAAATATTGTTCATAACCTAAGCGAGAATTCCTCAGTTTTTCCATGAAGCCAAGACTGTGGATCATTCACAATCTTAAGAGAGGGTAGGAGGGAATATGACTTAAAGTCTCATCTGAAGTTAGCATCTCCAACAGTGCAGCACTCCCTCAGTACTGACCCTCCGACAGTGCAGCACTCCCTCAGTACTGACCCTCCAACAGTGCAGCACTCCCTCAGTGCTGACCCTCCGACAGTGCAGCGCTCCCTAAGTACTGACCCCCCGACAGTGCAGCGCTCCCTCAGTACTGACCCTCCGACAGAGCAGCACTCCCTCAGTACTGACCCTCCGACAGAGCGGCACTCCCTCAGTACTGACCCTCTGACAGTGCAGCACTCCCTCAGCACTGACCCTCTGACAGTGCAGTACTCCCTCAGTACTGACCCTCCGACAGTGCAGCACTCCCTCAGTACTGACCCTCCGACAGTGCAGCACTCCCTCAGTACTGACCCTCCGACAGTGCAGCACTCCCTCAGTACTGACCCTCCGACAGTGCAGCACTCCCTCAGTACTGACCCTCCGACAGTGCGGCACTCCCTCAGTACTGACCCTCCGACAGTGCGGCACTCCCTCAGTACTGACCCTCCGACAGTGCGGCACTCCCTCAGTACTGACCCTCCGACAGTGCGGCACTCCCTCAGTACTGACCCTCCGACAGTGCGGCACTCCCTCAGTACTGACCCTCCGACAGTGCGGCACTCCCTCTGTACTGACCCTCTGACAGTGCGGCACTCCCTCAGTACTGACCCTCTGACAGTGCGGCACTCCCTCAGTACTGACCCTCCGACAGTGCGGCACTCCCTCAGTACTGACCCTCCGACAGTGCCGCACTCCCTCAGTACTGACCCTCCGACAGTGCGGCACTCCCTCTGTACTGACCCTCTGACAGTGCGGCACTCCCTCAGTACTGACCCTCTGACAGTGCGGCACTCCCTCTGTACTGACCCTCTGACAGTGCGGCACTCCCTCAGTACTGACCCTCCGACAGTGCGGCACTCCCTCAGTACTGACCCTCCGACAGTGCCGCACTCCCTCAGTACTGACCCTCCGACAGTGCGGCACTCCCTCTGTACTGACCCTCTGACAGTGCGGCACTCCCTCAGTACTGACCCTCTGACAGTGCGGCACTCCCTCTGTACTGACCCTCTGACAGTGTGGCACTCCCTCAGTACTGCCACTGCAAGTGAATGCCCTGTTTGTGCGGCTCACATCTCTGAAGGAGGAACACATGACCTTCTGATACAGAGGCGAGGCACAGGGAGGGAGAGAGGGAGTGATACCAATGGACACCGCAAACATAATTATCAGGAATTAATCAGAAAACCCATGATGGAGCATTTGGACAGGAAGTGCAGGAAGCTAAGAAAAAGTGGTGGGGTTGCTCTGTTAATTAAGGGTGGCATAAGGGAGTACCATAGTGAGAGATGGCATGTTCATTCATAATTGACGATTTAGCAGCAGTTGGGTAGAGATGAGAAATATTAAAGGTAAAAAGTTACTTGTGGGAGTAGTTTATGCCTCCCCTAATAGTTACTATGCTGTGGGATGGGGTATACAGGAAGAAATGATGGGGACTTGTGAAAAAGGCATGGCAATAATCATGGGTGATTTTAATCTACATATGGATTGGACAAATCAGATTGTAATGGTAACCTGGAAGATGAGTTCGTGGGATAATTTCTGGCCAGTTTTTTAGAGCAACACATTCTAGAGCCAACCAGAGAGCAGGCTATCCTTAACCTGGTAATATGCAATGAGACAGAGTTAATTAATGACCTCATAGTAAAGGCACCCCTAGTTAGCAGTAACCATAACATGATTGAATTTTGCATTCACTTTGAGGGAGAGAGGCGTGGGTCTTACACTAGTGTTTTAAACTTAAATAAAGGCAATTATCAGGGTATGAAGGCGGAGTTGGCTGAATAAAACTGGGAAATTAGGTTAAGGGATAGGTCAGTAGAGATGCAGTTGCAGAGAGATGAGGAGATGTTTCATAATGCTCAGCAAAGATACATTCCAGTGAGAAGAAAAGACTCTAAGGGAAGGCTGTACCATCTGTGGCTAACTAAGGAAACTCAAGATAGTTTCAAATTGAGAGAAAAAGCATATAATTCTGTGAACACTTGTGGAAGGTCAGAAGGTTGGACAGAATATTTAAAAAAAACAAAGAATGACTACAAAAATGAAGTTGAAAGCTATGGGAGAAAGCTATTTAGAAATATAAAAACAGATAGTAAGAGTTTCTACAAGTATTTAAAATAGAAAAGATTAAGTAGAGTGAGAGTTTGTCCACTGGGGGCTGAGAATGGGGAATTAATAATGTAAAGTAAGGAAATGGTGGATGAACTGAACAGATATTTTGCATCTGTCTTCACTGTAGGGGATACAAATAACATCCCAGAAATACGTGCGCATCAAGAGGTGAAAGGGCAGAATGTAAAATAATTACAATCACCAGGGAAAGGGCATTCAGAAGATTATTAGAACTAAAAGCTGACAAGCCCCCAGGTCCCAATGGACTTCATCCTCGGGTCTTAAAAGAAGTGGCTGCTGAGATACATTGGTTTTGATTTTCCAATAGCCTCAACTATTTACAATCTAAACCAATGATTTGGATGAAGGAGCCGAATGTATGGTTTGCTAAATTTGCTGTTGACAAAGAGCTAAGTAGAAAAGTAGGTCGTGATGAGGACGTAAGGAGTCTGCAAAGGGAGATCGATAGGTTAAGCGAGCGGGCAAAAAATGAGCAGATGGGAATACAACGTGGGAAAATGTGAGGTTGTCCACTTTGGCAGGAATAATAGGGAAGCAGTATATTATTTAAATGGCGAGAGACTGCAGAATGCTGAGGTGCAGAGGGATCTGGGTGTCCTGGCACATGAAGTGCAAGAAAGTGATTAGGAAGGCAAATGGAACGTTGCCATTTATTACAAAGGGAATGGGCAGGGATGTTTTGCTCCAATTGCTCAGGGCATTGGTAAGTCCACATCTGGAGTACTGGGTACAGCTGTGGCCTCTTTCTTTAAAGAAAGGGCCAGAATTGCACGAGAAGTGTAGAGAAGGCTCATCCGACTGATTCCTGGGATGAGGGAGTTATCCTGTGAGGAAAGTTTGGACAGGCTGGTCCTGTGTCCATTGGAGTTTAGAAGAATGAGAGGTGATCTGATTGGAACGTATAAGATCCTGAGTGGGCTTTGACAGGGTGGATGCTGAGAGGATGTTTTCCCCCCTCGTGGGAGAGCCTAGACGAGGGGGCACAGCCTAAAAATAAGGGGTCTCCCGTTTTAGACAGAGGTGAGGGGAAATTAGTTCTCCCAGAGAGTTCATTAGTCTGTGGAATTCTCTTCCCCAGACAGCAATGGGTGCTGGGCCATTAAGTATATTCATGGCTGAGGTAGATAGATTTCTTGACTAACAAGGGAGTCAAAGGTTATTGGGGGATGGGTGGAATGTGGAGTTGACACCACAATCAGATCAGCTATGACTTTATCAAATAGCGGAGCAGGCTCGAGGGGCCGAATGGCTGGCTGCTCCTAATTCATATGTCCACACACTAGGGCTATCGAACCGTCACTCACGCCACATTGAGAGCTTGTTAATAATGTTATGTCAATAAGACATCAAAAGAAATCCAAAGCGTATACGTCGGGCTTCATTCTTTTTCTCTTGCTATTCCTGAAAATGGACTTTCTGCTGAACCCAACAAGATGGCTGCTACAAGTCACATGACGGCAGGATTGGCCCTTTGCTCTGCCAGGTTCCAATAGGGGTTACAAGGCCAAAAAGAATCCTCGCCCTCATCACCGTGAAACCTCGTACCCAATCACAAGGGCATTCTAGTCATGAGATCAGGGGACTTCCAGGGGTCGAATCTTATTATTCTTGCCAAGGTGCTAAAGGAGCCATCTCACACTTACAGCTATGAAGGTTTATTTCAAAGGGGAGCCATTGAGGAGCAATGGATATCATTTGCATCTTTATAAATCAGCATAGCCAGAGTGTGTGCCCAGACAAATATCTCAGCAAGAATGGCAACTCTTTCAAAGGCTAATGGCTGGGACATTATCAGCCCTGGCAACCCAAGTCAGTCCCAGGCAAAAAATGAACATTGCTCTTGACATCATTATGGAGAAAGAAGGTCACATGACCCGGGTGACCATTCCTTTGAGAACCGAGAAACTCTCAGTCTGCTGAATTATCAACTGATGGCCCCGACCTACAGCAGGATTCCTGGCTGACCAAGCAGCTGGTCACCATGTCTCAACTCCCCGAAGCCTGTTGATTTTACAAGTCTCTGATCATTGCCTGCCAAGTGGTCTAAGCACAAAATCCCATTGTGCTGCATCACCATTCATTTCAAGGGTCATCATGCTCTTGTCTCTAACCATGGACTCACTTGGGCTAAGCTCCTCCATGAAGGAAACAACCTGTGGGCATTCACTTCCTGGACCCTGGAAATCATGTGAACTAATATTAATTTCTATGGTTCTTTTACAGTTGTCATCCATATTTGCAAAGTGCTCCATCTCTGTGCGTTACCTATGAAATTGGATCACACAAGCTAAGCGTTTGAGGAAACAAATGACAGCCTACTTTAGAAATAATCCAAAACCACCTCTGCTTACAGACGGAAAGGGAGAGGATAAAGGAGTTCAGATTGCTGTCTTCAGCAGTATGACACAGATAGAGTCGGATACCCAGAGACTCCTTTATTGCACCAAAACAGCTGAATGGTTGCGCTCCCTTATTCATCAGGCTTTAACCCTGGATATATCATTGCAAAGGAGAACATTGACCAGAGAGTGACATTGAAGCTGGATTTAAAAACCCCTTTTTGCTGGGATTAACCCCAAAAACATCTGACATCATTGGCAAGAGTGATATGCACTTAAAAGTGGGTCAGAGAGTATCCCTCCCCACTCTCAACTCATGTCAGAAGGCCATGTGTTCAAGTCCCACTCCAGAGACTAGAGCCTATAACCCAGGCTGATACTCCCATTGCAGTACTGAGGGAGTGCTGCAAGGTCAGAGGGTCAGTGCTGAGGGAGTGCTGCATTGTCGGAGGGTCAGTGCTGAGGGAGTGCTGCACTGCCGGAGGGTCAGTACTGAGGGAGAGCTGCACTGTCGCTGGGTCAGTACTGAGGGAGTGCTGCACTTTCGGAGGGTCAGTACTGAGGGAGCGCTGCAAGGTTGGAAGGTTAGTACTGAGGGAGTGCTGCACTGTCGAAGGGTCAGTGCTGAGGGAGTGCTGCACTGTCGGAAGGTTAGTACTGATGGAGTGCTGCAAGGTTAGAGGGTCAGTACTGAGGGAGTGCTGCATTGTCAGAGGGTCAGTACTGAGGGAGCGCTGCAAGGTCGGAGGGTCAGTACTGAGGGAGCGCTGCACTGTTGGAGGGTCAGTACTGAGGGAGTGCCGCAAGGTTAGAGGGTCAGTACTGAGGGAGTGCTGCAAGGTCGGAGGGTCAGCACTGAGGGAGCGCTGCACTGTCAGAGGCTCCATTTTTCAGATGCGGCGTTAAACCACGGCCCTGACTGCCCCTTTGGAGATGTAAAAGATCCCATGGCCCCCATGTTGATGACCTGGCCCCTATCACATTACGGCTTGTGGGATCTTGCTGTGTGGAAATTGGTTGCTGTGTTTCCTACATTAAAACAGCGGCTACACTCCAGTAAAGTACTTCATTGGCTGTGAAACACCTTGAGGATGTGAGAGTACCATTACAAATAAATCCATCTTCATTTTGCTTCAGAGGATAGTCACAATCTTTCATCAAGGTTTCCGGACCCCGGCCTGTTGATGGCCTGGGTTTAGGTGCACAGTCTCTGGTCCTTCAATATTCCTCACAGCGTTAAATGTCGCCCTCGCTTTTAAATTTGGAGACGCTCCCTTACTTCCCCCTTCTCGGCCTGGGGCACCATTTCGGGCTCGTAATAGATTCTTTCAGCGCAGCCATTCATCCCATCGTGCCCGTGCCTGCTCTCTGACGGAGCTATCCAATTAATCCCAGTCCCCTCCCCCACCCCCTGCTCTCTCCCCACATCCCTGTGAACATTTCCCCTTTCAGGTATTTATCCAATTCCCCTTCTGGAAAGTCCCTATTGAATCTGCTTCCGCCGCCCTTTCAGGCAGAGCCTTCCAGATCACAACCGCTCGCTGCGTAAAGATAAATCCGGCCCTTCTGGCGATTGGGTGATATGCATTTCAAGTTTATGAAGGGCCAGGTTTGGCCACTTCTCTCCGCGCGGGTGATGCCAACGATTGGCGATCGATCTTGGACAACTTCGCCACCCCAAGATCGCTTCAGACAGAGAAATTTAGGGAGGCACATTTTCCTTCGGGACCATGAGGATGGGCGGCAGAAATTCAACGGCGCAGTTTTGAAGGACGGGCAGGAATGGAGAAACCGGGAGTGGGGCCGGGGGCTGGGCAGGGCGGAGCGGGGCGTGGGGTGTGCAGGGAGGTGCGGGGTGCAGGTGGGGTGGTCCGGGCCAGGTTTGGGACACAAACCTCGGAAGGTGGCAGGACAGGTAACGAAGGTTATTCACTAATACGGAATCCTTTGGCTTTATGAATATAGGAATCGAGTGGGCCCGATTCTGGGCCCCGCACTTTAGGAAGGATGTCAAGGCCCTGGGAGAGGGTGTGGAGGGAGATTTACCCGAATGGGACCAGTTAATGGGGCTTCAGTTAATATGGAGAGACTGGAGAAGCTGGGATTGTTCTGCTTAGAGCGGAGAAGGTTCAGGGGGAGATTTAATCGAGGCGTTCGACACCATGAGGGGGTTTGGACAGAGTAAATAAGGAGAAACTGTTCCCAGTGGCAGGGAGGGTCGGTAACCAGAGGGGACACAGATTGAAGAGAAATCGGCAAAAGAACCAGAGAGAGGGAGATGAGGAGAATTTTATTTAACACAGCGAGTTGTGGTGATCTGGAAGGCGCTGCCTGAAAGGGCGGCGGAAGCAGATTCAATAGGAACTTTCAAAAGGGGGAATTGGATAAATACTTGAAGGGGAAAAACATGCAGGGATAGGGGGAAAGAGCAGGTGGGAGGTGGGGTGGGGTTCAGTGGGATTAATTGGATAGCTCCACTGGAGAGATAGCAGAGGCATGATAGGCCAAGTGGCCTCCTCTGCTCTGTAATGTTGATTGATATTGTGCCCCTAGATGTGGCAAAATTGCACAACTAAATTATTTTTTCCAATAAATCGGCGTTGACCTCCTAGAGAAACTCATCTTTTGCTTCATTAACTGGTTTAATTTAATATAAAAATTGGCCTGTCACAATACAAGGGCCAGTCTGAAAACTAGAGGTGAGGTGACCTTATCCTGGTGTTCGAGATCAAGGGGGTGAGGAGCTAACCCGCTGGTTGATTTTCTTTCCTGGGATGTTGGCGTCGCTGGCAAGGCTGGGGTTTATTGCCCGGCCAGAGTTTGATACGACCGAGGGGTAGTTCCCAGTCAGCCGTGTTGGTGTGTTGGTGTGGGACTGCACTGACCTCCAGGCCCTAACCAGCTGACTAAACCCAGTAACATTAATCACTTTAACCCACTGGGTCCCCTCAACGCTGAAAAGTGATCTTCAAAATCTTCGCTGCTCTGTATTGGATGTCAAATTCCTCACTCGATCCAAGGGCCCAAAAATCAGGTTAGGACAACCCCACTTGTTCCAGGTCCCCTCTGAGTGAAGAATCGCCTCCTGACATCGCCCCCGAACGGCCGGGCGCTCGTTTGAAGGTCCTGCCCCACTCCCTTCCCCCCCACCAGAGGAAACAGTTTCTCCCTATCGACCCTCTCAAATCCTTTAATCGTCTGAAACCCCTCGATTAGGTCACCGCTTAACCATCTACACCCGAGGGAAGACAAGCCGGGCCTGTGAAACCTGCCCTCGTAACTTAACCCTTTCAGCCCCGGTATCATCCTGAGACCTGGGGCCTCTGATTCAGCCTGACAACAGATACCAGAGGATTTCCCGAGGCTAGCGGGAGTGGGACTGGAGCCTGACAGACCTGGAATATCTTGTTACAGGCCGGGCCCACAGTTTTGCCGGGACCCTCCCACCCCGGGACCCTCCCACCCCGGGACCCTCCCACCCTGGGACCCTCGCACCCCGGGACCCTCCCACCCCAGGACCCTCCCACCCCTGGGCTATTTTCGAGAATTGGGGGCGGGGTGTCCCCCGCACCAAGTGGAATTTCAGCCCTGGCCGTCAAGACCAAAGCTGCGGGCGTAGGCTGTCCAGAGATGGCACTGCCAATTTGTCATCGCTGTGGGGGCACTCCTATTGCCCCTCCAGCCCCGGGAGCCCGTCCACCATCCCTCATTGGATGGCCAGCATGCCCTCCGTCCACTAATGGGCCAACGCCCCAAAATTCCCTGCGCGTCACTATCCCCGACACGGTGCAAGGTGGAGACCCACATTTGATCCCAACGTCAAGGCCCCGACCCTGAATGGAAAACCAGGCCCAAGACATGGGCGCCATTTTAGAGCCTTGTTTTTTGGCGGGCGGGTTTGTCAGATCTTTCCACTTTGCCTTCGAGTTCCTTTTTTCCTCTCTTTAGCTCCCTTATCTTATCAGCTGTCGTGTTGAGTCATTGACAGGCAACGCTGGTCGCCAGATACCCAGATCGAAGAATCCTACGCAGTTGGGCGTGCGGTAGATAGGGATTAGGTAACCATCTGAAAATTAAACTGCCTTGTCTTAGCCGTTAAGGGACATTGTGCTCATGAATATTGGCAGCCCATGGACGTTTTGGGGCGGGTTTTTGAGGAATAGCTGCCAGTTTAAGATATCGAGGGATGACCCACTGACCTTTAAGGCGATTGGCAAAAGAAAGAGAGGCGACATGAGGAGAAACTATTTTACGCAGCGAGTGTTTAAGATTTGGACAACACGGCTTGAGAGGGCGGTGGAGACAGGTTCAATATTAGCCTCGGAAAGGGCCAGAATTGGGTAAGTACTTCAAGGGGAAGGTATTGCAAGGATAGGGGAACAGAGTGCGGGCCAATAGAATAGGTGACCGAAAGTGTGGTCAAAGAGGCCGGTTTTAAGGAGCCTCTCAGGGGAGATAGTGGCGTAGTGGTAATGCCTCTAGACCTGTAATCCAGAGGCCTAGGGTTAAGGCTATGGGTTCAAATCGCACCACGGCAATTGGTGGAACTTAAACTCAATTAATAGAATCTGGAATCACCTAATGGTGACCATGACAACTATTGTCGTAAAAACCCCATCTGGTTGACTAATGGAAATGTGCCACCTTTACCCAGTCTGGGCCTACATATGACTCCAGACCCCCACAGCAATGTGGTTGACTTAACTGCCCTGTGAAGTGTTCAGTTCAAGGGCAAATCTGGGTGAACAACAAATGCAGGCTTCACCCACATCCCAGGAAAGAGTGAGTGTCTTAAAGGAGGAGAGAGAGAGAGGTTGAGGGAGGGAATTCCAGAGCTTAGGGCCCCCCCCCAGGCAGCTGAAGGCATGGCCGCCCAATGGTGGAGCGATGGGAATGGGGGGGATGAGCAAGAGGCCGGAATTGGACGAGCGTAGAGATCTCGGTGGGGCTGGAGGTGGGTTACAGGGATGTGGTGGGCAGGGTGGGGAGCGAGGAGGCCGTGGTTGGATTTGAGGCAGCTGTGACTGGCCCCTGCAGGAGATCAGCTGCCTTGTGCCATCTTCACCCATCCGACTACACCCAGGTTGACCCCTCTTTCTTCTGCCACCACCCCCGCACTCCTTTACCCTCTAGAGGAGATTTCGATAGCCTTTCAGCTCTGAAAAGATGGCCGAAATACTGACATTTTCTTTTACTGAATGTCACTTCTTCGGGTTTTTATCACTCTTGATGTTTTGTGCACCTCTTCATTTGTCTTATTTCTTTTATCCTGTTCATGGGGTGTGGGCGTCGCTGGCTGGGCCAGCATTTATTGCCCATCCCTAATTGCCCCTTGTTCAGAGGGGCATTTAAGAGTCAACCATACATTGCTGTGGGCCCGGAGTCACATGTAGGCCCAGACCGGGTAAGGACGGCAGATTTCCTTCCCTTAAAGGGGACATTAGTGAACCAGATGGGGTTTTGTACAACAGTCGGCCATGATTTCGTGGCCTGTAGGTGGAATCTTCAGCACACGGTCTTAGCGTCCACGTTTCTAAGCTCTCCATTTGTTGCGAAACGTGAAGGAGAATTTTAAAATGGAGGCCGTCGCTTAACCAGCGGCCTTTGTAGGTCAGCGGGCACAGTGGATGGTGGGCGAGCGGGATTGTGTGTGTGTAGTGACGCGGGGCCAGCAGGGGTGGGGTGAGCTCGGAGGTGTCGCATTTTGGGTGAGCCCTGCCTGCCCTCTCAGGGGGACGCAAAAGATCCCACGGCCGCTATTGGTAGGAGAATGGCTTGTGGGGCGAGTGGGGTGGGAGGGAGGGTCCTCCCAGGTGTCTCAAGGCCTGTATTCATCCCTGGTTTGGAGTTGCTCCTAGGAAACAGGCAATCTGGGTCATCATCACCACATTGTGGGATCTTGCTGTGCGCCGCCTTTCCTGCGTTGCTACAGCGACCGCGCTCTTCGGGAAGGGCCCTGTTCGTGGGGTCCTGCTGTGCGCCGCCTTCCCTGCGTTGCTACGGCGACCGCGCACTTCGGGAAGGGCCCTGTTTGTGGGATCTTGCTGTGCGCCGCCGTCCCTGCGTTGCTACGGCGACCGCGCTCTTCGGGAAGGGCCCTGTTCGTGGGGTCCTGCTGTGCGCCGCCTTTCCCTGCGTTGCTACGGCGACCGCGCGCTTCGGGAAGGACTCCACCGGCCGGCAAGTGCTTCGGGGGGTCCGGGTGGGTCCCCTGTCAGCCTGCGACTCTGGGGGGAGTGCCGTCACTCAGCATTTGGCGCACCGCAGCCATCTAAATGCGCAGGCTGCACGAAGCCTTCCCGCTGACTGCAGCGGCCAGGGGAGGGTCAATCCCCGCACCCCGATCCCATTTTCCCGGGCTGTGGAATTTTGTCTCCTCGGACGCTTGCCTCAGATTAGCCAGAGGGCCTGGGGTCAGAATCTGAGCGGAAGGGGGGCCAACAGAGCCTATATTTTTTTTTTAAATGCGCTGCTAAGCTTAGATAAAGTGCAGCTCAAACGCTAGTGAGATAGATCTTAGTGGGGCTATCCTGCCGGCAATCAGATTATCAGTTGCTCTGTGATTGAGGAAGTAGTTTTTTTGTCGAAGTCATCATCAAACGGCTGCACTATCTTCATTCTCGATCGCAAGAAAACCAGTGAGGGGAACGATTTTGGAATCTGTGCCAAAGCCGAGGGCTGCTAGCGCAAACCCTGCTGAACAGCACACGGCCACGGAAGCAAAATGCCGGGAATCCGGAATAACAAACACAACAGCGCTTGGAAACACTCAGCAGGTCAGGCAGCCTCTGCCAGGGTTGTGGGGTTGACGGGGAGGGGGGGAGGTAGAAACAGAGTTAACGTTCACTCCGAGCGCGGTGAACATTTGGAATTCTGTCCCCTGGCCGTCCCCACAAAGACTGATAACTTTTGAAAAGAGCTCCGAACTTTTAGTTGTTAGCTGAAAGAGTGACCCAGAATCAGAGATTTCATGTCTCAAAACCTTTATTGTGACAAATGGCTAAAATTAAAACTCGATTAAACACTATTTTGCTTTTAGAGGCAATTTACTGTTTAAACTGCAGAAAGGTTCCCCTTTTATACCCAACACACATTGCACCCTCCACACAATTACAGTCTTTATAGCAAACAGCCCACAGTCGCTTCCAGCTTCCAATGGATTCCCCTAGTCCTGCTTCGCCAAGTAGGGTCAAAGAGGTGTTGAAGGTGGTGATATTTGTCTAAGAAAAGTGCTAATTAAGAATGGAAGACAGGATATTCAAAGTACAGCTCTAGTGGGGGTGGGGTGGAACGACTAATGAGGTTTTAGTTTTAGATTTAAAAATAATGGAAATAGGTGGGGAAAGAAGAATCTATATAAATTATTGAAAAAAAAGCGGGGTGGGGGGTGGGGGTGGAGAAACGGGGTGGGGATGGGGGGAGGGGGAGTTTAAGATCTAAAGTTGTTGAATTCAATATTCAGCCCGGAAGGCTGTAAAGTGCCTAGTCGGAAGATGAGGTGCTGTTCCTCCAGTTTGCGTTGGGCTTCACTGGAACAATGCAGCAAGCCAAGGACAGACATGTGGGCAAGAGAACAGGGTGGAGTGTTAAAATGGCAAGCGACAGGGAGGTTTGGGTCTTTCTTGCGGACAGACCGGGGGGTTTGGGTCTGTCCACAAATATCACCACCTTCAACACCTCATTGACCCTTTTGTCTGTGACATCTTTTGATTATCTGCTCATCTCCACAATCACCACACCCTCAATGTCTCTCTCCCCCCACCCCACCCCCTTCTTCTAACTATGCTTCAGTTCTGCCGAAGGGCCATGAAGGCTCGAAACGTGAACTGATTTCTTCTCCGCCGATGCTGCCAGACCTGCTGAGTTTTTCCAGGTAATTCTGTTTTTGTTTTGGATTTCCAGCATCCGCAGTGGCTTTTAGCTTTTTGTTTTTATCTTTATGTTAATTAGCTAGCCTTGACCCCCATCGCCCTTTCATCTTGGGTTGCTTAAAGCAGAACTGCTTACACCCTGATACCAACAACACCTTTCTGGGTCTTTGGGAGACGCAGAGTCTACCCATTTTGAACTCAGAGACTACTGCCATTGTCTCCATGTGTAAATATGTTGCGCCTCCATCCGAGTAAAACAATCTAAGCCCTCCTTTAATCCCTAACGCCCAAGCTTACTGCCTGGCATAGTTCAGAACAAGCCACATGATCCCCCCCCCCACTTCATTTACCCTACATTTAAAGCCCCAATCCCAGAATATGTTACCTTTACGAACCTCATCATTGGAACACCATCCCAGAGAGCTGTGGATGCTCAGTCATCGAGTATATTCAAGACAGAGGTCGAAAGATTTCGGGGACAATGAGGGAATCGAGGGACAGGGCGGGAGTGTGGAGTTGAGGCTAAAGGTCAGCGTGATCTTGTTAACTGGCGGAGCAGGCTCGAGGGGCCGAATGGTCTCTCCCTGCTCGGGAGCAGCGAGGCTTGGGAAAATGCGAGGGGATTGCCTCTCAACGCTGGAGTCCAGTGAACTTGAAGCCTTGCTGCCAATTCTGGGAGGTCAGTTGGAGCAGAGAGATAGCGTGGCAGCGGCCGAGATGGGCTGGGGGGAATGAGACGTCAATGGCAAAGCTATGATCCCTTGTTTGAGCCAAGTAATGAGTGATCTCGTGGAGATGGATGGTGGGGGAGGGGGCGGTGTGGTTCCTGAGTTGGATGTTGACTGGAGGCCATAGAATCAGAAAATGGTGGCAGCGCAGAATGAGGCCACTTGGCCAATTGTATCCATGCTGGCTCACTGTAAGAGCAACTCAGCGACTCTCACTCCCACACCCCATACTCCCCAATCTTACCCAGTAACCCAATTCTCCCCATTCTTACCCAGTAACCCCATTCTCCCCATTCTTACCCAGTAACCCCATTCTCCCCATTCTTACCCAGTAAACCCATTCTCCCCATTCTAACCCAGTAACCCCATTCTCCCCATTCTTACCCAGTAACCCCATTCTCCCCATTCTTACCCAGTAAACCCATTCTCCCCATTCTTACCAAGAAACCCTATACTCCCCATTCTTAACTAGTAACCCAATTCTCCCCAATCTTACCCAATAACCCCATTCTCTCCATTCTTACCCAGTAACCCCATTCACGCATTCTTACCCAGTAAACACATTCTCCCCATTCTTACCCAGTAACCACATACTCCCCATTTTTACCCAGTAACCCCATACTCCCCATTCGTACCCAGTAAACCCATTGTCCCCATTCTTACCCAATAAACCCATTCTCCCCAATCTTACCCAGTAACCCCATTCTCCCCATTCTTACCCAGTAACCCCATTCTCCCCATTCTTACCCAGTAACCCCATTCTCCCCAATCTTACCCAGTAACCCCAATTTTCTCAATCTTACCCAGTAACCCCATTCTCCCCATTCTTACCCAGTAACCCCATACTCCCCATTCTTACCCAGTAACCCCAATCTCCCCAATCTTACCCAGTAACCCCATTCTCCCCATTCTTACCCAGTAACCGCATTCTCGCATTCTTACCCAGTAACCCCATTGTCCCCATTCTTACCCAGTAACCCCATTCTCCCCATTCTTAGTCAGTAACCCCATTCTCCCCATTCTTACCCACTAACAACATAATCCCCATTCTTACCCAGTAACCCCATTCACCCCATTATTACCCAGGAACCCCATTAACCTCATTCTTACCCAGTAACCCCATACTCCCCATTCTTACCCAGTAACCCCTTATACCCATTCTTACCCAGTAAACCCATTCTCCCCATTCTTACCCAGTAACCCCATTCTCCCCATTCTTATCCAGTAACCCCATTCTCCCCATTCTTATCCAGTAACCCCATTCTCCCAATTCATACCCAGTAACCCCATATTCCCAATTCTTAACCAGTAACCCCATAGTCCCAATTCTTACCCAGTAACCCCATTCTCCCCATTCTTACCTAGTAACTCCATTCTCCCAATTCTTACCCAGTAACCCCATACTCCCCATTCATACCCAGTATCCCCATTCTCCCCATTCTTACCAAGTAACCCCATACTCCCCATTCTTACCCAGTAACCCCATTCTCCCCATTCTTACCCAGTTATCCCATTCTCCCCATTCTTACCCAGTAACCCCATTCTCCCCATTCTTACCCAGTAACCCCATTCTTCCCCAGTAACCCAATTCTCCCCATTCTTACCCAGTAACCCCATTGTCCCCATTCTTCCCCATTAACCCCTTTCTCCCATTCTTACCCAGTAACCCCATTCTCCCCATTCTTACCCATTAACCCCATTCTCCCCATTCTTACCCATTAACCCCATTCTCCCCCTTCTTACCCAGTAACA
Organism: Cetorhinus maximus; assembly: GCF_964194155.1. Taxonomy (NCBI): domain Eukaryota; kingdom Metazoa; phylum Chordata; class Chondrichthyes; order Lamniformes; family Cetorhinidae; genus Cetorhinus; species Cetorhinus maximus. The sequence continues at coordinate 445,064 of NW_027596249.1, read as the reverse complement.
CCATTCTCCCCATTCTTACCCAGTAACCCCATTCTCCCCATTCTTACCCATTAAACCATTCAACCCATTCTTATCCAGTAACCCCACTCTCCCAATTCTTACCCAGTAACCCCATATTCCCCATTCTTTTCCAGTAACCCCATACTCCCCATTCTTACCCAGTAACCTCATTCTCCCCATTCTTAGCCAGTAACTCCATTCTCCCAATTCTTACCCAGTAACCCCATTCACCGCATTATTACCCAGGAACCCCATTCACCTCATTCTTACCCAATAACCCCATACTCCCCATTCTTACCCAGTAACCCCATATACCCATTCTTACCCAGTAAACCCATTCTCCCCATTCTTACCCAGTAACCAAATTCTCCCCATTCTTATCCAGTAACCCCATTCTCCCCATTCTTATCCAGTAACCCCATTCTCCCAATTCATACCCAGTAACCCCATATTCCCAATTCTTATCCTGTAACCCCATACTCCCAATTCTTACCCAGTAACCCCATTCTCACCATTCTTACCCAGTAACTCCATTATCCCAATTCTTACCCAGTAACCCCATACTCCCCATTCATACCCAGTATCCCCATTCTCCCCATTCTTACCAAGTAACCCCATACTCCCCATTCTTACCCAGTAACCCCATTCTCCCCATTCTTACCCAGTAACCCCATTCTCCCCATTCTTACCCAGTAACCCCATTCTCCCCATTCTGACCCAGTAACCCCATTCTTCCACAGTAACCCAAATCTCCCCATTCTTACCCAGTAACCCCATTGTCCCCATTCTTCCCCAGTAACCCCATTCTATCCATTCTTACCCAGTAACACCATTGTCCCCATTCTTACCCATTAACCCCATTCTGCCCATTCTTACCCATTAACCCCATTCTCCCCATTCTTACTTAGTAACACCATTCTCCCCATTCTTACCCAGTAACCCCATTCTCCCCATTCTTAACCAGTAAACCCATTCACCCCATTCTTATCCAGTAACCCTACTCTCCCAATTCTTACCCAGTAACCCCATATTCCCCATTCTTTTCCAGTAACCCCATACTCCCCATTCTTACCCAGTAACCCCATTCTCCCCATTCTTAGCCAGTAACTCCATTCTCCCCATTCTTACCCAGTAACCCCATACTCCCCATTCTTACCCAGTATCCCTATTCTCCCCATTCTTACCCAGTAACCCCATACTCTCCATTCTTTCCCAGTAACCCCATTCTCCCCATTCTTACCCAGTAACTCCATTCTCCCCATTCTTACCCAGTAACCCCATACTCCCCATTCATACCCAGTATCCCCATTCTCACCATTCTTACCCAGTAACCCCATACTCCCTATTTTTACCCAGTAACCCCATTCTCCCCATTCTAACCCAGTAACCCCATTCTACCCATTCTTACCCAAGTAACCATATTCTCCGCATTTTGACCCAGTAACCCCATTCTTACCCAGTATCCCAATTCTCCCCATTCTTACCGAGTAACCCCATTGTCCCCATTCTTCCCCAGTAACCCCATTCTCCCCATTCTTACCCATTAACCCCATTCTCCCCATTCTTACCCATTAACCCCATTCTCCCCCTTCTTACCAAGTAACACCATTCTCCCCATGCTTACCCAGTAACCCCATTCTCCCCATTCTTACCCAGTAAACTCATTCACCCCATTCTTATCCAGTAACCCCACTCTCCCAATTCTTACCCAGTAACCCCATATTCCCCATTCCTTTCCAGTAACCCCATAGTCCCCATTCTTACCCAGTAACCCCATTCTCCCCATTCTTAGCCAGTAACTCCATTCTCCCCATTCTTACCCAGTAACCCCATTCACCGCATTATTACCCAGGAACCCCATTCACCTCATTCTTACCCCGTAACCCCATACTCCCCATTCTTACCCAGTAACCCCATATACCCATTCTTACCCAGTAAACCCATTCTCCCCATTCTAACCCAGTAACCCTATTCTCCCCATTCTTATCCAGTAACCCCATTCTCCCCATTCTTATCCAGTAATCCCATTCGCCCAATTCATACCCAGTAACCCCATATTCCCAATTCTTATCCTGTAACCCCATACTCCCAATTCTTACCCAGTAACCCCATTCTCCCAATTCTTACCCAGTAACCCCATTCTCCCCATTCTTACCAAGTAACCCCATACTCCCAATTCTTACCCAGTAACCCCATTCTCCCCATTCTTACCCAGTAACCCCATTCTCCCCATTCTTATCCAGTAACCCCATTCTCCCCATTCTTATCCAGTAACCCCATTCTCCCAATTCATACCCAGTAACCCCATATTCCCAATTCTTATCCTGTAACCCCATACTCCCAATTCTTACCCAGTAACCCCATTCTCACCATTCTTACCCAGTAACTCCATTATCCCAATTCTTACCCAGTAACCCCATACTCCCCATTCATACCCAGTATCCCCATTCTCCCCATTCTTACCAAGTAACCCCATACTCCCCATTCTTACCCAGTAACCCCATTCTCCCCATTCTTACCCAGTAACCCCATTCTCCCCATTCTTACCCAGTAACCCCATTCTCCCCATTCTGACCCAGTAACCCCATTCTTCCACAGTAACCCAAATCTCCCCATTCTTAACCAGTAACCCCATTGTCCCCATTCTTCCCCAGTAACCCCATTCTATCCATTCTTACCCAGTAACACCATTGTCCCCATTCTTACCCATTAACCCCATTCTGCCCATTCTTACCCATTAACCCCATTCTCCCCATTCTTACTTAGTAACACCATTCTCCCCATTCTTACCCAGTAACCCCATTCTCCCCATTCTTAACCAGTAAACCCATTCACCCCATTCTTATCCAGTAACCCTACTCTCCCAATTCTTACCCAGTAACCCCATATTCCCCATTCTTTTCCAGTAACCCCATACTCCCCATTCTTACCCAGTAACCCCATTCTCCCCATTCTTAGCCAGTAACTCCATTCTCCCCATTCTTACCCAGTAACCCCATACTCCCCATTCTTACCCAGTATCCCTATTCTCCCCATTCTTACCCAGTAACCCCATACTCTCCATTCTTTCCCAGTAACCCCATTCTCCCCATTCTTACCCAGTAACTCCATTCTCCCCATTCTTACCCAGTAACCCCATACTCCCCATTCATACCCAGTATCCCCATTCTCACCATTCTTACCCAGTAACCCCATACTCCCTATTTTTACCCAGTAACCCCATTCTCCCCATTCTTACCCAGTAACCCCATTCTACCCATTCTTACCCAAGTAACCTCATTCTCCGCATTTTGACCCAGTAACCCCATTCTTACCCAGTATCCCAATTCTCCCCATTCTTACCGAGTAACCCCATTGTCCCCATTCTTCCCCAGTAACCCCATTCTCCCCATTCTTACCCATTAACCCCATTCTCCCCATTCTTACCCATTAACCCCATTCTCCCCCTTCTTACCAAGTAACACCATTCTCCCCATGCTTACCCAGTAACCCCATTCTCCCCATTCTTACCCAGTAAACTCATTCACCCCATTCTTATCCAGTAACCCCACTCTCCCAATTCTTACCCAGTAACCCCATATTCCCCATTCCTTTCCAGTAACCCCATAGTCCCCATTCTTACCCAGTAACCCCATTCTCCCCATTCTTAGCCAGTAACTCCATTCTCCCCATTCTTACCCAGTAACCCCATTCACCGCATTATTACCCAGGAACCCCATTCACCTCATTCTTACCCCGTAACCCCATACTCCCCATTCTTACCCAGTAACCCCATATACCCATTCTTACCCAGTAAACCCATTCTCCCCATTCTAACCCAGTAACCCTATTCTCCCCATTCTTATCCAGTAACCCCATTCTCCCCATTCTTATCCAGTAACCCCATTCGCCCAATTCATACCCAGTAACCCCATATTCCCAATTCTTATCCTGTAACCCCATACTCCCAATTCTTACCCAGTAACCCCATTCTCCCAATTCTTACCCAGTAACCCCATTCTCCCCATTCTTACCAAGTAACCCCATACTCCCAATTCTTACCCAGTAACCCCATTCTCCCCATTCTTACCCAGTAACCCAATTCTCCCCATTCTTACCCAGTAATCCCATTCTCCCCATTCTTACCCAGTAACCCCAGTCGTCCCCAGTAACCCAATTCTCCCCATTCTTACCAAGTAACCCCATTGTCCCCATTCTTCCCCAGTAACCCCATTCTCCCCATTCTTACCCAGTAACCCCATAGTCCCCATTCTTACCCATTAACCCCATTCTCCCCATTCTTACCCAGTAACCCCATTCTCCCCATTCTTAGCCAGTAACTCCATTCTCCCCATTCTTACCCAGTAACCCCATTCACCGCATTATTACCCAGGAACCCCAATCACCTCATTCTTACCCAGTAAACCCATACTCCCCATTCTTACCCAGTAACCCCATATACCCATTCTTACCCAGTAAACCCATTCTCCCCATTCTTACCCAGTAACCCCATTCTCCCCATTCTTATCCAGTAACCCCATTCTCCCCATTCTTATCCAGGAACCCCATTCGCCCAATTCATACCCAGTAACCCCATATTCCCAATTCTTATCCTGTAACCCCATACTCCCAATTCTTACCCAGTAACCCCATTCTCCCAATTCTTACCCAGTAACCCCATTCTCCCCATTCTTACCAAGTAACCCCATACTCCCAATTCTTACCCAGTAACCCCATTCTCCCCATTCTTACCCAGTAACCCCATTCTCCCCATTCTTACCCAGTAATCCCATTCTCCACATTCTTACCCAGTAACCCCATTCGTCCCCAGTAACCCAATTCTCCCCATTCTTACCCAGTAACCCCATTGTCCCCATTCTTCCCCAGTAACCCCATTCTCCCCATTGTTACCCAGTAACCCCATAGTCCCCATTCTTACCCATTAACCCCATTCTCCCCATTCTTACCCATTAACCCCATTCTCCCCATTCTTACCCAGTAACACCATTCTCCCCATTCTTACCCAGTAACCCCAATCTCCACATTCTTACCCAGTAAACCCATTCACCCCATTCTTATCCAGTAACCCTACTCTCCCAATTCTTACCCAGTAACCCCATATTCCCAATTCTTTTCCAGTAACCCCATACTCCCCATTCTTACCCAGTAACCCCATACTCCCCATTGTTACCCAGTATCCACATTCTCCCCATTCTTACCCAGTAACCCCATACTCTCCATTCTTTCCCAGTAACCCCATTCTCCCCATTCTTACCCAGTAACTCCATTCTCCCCATTCTTACCCAGTAACCCCATACTCCCCATTCATACCCAGTATCCCCATTCTCCCCATTCTTACCCAGTAACCACATACTCCCCATTCTTACCCAGTAACCCCATTCTCCCCATTCTTACCCAGTCACCCCATTCTCCCCATTCTTACGCAGTAACCTCATTCTCCCCATTTTTACCCAGTAACCCCATTCTTACCCAGTATCCCCATTCTCCCCATTCTTACCCAGTAACCCCATTCTCCACATTCTTACCCAGTAACACCATTCTCTCCATTCTTACCCAGTAACCCCATTCTCCCCATTCTTACGCAGTAAACCCATTCTCCCCATTCTTATCCAGTAACCCGACTATCCCAATTCTTACCCAGTGACCCCATATTCCCCATTCTTATCCAGTAAACCCATACTCCCCATTCTTACCCAGTAACCCCATTCTCCCCATTCTTACCCAGTACCGCAATAGTCCACATTCTTACCCAGTAACCGCATTCGCCCCATTCATACCCAGTAACCCCATTCTCCCCATTCTTACCCAGTAACTCCATTCTCCCCATTCTTACCCAGTAACCCCATTCTCCCCATTCGTACCCAGTAACCTCATTCTCCCCATTTTTACGCAGTAACCCCATTCTTACCCAGTATCCCCATTCTCCCCATTCTTACCCAGTAACCCCATTCTCCACATTCTTACCCAGTATCACCATTCTCTCCATTCTTACCCAGTAACCCCATTCTCCCCATTCTTACGCAGTAAACCCATTCTCCCCATTCTTATCCAGTAACCCGACTATCCCAATTCTTACCCAGTAACTCCATATTCCCCATTCTTATCCAGTAAACCCATACTCCCCATTCTTACCCAGTAACCCCATCCTCCCCATTCTTACCCAGTAACTCCATTCTTCCCATTCTTACCCAGTACCGCCATACTCCACATTCTTACCCAGTAACCCCATTCGCCCCATTCATACCCACTAACCCCATTCTCCCCATTCTTACCCAGTAACTCCATTCTCCCCATTCTTACCCAGTAACCTCATTCTCCCCAGTGATCCACAGTAACGCCAATCTCCCCCTTCGTACCCAGTAACCGCATTCTCCCCATTCTTACCCGTTAACCACATTCTACCCATTCGTACCAAGGAACCCAATTCTCCCCATTCTTCCCCAGCAACCCCATTCTCCCCATTCTTACACAGTAACGCCATTCTCCGCATTCTTACCCAGTAACCAAATTCTCGCCATTCCTACCCAGTAACCCCATTCTCCCCATTCGTAAGCAGTAACCCCATTCTCCCCATTCTTTCCCATTAACCCCATTCTCCCCATTCTTAGCCAGTAACGCCATTCTCCCCATTCTTACCCAGTAACCCCATTCTCCCCATTACAACCCAGTAACCCGATTCTCCCGATTCTTACCCAGTATCCCCATTCTCCCCATTCTTACCCAGTAACCACAGTCTCCCCATTCTTACCCAGTAACCCCATTCTCCCCATTACAACCCAGTAACCACATTCTCCCCATTCTTACCCAGTAACTCCATTGTCCCCATTCTTACCCAGTAACCTCATTCTCCCCAGTGATCCACAGTAACGCCAATCTCCCCCTTCGTACCCAGTAACCGCATTCTCCCCATTCTTACCCGTTAACCACATTCTACCCATTCTTACCAAGTAATTCAATTCTCCCTATTCTTCTCCAGCAACCCCATTCTCCCCATTCTTACACAGTAACGCCATTCTCCGCATTCTTACCCAGTAACCAAATTCTCGCCATTCTTACCCAGTAACCCCATTCTCCCCATTCGTACCCAGTAACCCCATTCTCCCCATTCTTTCCCATTAACCCCATTCTCCCCATTCTTAGCCAGTAACGCCATTCTCCCCATTCTTACCCAGTAACCCCATTCTCCCCATTACAACCCAGTAACCCGATTCTCCCGATTCTTACCCAGTATCCCCATTCTCCCCATTCTTACCCAGTAACCACATTCTCCCCATTCTTACCCAGTAACCCCATTCTCCCCATTACAACCCAGTAACCACATTCTTCCCATTCTTACCCAGTAACCCCATTCTCCCCATTCTTACCCAGGAACCCTATTCTCCCCATTCTTACCCAGTAACCACATTCTTACCCAGTAACCCTATACTCCCCATTCTTACCCATTAACCCCTTACTCCCCATTCTTACCCTGTAACCCCATATTCCGCATTCTTCCCCAGTAACCCCATACGCCCCATTCTTACCCAGTAACCCCATTCTCCCCATTCTTACCCAGTAACTCCATTCTCCCCATTGATACCCAGTAACCCATACTCCCCATTCTTACCCAGTAACGCCATTCCCGCAATCTTACCCAGTAACACCATTCTCCCCATTCTTAGCCAGTAACCCCATTATCCCCATTCCAACCCAGTAACACCATTCTCCCCATTCTTAACCAGTAAGCCCATTCTCCCCATTCTTACCCAGTAACCGCATACTCCCCATTCTTACCCAGTTTCCCCTTTCTCCCCATTGTTACCAAGTAACCCCTAAATCCCCAATTCTTACACAGTAAACCCATTCTCCCCATTCTTACCCAGTAAACACATTCTCCGCATTCGTACCCAGTAACCCCACTCTCCCCATTCTTATCAAGTAACCCCATTCTCCCCATTCTAACCAACTAACCCAATTCTCCCCATTCTTACCCAGTAAACCCATTCTCCCTATTCTTCCACAGTAAACTCCATTCTCCCCATTCTTACTCAGTAACCCTTTTCTCCCCATTCTTGCCCATTAACCCCATTCTCCACAGTCTTACCAATTAATCCAATTCTCCCCATTCTTACCCAGTAACCCTATACTCCCCATTCATACCCTGTAACCCCATTCTCCCAAATCTTCGCCAGTAACCCCATATTCCCCATCGTTACACAGTAACCCCATTCACCCCTTTCTTACCCAGTAACCCCATACTTCCCATTCTTACCCAGTAACCCCATAATCCCCATTATTACCCAGTATCCACATTCTCCCCATTCTTACCCAGTAACCCCATTCTTCCCACTCTTAGCCAGTAACCCCATTCTCCCCATTCTTACCCAGTAACACCATTCTCCCCATTCTTACCGAGTAAACCCATACTCCCCATTCTTACCCAGTAACAACATTCTCCCTTTTCCTTCCCAGCAACCCCCATCTCCCCATTCTTAACCAGTAAGCACACTCTCCCCATTCTTACCCAATAACCCCATACTCCCCATTCTTAACCAGTAACCCCATTCTCCCCATTCTTACCCAGTTACCCCATACTCCCCATTCTTACCCAGTAACCGAATACTCCCCATTCTTACGCAGTAACCCCATATTCCCCATTCTTACCCAGTAACCGCATTCTGCCCATTCTTATCCAGTAACCCCATACTACACATTCTTAGCCAGTAACCCCGTACTCCACATTCTTACCCAGTAACCCCATTATCCCCATTCTTACCCAGTAACCCCATTCTTCCCATTCTTACCCAGTAACCCCATTCTCCCCATTCTTACCCATAACCCCTTTCTCCCTATTCTTACCCAGTAACTCCATTATCCCCATTCTTACCCAGTAAACCCATTCGCCCCATTCTTACCCAGTAACCCCATTCATACCCAGTAAACCCATTCTCCCCATTCTTACCCAGTAATCCCATACTCCCCATTACAACCCAGTAACCACATTCTCCCCATTCTTACCCAGTAACTCCATTCTCCCCATTTTTACCCAGTAACCTCATTCTCCCCAGTGATCCACAGTAACGCCAATCTCCCTCTTCGTACCCAGTAACGCCATTCTCCCCATTCTTACCCATTAACCCCATTCTCCCCATTCTTACCAATTAACCCCATTCTCCCCAATCTTACCAAGTAAACCCATTCTCCCCATTCGTACCCAGTAACCCCATTCTCCCCATTCTTCCCATTAACCCCATTCTCCCCATTCTCAACAAGTAAAACCATTCTCCCCATTCTTACCCAATAACCCCATAATGCCCATTCTTAGCCAATAACTCCATTCTTCCCATTCCTACCCAGTAACCCCATAGACCCCATTCTTACCCAGTAACCACTATCTCCCCATTCTTACCCAGTAACCCCATTCTGCCCATTCTTACCCAGTAACCCCATACTCCCCCTTCTTACCCAGTAACCCTATTCTCCACATTCTTACCCAGTAACCCCATTCTCCCCATTCTTACACAGTAACCACATTCTTACCCAGTAATCCCATTCTCCTCATTCTTACACAGTAACCCCATTCTCCCCATTCTTACCCAGTAAACCCATTATTACCCAGTAACCCCATTTTACCCATTCTTACCCAGTAACCCCGTACTCCCCATTCTTACCCAGTAACCCGATTCTCCCCATTCTTAACCAGTATCCCCATTCTCCCCATTCTTACCCAGTAACCCCATTCTCCCCATTCTTACCCAGTAACCGCATACTCCCCATTCTTACCCAGTAACCCCATTCTCCACATTCATACCCAGTAACCCCATTCTTCCCATTCTTACCCATTAACCCCATTATCCCCATTCTTACACAGTAACCCCATACTCTCCATTTTTTCACTGTAACCCCATTCACCCTATTCTTACCCATTAACGTCATTCTCCCCATTCTAACCGAATAACCACATTCTCCCCAATATTACCCAGTAACCCCCAATCCACATTCTTAGCGAGTAACGCCATTGTCCCCTTTCGTACCCTGTAAACACATTCTCCCCATTCTTACCCAGTAACTCCATTCTCCCCATTCTTACCCAGTAACCTCATTCTCCCCAGTGATCCACAGTAACGCCAATCTCCCCCTTCGTACCCAGTAACCGCATTCTCCCCATTCTTACCCGTTAACCACATTCTACCCATTCGTACCAAGGAACCCAATTCTCCCCATTCTTCCCCAGCAACCCCATTCTCCCCATTCTTACACAGTAACGCCATTCTCCGCATTCTTACCCAGTAACCAAATTCTCGCCATTCCTACCCAGTAACCCCATTCTCCCCATTCGTAAGCAGTAACCCCATTCTCCCCATTCTTTCCCATTAACCCCATTCTCCCCATTCTTAGCCAGTAACGCCATTCTCCCCATTCTTACCCAGTAACCCCATTCTCCCCATTACAACCCAGTAACCCGATTCTCCCGATTCTTACCCAGTATCCCCATTCTCCCCATTCTTACCCAGTAACCACAGTCTCCCCATTCTTACCCAGTAACCCCATTCTCCCCATTACAACCCAGTAACCACATTCTCCCCATTCTTACCCAGTAACTCCATTGTCCCCATTCTTACCCAGTAACCTCATTCTCCCCAGTGATCCACAGTAACGCCAATCTCCCCCTTCGTACCCAGTAACCGCATTCTCCCCATTCTTACCCGTTAACCACATTCTACCCATTCTTACCAAGTAATTCAATTCTCCCTATTCTTCTCCAGCAACCCCATTCTCCCCATTCTTACACAGTAACGCCATTCTCCGCATTCTTACCCAGTAAACAAATTCTCGCCATTCTTACCCAGTAACCCCATTCTCCCCATTCGTACCCAGTAACCCCATTCTCCCCATTCTTTCCCATTAACCCCATTCTCCCCATTCTTAGCCAGTAACGCCATTCTCCCCATTCTTACCCAGTAACCCCATTCTCCCCATTACAACCCAGTAACCCGATTCTCCCGATTCTTACCCAGTATCCCCATTCTCCCCATTCTTACCCAGTAACCACATTCTCCCCATTCTTACCCAGTAACCCCATTCTCCCCATTACAACCCAGTAACCACATTCTTCCCATTCTTACCCAGTAACCCCATTCTCCCCATTCTTACCCAGGAACCCTATTCTCCCCATTCTTACCCAGTAACCACATTCTTACCCAGTAACCCTATACTCCCCATTCTTACCCATTAACCCCTTACTCCCCATTCTTACCCTGTAACCCCATATTCCCCATTTTTCCCCAGTAACCCCATACGCCCCATTCTTACCCAGTAACCCCATTCTCCCCATTCTTACCCAGTAACTCCATTCTCCCCATTGATACCCAGTAACCCATACTCCCCATTCTTACCCAGTAACGCCATTCCCGCAATCTTACCCAGTAACACCATTCTGCCCATTCTTAGCCAGTAACCCCATTATCCCCATTCCTACCCAGTAACACCATTCTCCCCATTCTTAACCAGTAAGCCCATTCTCCCCATTCTTACCCAGTAACCGCATACTCCCCATTCTTACCCAGTTTCCCCTTTCTCCCCATTGTTACCAAGTAACCCCTAAATCCCCAATTCTTACACAGTAAACCCATTCTCCCCATTCTTACCCAGTAAACACATTCTCCGCATTCGTACCCAGTAACCCCACTCTCCCCATTCTTATCAAGTAACCCCATTCTCCCCATTCTAACCAACTAACCCAATTCTCCCCATTCTTACCCAGTAAACCCATTCTCCCTATTCTTCCACAGTAAACTCCATTCTCCCCATTCTTACTCAGTAACCCTTTTCTCCCCATTCTTGCCCATTAACCCCATTCTCCACAGTCTTACCAATTAATCCAATTCTCCCCATTCTTACCCAGTAACCCTATACTCCCCATTCATACCCTGTAACCCCATTCTCCCAAATCTTCGCCAGTAACCCCATATTCCCCATCGTTACACAGTAACCCCATTCACCCCTTTCTTACCCAGTAACCCCATACTTCCCATTCTTACCCAGTAACCCCATTCTTCCCACTCTTAGCCAGTAACCCCATTCTCCCCATTCTTACCCAGTAACACCATTCTCCCCATTCTTACCGAGTAAACCCATACTCCCCATTCTTACCCAGTAACAACATTCTCCCTATTCCTTCCCAGCAACCCCAATCTCCCCATTCTTAACCAGTAAGCACACTCTCCCCATTCTTACCCAATAACCCCATACTCCCCATTCTTAACCAGTAACCCCATTCTCCCCATTCTTACCCAGTTACCCCATACTCCCCATTCTTACCGAGTAAACCCATACTCCCCATTCTTACCCAGTAACAACATTCTCCCTATTCCTTCCCAGCAACCCCAATCTCCCCATTCTTAACCAGTAAGCACACTCTCCCCATTCTTACCCAATAACCCCATACTCCCCATTCTTAACCAGTAACCCCATTCTCCCCATTCTTACCCAGTTACCCCATACTCCCCATTCTTACCCAGTAACCGAATACTCCCCATTCTTACGCAGTAACCCCATATTCCCCATTCTTACCCAGTAACCGCATTCTGCCCATTCTTATCCAGTAACCCCATACTACCCATTATTAGCCAGTAACCCCGTACTCCACATTCTTACCCAGTAACCCCATTATCCCCATTCTTACCCAGTAACCCCATTCTCCCCATTCTTACCCAGTAACCCCATTCTCCCCATTCTTACCCATAACCCCTTTCTCCCTATTCTTACCCAGTAACTCCATTATCCCCATTCTTACCCAGTAAACCCATTCGCCCCATTCTTACCCAGTAACCCCATTCATACCCAGTAAACCCATTCTCCCCATTCTTACCCAGTAATCCCATACTCCCCAATCTTACCCAGTAAACCCAAACTCCCCAATCTTAACCAGTATCCCCATTCTCCCCATTCTTACCCAGTAACCCCGTTCTCCCCATTCTTACCCAGTAACCCCATTCTTCCCATTCTTACCCAGTAACCACATTCTCCCCATTCTTACCCAGTAACCCCATTCTCCCCATTCTTAGTCAGTAACCCCATACTCCCCATTCTTACCCACTAACAACATAATCCCCATTCTTAACCTGTAACCCCATTCTCCCGATTCTTACCCAGTAACCCCATACTCCCCATTCTTTACCAGTAACCCCATTCTCCCCATTCTTACCCAGTAACCCCGTTCTCCCCACTCTTACCCAGTAAAACCATTCTCCCCATTCTTACCCAGAAACACCATTCTCCTCATTCTTACCCAGTAAACCCATACTCCCCATTCTTACCCAGGAACCCCATTCTTACCCAGTAACCCAATTCTCACCATTCTTACCCAGTAACCCCATTGTCCCCATTCTTCCCCAGTAATCCCATTCTCCCTATTCTTACCCAGTAACCCCATTCTCCCCATTCTTACCCAGTAACCCCATTCTCCCCATTCTTACCCAATAACCCCATTGTCCCCATTCCTACCCAGTAACCCGATTCTCCCGATTCTTACCCAGTAACACTATTCTCTCCATTCTTACCCAGTAACCCCATTCTCCCCATTCTTACGCAGTAACCCCATTCTCCCCATTACAACCCAGTAACCCCATTCTCCCCATTCTTAGCCAGTAACCCCGTTCTCCCCATTCTTATCCAGGAACCCTATTCCCCCAATTCTTACCCAGTAACCCCATTCTTACCCAGTAACCCTATACTCCCCATTCTTACCCAGTAACCCCATATGCCCCATTCTTACCCAGTAACCCCATTCTCCCCATTACAACCCAGTATCTCCATACTCCCCATTGTTACCCAGTAACCCCATACTCCCCATTCTTACCCAGTAACGCCATTCCCGCAATCTTACCCCGTAACACCATTCTCCCCATTCTTAACCAGTAACCCCATTCTCCCCATTCCTACCCAGTAACACCATTCTCCCCATTTTTACCCAGTAACCCCATTCTCCCCATTCTTACACAGTAACCCCATACTCCCCATTCTTACCCAGTGACCCCATTCTCCCCATTCTTACCAAGTAACCCTTAAATCCCCAATTCTTACACAGTAAACCCATTCTCCCCATTCTTACCCATTAAACACATTCTCCGCATTCGTACCCAGTAACCGCGTTCTCCCCACTCTTACCCAGTAAAACCATTATCCCCATTCTTACCCAGAAACACCATTCTCCTCAATCTTACCCAGTAAACCAATACTCCCCATTCTTACCCAGTAACCCCATTCTCCCCATTTTAACCAGTAACCCCATTCTCCACATTCTTACCCAGTAAACCCACACTCCCCATTCTTACCCAATAAACCCATACTCCCCATTCTTACCCAGTAACCCCATTCTCCCCATTCATACCCAGTAACCCCATTCTCCCCATTCTAACCCAGTAACCCCATACTCCCCATTCTTACCCAGTAACCGAATACTCCCCATTCTTACCCAGTAACCCCATTCTCCCCATTCTTACCCAATAACCACATTCTCCCCAATCTTACCCAGTAACCCCATTCTACCCATTCTTACCCAGTAACCCCATTCTCCCCATTCTTACCCAGTAACCCCATTCTCCCCTTTCTTACCCAGTAACCCCATTCGCCCCATTCTTACCCAGTAACCCCATTCATACCCAGTAACCCCATAATCCCCATTCTTTACCAGTAACCCCATTCTCCCCATTCTTACCCAGTAACCCCATTCTCCCCACTCTTACCGAGTAAGACCATTCTCCCCATTCTTACCCGGAAACACCATTCTCCTCATTCTTACCCAGTAAACCCACTCTCCCCATTCTTACCCAATAAAACCATAATCCCCATTTTTACCCAGTAACCCCATTCTCCCCATTCATACCCAGTAACCCCATTCTCCCCATTCTTACCCGGTAACCCCATACTCCCCATTCTTACCCAGTAACCCCATTCTCCCCATTCTTACCCAGTAACTCCATTCTACCCATTCTTACCCAGTAACCTCATTCTCCCCAGTGATCCACAGTAACGCCAATCTCCCCCTTCGTACCCAGTAACCGCATTCTCCCCATTCTTACCCGTTAACCACATTCTACCCATTCTTACCAAGTAACCCAATTCTCCCCATTCTTCCCCAGCAACCCCATTCTCCCCATTCTTACACAGTAACGCCTTTCTCCCCATTCTTACCCAGTAACCCCTTTCTCCCCATTACAACCCAGTAACCACATTCTCCCCATTCTTACCCAGTAACTCCATTCTCCCCATTTTTACCCAGTAACCTCATTCTCCCCAGTGATCCACAGTAACGCCAATCTCCCTCTTCGTACCCAGTAACGCCATTCTCCCCATTCTTACCCATTAACCCCATTCTCCCCATTCTTACCAATTAACCCCATTCTCCCCAATCTTACCAAGTAAACCCATTCTCCCCATTCGTACCCAGTAACCCCATTCTCCCCATTCTTCCCATTAACCCCATTCTCCCCATTCTCAACAAGTAAAACCATTCTCCCCATTCTTACCCAATAACCCCATAATGCCCATTCTTAGCCAATAACTCCATTCTTCCCATTCCTACCCAGTAACCCCATAGACCCCATTCTTACCCAGTAACCACTATCTCCCCATTCTTACCCAGTAACCCCATTCTGCCCATTCTTACCCAGTAACCCCATACTCCCCCTTCTTACCCAGTAACCCTATTCTCCACATTCTTACCCAGTAACCCCATTCTCCCCATTCTTACACAGTAACCACATTCTTACCCAGTAACCCCATTCTCCTCATTCTTACACAGTAACCCCATTCTCCCCATTCTTACCCAGTAAACCCATTATTACCCAGTAACCCCATTTTACCCATTCTTACCCAGTAACCCCGTACTCCCCATTCTTACCCAGTAACCCGATTCTCCCCATTCTTAACCAGTATCCCCATTCTCCCCATTCTTACCCAGTAACCCCATTCTCCCCATTCTTACCCAGTAACCGCATACTCCCCATTCTTACCCAGTAACCCCATTCTCCACATTCATACCCAGTAACCCCATTCTTCCCATTCTTACCCATTAACCCCATTATCCCCATTCTTACACAGTAACCCCATACTCTCCATTCTTTCACTGTAACCCCATTCACCCTATTCTTACCCATTAACGTCATTCTCCCCATTCTAACCGAATAACCACATTCTCCCCAATATTACCCAGTAACCCCCAATCCACATTCTTAGCGAGTAACGCCATTGTCCCCTTTCGTACCCTGTAAACACATTCTCCCCATTCTTACCCAGTAACCCCATACTCCCCATTCTTACCCAGTAAACCCTTTCGCCCCATTCTTATCCAGTAACCCCATTCTCCCCATTCTTACCCAGTAAACCCATTCTCCCCATTCTTACCCAGTAACCCCATTCTCCACATTCTTACCCAGTATCCCCATTCTCCCCATTCTTACCCAGTAAACCCATCTCCCCATTCTTACCCAGTAACCCCATTCTCCCCATTCTTACCCAGTTACCCCATAATACCCATTCTTGCCCAGTATCCCCATCCTCCCCATTCTTACCCAGTAACCCCATTCTCCCCATTCTTTCCCAGTTACCCCATACTCCCCATTCATACCCTGTAACCCCATTCTCCCCATTCTTACCCAGTCACCCCATTCTCCCCATTCTTAACCATTAACCCCATACTCTGCATTCTTACCCAGTAACCCCATTTCTCCATTCCTACTCAGTAACCCATTATCCCCATTCTTACCCAATAACCCCATTCTCCCCATTCTTACCCATTAACCCCATTCTCCCCCTTCTTACCAAGTAACACCATTCTCCCCATTCTTACCCAGTAACCCCATTCTCCCCATTCTTACCCAGTAAACTCAATCACCCCATTCTTATCCAGTAACCCCACTCTCCCAATTCTTACCCAGTAACCCCATATTCCGCATTCTTTTCCAGTAACCCCATACTCCCCATTCTTACCCAGTAACCCCAATCTCCCCATTCTTAGACAGTAACTCCATTCTCCCCATTCTTACCCAGTAACCCCATTCACCGCATTATTACCCAGGAACCCCATTCACCTCATTCTTACCCAGTAACCCCATACTCCCCATTCTTACCCAGTAACCCCATATACCCATTCTTACCCAGTAAACCCATTCTCCCCATTCTTACCCAGTAACCCCATTCTCCCCATTCTTATCCAGTAACCCCATTCTCCCCATTCTTATCCAGTAACCCCATTCTCCCAATTCATACCCAGTAACCCCATATTCCCAATTCTTATCCTGTAACCCCATACTCCCAATTCTTACCCAGTAACCCCATTCTCCCAATTCTTACCCAGTAACCCCATTCTCCCCATTCTTACCAAGTAACCCCATACTCCCAATTCTTACCCAGTAACCCCATTCTCCCCATTCTTACCCAGTAACCCCATTCTCCCCATTCTTACCCAGCAATCCCATTCTCCCCATTCTTACACAGTAACCCCATTCGTCCCCAGTAACCCAATTCTCCCCATTCTTACCCAGTAACCCCATTGTCCCCATTCTTCCCCAGTAACCCCATTCTCCCCATTCTTACCCAGTAACCCCATTCTCCCCATTCTTACCCAGTAAACCCATTCACCCCATTCTTATCCAGTAACCCTACTCTCCCAATTCTTACCCAGAAACACCATTCTCCTCAATCTTACCCAGTAAACCAATACTCCCCATTCTTACCCAGTAACCCCATTCTCCCCATTTTAACCAGTAACCCCATTCTCCACATTCTTACCCAGTAAACCCACACTCCCCATTCTTACCCAATAAACCCATACTCCCCATTCTTACCCAGTAACCCCATTCTCCCCATTCATACCCAGTAACCCCATTCTCCCCATTCTAACCCAGTAACCCCATACTCCCCATTCTTACCCAGTAACCGAATACTCCCCATTCTTACCCAGTAACCCCATTCTCCCCATTCTTACCCAATAACCACATTCTCCCCAATCTTACCCAGTAACCCCATTCTACCCATTCTTACCCAGTAACCCCATTCTCCCCATTCTTACCCAGTAACCCCATTCTCCCCTTTCTTACCCAGTAACCCCATTCGCCCCATTCTTACCCAGTAACCCCATTCATACCCAGTAACCCCATAATCCCCATTCTTTACCAGTAACCCCATTCTCCCCATTCTTACCCAGTAACCCCATTCTCCCCACTCTTACCGAGTAAGACCATTCTCCCCATTCTTACCCGGAAACACCATTCTCCTCATTCTTACCCAGTAAACCCACTCTCCCCATTCTTACCCAATAAAACCATAATCCCCATTTTTACCCAGTAACCCCATTCTCCCCATTCATACCCAGTAACCCCATTCTCCCCATTCTTACCCGGTAACCCCATACTCCCCATTCTTACCCAGTAACCCCATTCTCCCCATTCTTACCCAGTAACTCCATTCTACCCATTCTTACCCAGTAACCTCATTCTCCCCAGTGATCCACAGTAACGCCAATCTCCCCCTTCGTACCCAGTAACCGCATTCTCCCCATTCTTACCCGTTAACCACATTCTACCCATTCTTACCAAGTAACCCAATTCTCCCCATTCTTCCCCAGCAACCCCATTCTCCCCATTCTTACACAGTAACGCCTTTCTCCCCATTCTTACCCAGTAACCCCTTTCTCCCCATTACAACCCAGTAACCACATTCTCCCCATTCTTACCCAGTAACTCCATTCTCCCCATTTTTACCCAGTAACCTCATTCTCCCCAGTGATCCACAGTAACGCCAATCTCCCTCTTCGTACCCAGTAACGCCATTCTCCCCATTCTTACCCATTAACCCCATTCTCCCCATTCTTACCAATTAACCCCATTCTCCCCAATCTTACCAAGTAAACCCATTCTCCCCATTCGTACCCAGTAACCCCATTCTCCCCATTCTTCCCATTAACCCCATTCTCCCCATTCTCAACAAGTAAAACCATTCTCCCCATTCTTACCCAATAACCCCATAATGCCCATTCTTAGCCAATAACTCCATTCTTCCCATTCCTACCCAGTAACCCCATAGACCCCATTCTTACCCAGTAACCACTATCTCCCCATTCTTACCCAGTAACCCCATTCTGCCCATTCTTACCCAGTAACCCCATACTCCCCCTTCTTACCCAGTAACCCTATTCTCCACATTCTTACCCAGTAACCCCATTCTCCCCATTCTTACACAGTAACCACATTCTTACCCAGTAACCCCATTCTCCTCATTCTTACACAGTAACCCCATTCTCCCCATTCTTACCCAGTAAACCCATTATTACCCAGTAACCCCATTTTACCCATTCTTACCCAGTAACCCCGTACTCCCCATTCTTACCCAGTAACCCGATTCTCCCCATTCTTAACCAGTATCCCCATTCTCCCCATTCTTACCCAGTAACCCCATTCTCCCCATTCTTACCCAGTAACCGCATACTCCCCATTCTTACCCAGTAACCCCATTCTCCACATTCATACCCAGTAACCCCATTCTTCCCATTCTTACCCATTAACCCCATTATCCCCATTCTTACACAGTAACCCCATACTCTCCATTCTTTCACTGTAACCCCATTCACCCTATTCTTACCCATTAACGTCATTCTCCCCATTCTAACCGAATAACCACATTCTCCCCAATATTACCCAGTAACCCCCAATCCACATTCTTAGCGAGTAACGCCATTGTCCCCTTTCGTACCCTGTAAACACATTCTCCCCATTCTTACCCAGTAACCCCATACTCCCCATTCTTACCCAGTAAACCCTTTCGCCCCATTCTTATCCAGTAACCCCATTCTCCCCATTCTTACCCAGTAAACCCATTCTCCCCATTCTTACCCAGTAACCCCATTCTCCACATTCTTACCCAGTATCCCCATTCTCCCCATTCTTACCCAGTAAACCCATCTCCCCATTCTTACCCAGTAACCCCATTCTCCCCATTCTTACCCAGTTACCCCATAATACCCATTCTTGCCCAGTATCCCCATCCTCCCCATTCTTACCCAGTAACCCCATTCTCCCCATTCTTTCCCAGTTACCCCATACTCCCCATTCATACCCTGTAACCCCATTCTCCCCATTCTTACCCAGTCACCCCATTCTCCCCATTCTTAACCATTAACCCCATACTCTGCATTCTTACCCAGTAACCCCATTTCTCCATTCCTACTCAGTAACCCATTATCCCCATTCTTACCCAATAACCCCATTCTCCCCATTCTTACCCATTAACCCCATTCTCCCCCTTCTTACCAAGTAACACCATTCTCCCCATTCTTACCCAGTAACCCCATTCTCCCCATTCTTACCCAGTAAACTCAATCACCCCATTCTTATCCAGTAACCCCACTCTCCCAATTCTTACCCAGTAACCCCATATTCCGCATTCTTTTCCAGTAACCCCATACTCCCCATTCTTACCCAGTAACCCCAATCTCCCCATTCTTAGACAGTAACTCCATTCTCCCCATTCTTACCCAGTAACCCCATTCACCGCATTATTACCCAGGAACCCCATTCACCTCATTCTTACCCAGTAACCCCATACTCCCCATTCTTACCCAGTAACCCCATATACCCATTCTTACCCAGTAAACCCATTCTCCCCATTCTTACCCAGTAACCCCATTCTCCCCATTCTTATCCAGTAACCCCATTCTCCCCATTCTTATCCAGTAACCCCATTCTCCCAATTCATACCCAGTAACCCCATATTCCCAATTCTTATCCTGTAACCCCATACTCCCAATTCTTACCCAGTAACCCCATTCTCCCAATTCTTACCCAGTAACCCCATTCTCCCCATTCTTACCAAGTAACCCCATACTCCCAATTCTTACCCAGTAACCCCATTCTCCCCATTCTTACCCAGTAACCCCATTCTCCCCATTCTTACCCAGCAATCCCATTCTCCCCATTCTTACACAGTAACCCCATTCGTCCCCAGTAACCCAATTCTCCCCATTCTTACCCAGTAACCCCATTGTCCCCATTCTTCCCCAGTAACCCCATTCTCCCCATTCTTACCCAGTAACCCCATTCTCCCCATTCTTACCCAGTAAACCCATTCACCCCATTCTTATCCAGTAACCCTACTCTCCCAATTCTTACCCAGAAACACCATTCTCCTCAATCTTACCCAGTAAACCAATACTCCCCATTCTTACCCAGTAACCCCATTCTCCCCATTTTAACCAGTAACCCCATTCTCCACATTCTTACCCAGTAAACCCACACTCCCCATTCTTACCCAATAAACCCATACTCCCCATTCTTACCCAGTAACCCCATTCTCCCCATTCATACCCAGTAACCCCATTCTCCCCATTCTAACCCAGTAACCCCATACTCCCCATTCTTACCCAGTAACCGAATACTCCCCATTCTTACCCAGTAACCCCATTCTCCCCATTCTTACCCAATAACCACATTCTCCCCAATCTTACCCAGTAACCCCATTCTACCCATTCTTACCCAGTAACCCCATTCTCCCCATTCTTACCCAGTAACCCCATTCTCCCCTTTCTTACCCAGTAACCCCATTCGCCCCATTCTTACCCAGTAACCCCATTCATACCCAGTAACCCCATAATCCCCATTCTTTACCAGTAACCCCATTCTCCCCATTCTTACCCAGTAACCCCATTCTCCCCACTCTTACCGAGTAAGACCATTCTCCCCATTCTTACCCGGAAACACCATTCTCCTCATTCTTACCCAGTAAACCCACTCTCCCCATTCTTACCCAATAAAACCATAATCCCCATTTTTACCCAGTAACCCCATTCTCCCCATTCATACCCAGTAACCCCATTCTCCCCATTCTTACCCGGTAACCCCATACTCCCCATTCTTACCCAGTAACCCCATTCTCCCCATTCTTACCCAGTAACTCCATTCTACCCATTCTTACCCAGTAACCTCATTCTCCCCAGTGATCCACAGTAACGCCAATCTCCCCCTTCGTACCCAGTAACCGCATTCTCCCCATTCTTACCCGTTAACCACATTCTACCCATTCTTACCAAGTAACCCAATTCTCCCCATTCTTCCCCAGCAACCCCATTCTCCCCATTCTTACACAGTAACGCCTTTCTCCCCATTCTTACCCAGTAACCCCTTTCTCCCCATTACAACCCAGTAACCACATTCTCCCCATTCTTACCCAGTAACTCCATTCTCCCCATTTTTACCCAGTAACCTCATTCTCCCCAGTGATCCACAGTAACGCCAATCTCCCTCTTCGTACCCAGTAACGCCATTCTCCCCATTCTTACCCATTAACCCCATTCTCCCCATTCTTACCAATTAACCCCATTCTCCCCAATCTTACCAAGTAAACCCATTCTCCCCATTCGTACCCAGTAACCCCATTCTCCCCATTCTTCCCATTAACCCCATTCTCCCCATTCTCAACAAGTAAAACCATTCTCCCCATTCTTACCCAATAACCCCATAATGCCCATTCTTAGCCAATAACTCCATTCTTCCCATTCCTACCCAGTAACCCCATAGACCCCATTCTTACCCAGTAACCACTATCTCCCCATTCTTACCCAGTAACCCCATTCTGCCCATTCTTACCCA
The DNA here is from genome assembly GCF_964194155.1 of Cetorhinus maximus. Classification (NCBI taxonomy): domain Eukaryota; kingdom Metazoa; phylum Chordata; class Chondrichthyes; order Lamniformes; family Cetorhinidae; genus Cetorhinus; species Cetorhinus maximus. The sequence goes on along the minus strand of NW_027596249.1, from coordinate 422,442 downwards.
GTAACCCCATACTCCCCCTTCTTACCCAGTAACCCTATTCTCCACATTCTTACCCAGTAACCCCATTCTCCCCATTCTTACACAGTAACCACATTCTTACCCAGTAACCCCATTCTCCTCATTCTTACACAGTAACCCCATTCTCCCCATTCTTACCCAGTAAACCCATTATTACCCAGTAACCCCATTTTACCCATTCTTACCCAGTAACCCCGTACTCCCCATTCTTACCCAGTAACCCGATTCTCCCCATTCTTAACCAGTATCCCCATTCTCCCCATTCTTACCCAGTAACCCCATTCTCCCCATTCTTACCCAGTAACCGCATACTCCCCATTCTTACCCAGTAACCCCATTCTCCACATTCATACCCAGTAACCCCATTCTTCCCATTCTTACCCATTAACCCCATTATCCCCATTCTTACACAGTAACCCCATACTCTCCATTCTTTCACTGTAACCCCATTCACCCTATTCTTACCCATTAACGTCATTCTCCCCATTCTAACCGAATAACCACATTCTCCCCAATATTACCCAGTAACCCCCAATCCACATTCTTAGCGAGTAACGCCATTGTCCCCTTTCGTACCCTGTAAACACATTCTCCCCATTCTTACCCAGTAACCCCATACTCCCCATTCTTACCCAGTAAACCCTTTCGCCCCATTCTTATCCAGTAACCCCATTCTCCCCATTCTTACCCAGTAAACCCATTCTCCCCATTCTTACCCAGTAACCCCATTCTCCACATTCTTACCCAGTATCCCCATTCTCCCCATTCTTACCCAGTAAACCCATCTCCCCATTCTTACCCAGTAACCCCATTCTCCCCATTCTTACCCAGTTACCCCATAATACCCATTCTTGCCCAGTATCCCCATCCTCCCCATTCTTACCCAGTAACCCCATTCTCCCCATTCTTTCCCAGTTACCCCATACTCCCCATTCATACCCTGTAACCCCATTCTCCCCATTCTTACCCAGTCACCCCATTCTCCCCATTCTTAACCATTAACCCCATACTCTGCATTCTTACCCAGTAACCCCATTTCTCCATTCCTACTCAGTAACCCATTATCCCCATTCTTACCCAATAACCCCATTCTCCCCATTCTTACCCATTAACCCCATTCTCCCCCTTCTTACCAAGTAACACCATTCTCCCCATTCTTACCCAGTAACCCCATTCTCCCCATTCTTACCCAGTAAACTCAATCACCCCATTCTTATCCAGTAACCCCACTCTCCCAATTCTTACCCAGTAACCCCATATTCCGCATTCTTTTCCAGCAACCCCATACTCCCCATTCTTACCCAGTAACCCCAATCTCCCCATTCTTAGACAGTAACTCCATTCTCCCCATTCTTACCCAGTAACCCCATTCACCGCATTATTACCCAGGAACCCCATTCACCTCATTCTTACCCAGTAACCCCATACTCCCCATTCTTACCCAGTAACCCCATATACCCATTCTTACCCAGTAAACCCATTCTCCCCATTCTTACCCAGTAACCCCATTCTCCCCATTCTTATCCAGTAACCCCATTCTCCCCATTCTTATCCAGTAACCCCATTCTCCCAATTCATACCCAGTAACCCCATATTCCCAATTCTTATCCTGTAACCCCATACTCCCAATTCTTACCCAGTAACCCCATTCTCCCAATTCTTACCCAGTAACCCCATTCTCCCCATTCTTACCAAGTAACCCCATACTCCCAATTCTTACCCAGTAACCCCATTCTCCCCATTCTTACCCAGTAACCCCATTCTCCCCATTCTTACCCAGCAATCCCATTCTCCCCATTCTTACCCAGTAACCCCATTCGTCCCCAGTAACCCAATTCTCCCCATTCTTACCCAGTAACCCCATTGTCCCCATTCTTCCCCAGTAACCCCATTCTCCCCATTCTTACCCAGTAACCCCATTCTCCCCATTCTTACCCAGTAAACCCATTCACCCCATTCTTATCCAGTAACCCTACTCTCCGAATTCTTACCCAGTAACCCCATATTCCCAATTCTTTTCCAGTAACCCCATACTCCCCATTCTTACCCAGTAACCCCATTCCCCCATTCTAACCAACTAACCCAATTCTCCCCGTACTTACCCAGTAAACCCATTCTCCCTATTCTTCCACAGTAAACTCCATTCTCCCCATTCTTACTCAGTAACCCTTTTCTCCCCATTCTTGCCTATTAACCCCATTCTCCACAGTCTTACCAATTAATCCAATTCTCCCCATTCTTACCCAGTAACCCTATTCTCCCCATTCTTACCCAGTAAGCCCATACTCCCCATTCATACCCTGTAACCCCATTCTCCCCAATCTTAGCCAGTAACCCCATATTCCCCATCGTTACACAGTAACCCCATTCACCCCTTTCTTTCCCAGTAACCCCATACTTCCCATTCTTACCCAGTAACCCCATAATTCCCATTATTACCCAGTATCCACATTCTCCCCATTCTTACCCAGTAACCCCATTCTTCCCACTCTTAGCCAGTAACCCCATTCTCCCCATACTTTCCCAGTAACACCATTCTCCCCATTCTTACCGAGTAAACCCATACTCCCCATTCTTACCCAGTAACAACATTCTCCCTATTCCTTCCCATCAACCCCAATCTCCCCATTCTTACCCAGTAAGCCCACTCTCCCCATTCTTACCCAATAACCCCATACTCCCCATTCTTAACCAGTAACCCCATTCTCCCCATTCATACCCAGTAACCCCATTCTCCCCATTCTTACCCAGTTACCCCATACTCCCCATTCTTACCCAGTAACCGAATACTCCCCATTCTTACCCAGTAACCTCATTCTGCCCAATCTTATCCAGTAACCCCATACTACCCATTCTTAGCCAGTAACCCCGTACTCCACATTCTTACCCAGTAACCCCATTATCCCCATTCTTACCCAGTAACCCCATTCTCCCCATTCTTACCCAGTAACCCCATTCTCCCCATTCTTACACATAACCACTTTCTCCCTATTCTTACCCAGTAACTCCATTATCCCCATTCTTACCCAGTAAACCCATTCGCCCGATTCTTACCCAGTAACCCCATTCATACCCAGTAAACCCATTCTCCCCATTCTTACCCAGTAATCCCATACTCCCCAATCTTACCCAGTAAACCCAAACTCCCCAATCTTAACCAGTAACCCCATTCTCCCCATTCTTACCCAGTAACCCCGTTCTCCCCATTCTTACCCAGTAACCCCGTTCTCCCCATTCTTACCCAGTAACCCCATTTTTCCCATTCTTACCCAGTAACCACATTCTCCCCATTCTTACCCAGTAACCCAATACTCCCCATTCTTACCCAGAAACCCCATTCTCCCCATTCTTAGTCAGTAACCCCATACTACCCATTCTTACCCACTAACAGCATAATCCCCATTCTTAACCTGTAACCCCATTCTCCCGATTCTTACCCAGTAATCCCATACTCCCCATTCTTTACCAGTAACCCCATTCTCCCCATTCTTACCCAGTAACCCCGTTCTCCCCACTCTTACCCAGCATCCCCATTCTCCATATTGTTACCCAGTAACCCCATACTCCCCATTTTTACCCAGTAACCCCATTCTCCCCATTCTTACCCAGTAACCCCATTCTCCCCATTCTTACCCAGTAACCGCATACTCCCCATTCTTACCCAGTAACCCCATTCTCCACATTCATACCCAGTAACCCCATTCTTCCCATTCTTACCCATTAACCCCATTATCCCCATTCTTACACAGTAACCCCATACTCTCCATTTTTTCACTGTAACCCCATTCACCCTATTCTTACCCATTAACGTCATTCTCCCCATTCTAACCGAATAACCACATTCTCCCCAATATTACCCAGTAACCCCCAATCCACATTCTTAGCGAGTAACGCCATTGTCCCCTTTCGTACCCTGTAAACACATTCTCCCCATTCTTACCCAGTAACTCCATTCTCCCCATTCTTACCCAGTAACCTCATTCTCCCCAGTGATCCACAGTAACGCCAATCTCCCCCTTCGTACCCAGTAACCGCATTCTCCCCATTCTTACCCGTTAACCACATTCTACCCATTCTTACCAAGGAACCCAATTCTCCCCATTCTTCCCCAGCAACCCCATTCTCCCCATTCTTACACAGTAACGCCATTCTCCGCATTCTTACCCAGTAACCAAATTCTCGCCATTCCTACCCAGTAACCCCATTCTCCCCATTCGTAAGCAGTAACCCCATTCTCCCCATTCTTTCCCATTAACCCCATTCTCCCCATTCTTAGCCAGTAACGCCATTCTCCCCATTCTTACCCAGTAACCCCATTCTCCCCATTACAACCCAGTAACCCGATTCTCCCGATTCTTACCCAGTATCCCCATTCTCCCCATTCTTACCCAGTAACCACAGTCTCCCCATTCTTACCCAGTAACCCCATTCTCCCCATTACAACCCAGTAACCACATTCTCCCCATTCTTACCCAGTAACTCCATTGTCCCCATTCTTACCCAGTAACCTCATTCTCCCCAGTGATCCACAGTAACGCCAATCTCCCCCTTCGTACCCAGTAACCGCATTCTCCCCATTCTTACCCGTTAACCACATTCTACCCATTCTTACCAAGTAATTCAATTCTCCCTATTCTTCTCCAGCAACCCCATTCTCCCCATTCTTACACAGTAACGCCATTCTCCGCATTCTTACCCAGTAACCAAATTCTCGCCATTCTTACCCAGTAACCCCATTCTCCCCATTCGTACCCAGTAACCCCATTCTCCCCATTCTTTCCCATTAACCCCATTCTCCCCATTCTTAGCCAGTAACGCCATTCTCCCCATTCTTACCCAGTAACCCCATTCTCCCCATTACAACCCAGTAACCCGATTCTCCCGATTCTTACCCAGTATCCCCATTCTCCCCATTCTTACCCAGTAACCACATTCTCCCCATTCTTACCCAGTAACCCCATTCTCCCCATTACAACCCAGTAACCACATTCTTCCCATTCTTACCCAGTAACCCCATTCTCCCCATTCTTACCCAGGAACCCTATTCTCCCCATTCTTACCCAGTAACCACATTCTTACCCAGTAACCCTATACTCCCCATTCTTACCCATTAACCCCTTACTCCCCATTCTTACCCTGTAACCCCATATTCCCCATTCTTCCCCAGTAACCCCATACGCCCCATTCTTACCCAGTAACCCCATTCTCCCCATTCTTACCCAGTAACTCCATTCTCCCCATTGATACCCAGTAACCCATACTCCCCATTCTTACCCAGTAACGCCATTCCCGCAATCTTACCCAGTAACACCATTCTGCCCATTCTTAGCCAGTAACCCCATTATCCCCATTCCTACCCAGTAACACCATTCTCCCCATTCTTAACCAGTAAGCCCATTCTCCCCATTCTTACCCAGTAACCGCATACTCCCCATTCTTACCCAGTTTTCCCTTTCTCCCCATTGTTACCAAGTAACCCCTAAATCCCCAATTCTTACACAGTAAACCCATTCTCCCCATTCTTACCCAGTAAACACATTCTCCGCATTCGTACCCAGTAACCCCACTCTCCCCATTCTTATCAAGTAACCCCATTCTCCCCATTCTAACCAACTAACCCAATTCTCCCCATTCTTACCCAGTAAACCCATTCTCCCTATTCTTCCACAGTAAACTCCATTCTCCCCATTCTTACTCAGTAACCCTTTTCTCCCCATTCTTGCCCATTAACCCCATTCTCCACAGTCTTACCAATTAATCCAATTCTCCCCATTCTTACCCAGTAACCCTATACTCCCCATTCATACCCTGTAACCCCATTCTCCCAAATCTTCGCCAGTAACCCCATATTCCCCATCGTTACACAGTAACCCCATTCACCCCTTTCTTACCCAGTAACCCCATACTTCCCATTCTTACCCAGTAACCCCATTCTTCCCACTCTTAGCCAGTAACCCCATTCTCCCCATTCTTACCCAGTAACACCATTCTCCCCATTCTTACCGAGTAAACCCATACTCCCCATTCTTACCCAGTAACAACATTCTCCCTATTCCTTCCCAGCAACCCCAATCTCCCCATTCTTAACCAGTAAGCACACTCTCCCCATTCTTACCCAATAACCCCATACTCCCCATTCTTAACCAGTAACCCCATTCTCCCCATTCTTACCCAGTTACCCCATACTCCCCATTCTTACCGAGTAAACCCATACTCCCCATTCTTACCCAGTAACAACATTCTCCCTATTCCTTCCCAGCAACCCCAATCTCCCCATTCTTAACCAGTAAGCACACTCTCCCCATTCTTACCCAATAACCCCATACTCCCCATTCTTAACCAGTAACCCCATTCTCCCCATTCTTACCCAGTTACCCCATACTCCCCATTCTTACCCAGTAACCGAATACTCCCCATTCTTACGCAGTAACCCCATATTCCACATTCTTACCCAGTAACCGCATTCTGCCCATTCTTATCCAGTAACCCCATACTACCCATTCTTAGCCAGTAACCCCGTACTCCACATTCTTACCCAGTAACCCCATTATCCCCATTCTTACCCAGTAACCCCATTCTCCCCATTCTTACCCAGTAACCCCATTCTCCCCATTCTTACCCATAACCCCTTTCTCCCTATTCTTACCCAGTAACTCCATTATCCCCATTCTTACCCAGTAAACCCATTCGCCCCATTCTTACCCAGTAACCCCATTCATACCCAGTAAACCCATTCTCCCCATTCTTACCCAGTAATCCCATACTCCCCAATCTTACCCAGTAAACCCAAACTCCCCAATCTTAACCAGTATCCCCATTCTCCCCATTCTTACCCAGTAACCCCGTTCTCCCCATTCTTACCCAGTAACCCCATTCTTCCCATTCTTACCCAGTAACCACATTCTCCCCATTCTTACCCAGTAACCCCATTCTCCCCATTCTTAGTCAGTAACCCCATACTCCCCATTCTTACCCACTAACAACATAATCCCCATTCTTAACCTGTAACCCCATTCTCCCGATTCTTACCCAGTAACCCCATACTCCCCATTCTTTACCAGTAACCCCATTCTCCCCATTCTTACCCAGTAACCCCGTTCTCCCCACTCTTACCCAGTAAAACCATTCTCCCCATTCTTACCCAGAAACACCATTCTCCTCATTCTTACCCAGTAAACCCATACTCCCCATTCTTACCCAGGAACCCCATTCTTACCCAGTAACCCAATTCTCACCATTCTTTCCCAGTAACCCCATTGTCCCCATTCTTCCCCAGTAATCCCATTCTCCCTATTCTTACCCAGTAACCCCATTCTCCCCATTCTTACGCAGTAACCCCATTCTCCCCATTCTTACCCAATAACCCCATTGTCCCCATTCCTACCCAGTAACCCGATTCTCCCGATTCTTACCCAGTAACACTATTCTCTCCATTCTTACCCAGTAACCCCATTCTCCCCATTCTTACGCAGTAACCCCATTCTCCCCATTACAACCCAGTAACCCCATTCTCCCCATTCTTAGCCAGTAACCCCGTTCTCCCCATTCTTATCCAGGAACCCTATTCTCCCAATTCTTACCCAGTAACCCCATTCTTACCCAGTAACCCTATACTCCCCATTCTTACCCAGTAACCCCATATGCCCCATTCTTACCCAGTAACCCCATTCTCCCCATTACAACCCAGTATCTCCATACTCCCCATTGTTACCCAGTAACCCCATACTCCCCATTCTTACCCAGTAACGCCATTCCCGCAATCTTACCCCGTAACAGCATTCTCCCCATTCTTAACCAGTAACCCCATTCTCCCCATTCCTACCCAGTAACACCATTCTCCCCATTTTTACCCAGTAACCCCATTCTCCCCATTCTTACACAGTAACCCCATACTCCCCATTCTTACCCAGTGACCCCATTCTCCCCATTCTTACCAAGTAACCCTTAAATCCCCAATTCTTACACAGTAAACCCATTCTCCCCATTCTTACCCATTAAACACATTCTCCGCATTCGTACCCAGTAACCGCGTTCTCCCCACTCTTACCCAGTAAAACCATTATCCCCATTCTTACCCAGAAACACCATTCTACTCAATCTTACCCAGTAAACCAATACTCCCCATTCTTACCCAGTAACCCCATTCTCCCCATTTTAACCAGTAACCCCATTCTCCACATTCTTACCCAGTAAACCCACACTCCCCATTCTTACCCAATAAACCCATACTCCCCATTCTTACCCAGTAACCCCATTCTCCCCATTCATACCCAGTAACCCCATTCTCCCCATTCTAACCCAGTAACCCCATACTCCCCATTCTTACCCAGTAACCGAATACTCCCCATTCTTACCCAGTAACCCCATTCTCCCCATTCTTACCCAATAACCACATTCTCCCCAATCTTACCCAGTAAACCCATTCGCCCCATTCTTACCCAGTAACCCCATTCATACCCAGTAAACCCATTCTCCCCATTCTTACCCAGTAATCCCATACTCCCCAATCTTACCCAGTAAACCCAAACTCCCCAATCTTAACCAGTATCCCCATTCTCCCCATTCTTACCCAGTAACCCCGTTCTCCCCATTCTTACCCAGTAACCCCATTCTTCCCATTCTTACCCAGTAACCACATTCTCCCCATTCTTACCCAGTAACCCCATTCTCCCCATTCTTAGTCAGTAACCCCATACTCCCCATTCTTACCCACTAACAACATAATCCCCATTCTTAACCTGTAACCCCATTCTCCCGATTCTTACCCAGTAACCCCATACTCCCCATTCTTTACCAGTAACCCCATTCTCCCCATTCTTACCCAGTAACCCCGTTCTCCCCACTCTTACCCAGTAAAACCATTCTCCCCATTCTTACCCAGAAACACCATTCTCCTCATTCTTACCCAGTAAACCCATACTCCCCATTCTTACCCAGGAACCCCATTCTTACCCAGTAACCCAATTCTCACCATTCTTTCCCAGTAACCCCATTGTCCCCATTCTTCCCCAGTAATCCCATTCTCCCTATTCTTACCCAGTAACCCCATTCTCCCCATTCTTACCCAGTAACCCCATTCTCCCCATTCTTACCCAATAACCCCATTGTCCCCATTCCTACCCAGTAACCCGATTCTCCCGATTCTTACCCAGTAACACTATTCTCTCCATTCTTACCCAGTAACCCCATTCTCCCCATTCTTACGCAGTAACCCCATTCTCCCCATTACAACCCAGTAACCCCATTCTCCCCATTCTTAGCCAGTAACCCCGTTCTCCCCATTCTTATCCAGGAACCCTATTCTCCCAATTCTTACCCAGTAACCCCATTCTTACCCAGTAACCCTATACTCCCCATTCTTACCCAGTAACCCCATATGCCCCATTCTTACCCAGTAACCCCATTCTCCCCATTACAACCCAGTATCTCCATACTCCCCATTGTTACCCAGTAACCCCATACTCCCCATTCTTACCCAGTAACGCCATTCCCGCAATCTTACCCCGTAACACCATTCTCCCCATTCTTAACCAGTAACCCCATTCTCCCCATTCCTACCCAGTAACACCATTCTCCCCATTTTTACCCAGTAACCCCATTCTCCCCATTCTTACACAGTAACCCCATACTCCCCATTCTTACCCAGTGACCCCATTCTCCCCATTCTTACCAAGTAACCCTTAAATCCCCAATTCTTACACAGTAAACCCATTCTCCCCATTCTTACCCATTAAACACATTCTCCGCATTCGTACCCAGTAACCGCGTTCTCCCCACTCTTACCCAGTAAAACCATTATCCCCATTCTTACCCAGAAACACCATTCTCCTCAATCTTACCCAGTAAACCAATACTCCCCATTCTTACCCAGTAACCCCATTCTCCCCATTTTAACCAGTAACCCCATTCTCCACATTCTTACCCAGTAAACCCACACTCCCCATTCTTACCCAATAAACCCATACTCCCCATTCTTACCCAGTAACCCCATTCTCCCCATTCATACCCAGTAACCCCATTCTCCCCATTCTAACCCAGTAACCCCATACTCCCCATTCTTACCCAGTAACCGAATACTCCCCATTCTTACCCAGTAACCCCATTCTCCCCATTCTTACCCAATAACCACATTCTCCCCAATCTTACCCAGTAACCCCATTCTACCCATTCTTACCCAGTAACCCCATTCTCCCCATTCTTACCCAGTAACCCCATTCTCCCCTTTCTTACCCAGTAACCCCATTCGCCCCATTCTTACCCAGTAACCCCATTCATACCCAGTAACCCCATAATCCCCATTCTTTACCAGTAACCGCATTCTCCCCATTCTTACCCAGTAACCCCATTCTCCCCACTCTTACCGAGTAAGACCATTCTCCCCATTCTTACCCGGAAACACCATTCTCCTCATTCTTACCCAGTAAACCCACTCTCCCCATTCTTACCCAATAAAAACATAATCCCCATTTTTACCCAGTAACCCCATTCTCCCCATTCATACCCAGTAACCCCATTCTCCCCATTCTTACCCGGTAACCCCATACTCCCCATTCTTACCCAGTAACCCCATTCTCCCCATTCTTACCCAGTAACTCCATTCTACCCATTCTTACCCAGTAACCTCATTCTCCCCAGTGATCCACAGTAACGCCAATCTCCCCCTTCGTACCCAGTAACCGCATTCTCCCCATTCTTACCCGTTAACCACATTCTACCCATTCTTACCAAGTAACCCAATTCTCCCCATTCTTCCCCAGCAACCCCATTCTCCCCATTCTTACACAGTAACGCCTTTCTCCCCATTCTTACCCAGTAACCCCTTTCTCCCCATTACAACCCAGTAACCACATTCTCCCCATTCTTACCCAGTAACTCCATTCTCCCCATTTTTACCCAGTAACCTCATTCTCCCCAGTGATCCACAGTAACGCCAATCTCCCTCTTCGTACCCAGTAACGCCATTCTCCCCATTCTTACCCATTAACCCCATTCTCCCCATTCTTACCAATTAACCCCATTCTCCCCAATCTTACCAAGTAAACCCATTCTCCCCATTCGTACCCAGTAACCCCATTCTCCCCATTCTTCCCATTAACCCCATTCTCCCCATTCTCAACAAGTAAAACCATTCTCCCCATTCTTACCCAATAACCCCATAATGCCCATTCTTAGCCAATAACTCCATTCTTCCCATTCCTACCCAGTAACCCCATAGACCCCATTCTTACCCAGTAACCACTATCTCCCCATTCTTACCCAGTAACCCCATTCTGCCCATTCTTACCCAGTAACCCCATACTCCCCATTCTTACCCAGTAACCCTATTCTCCACATTCTTACCCAGTAACCCCATTCTCCCCATTCTTACACAGTAACCACATTCTTACCCAGTAACCCCATTCTCCTCATTCTTACACAGTAACCCCATTCTCCCCATTCTTACCCAGTAAACCCATTATTACCCAGTAACCCCATTTTACCCATTCTTACCCAGTAACCCCGTACTCCCCATTCTTACCCAGTAACCCCATTCTCCCCATTCTTACCCAGTAACCGCATACTCCCCATTCTTACCCAGTAACCCCATTCTCCACATTCATACCCAGTAACCCCATTCTTCCCATTCTTACCCATTAACCCCATTATCCCCATTCTTACACAGTAACCCCATACTCTCCATTCTTTCACTGTAACCCCATTCACCCTATTCTTACCCATTAACGTCATTCTCCCCATTCTAACCGAATAACCACATTCTCCCCAATATTACCCAGTAACCCCCAATCCACATTCTTAGCGAGTAACGCCATTGTCCCCTTTCGTACCCTGTAAACACATTCTCCCCATTCTTACCCAGTAACCCCATACTCCCCATTCTTACCCAGTAAACCCTTTCGCCCCATTCTTATCCAGTAACCCCATTCTCCCCATTCTTACCCAGTAAACCCATTCTCCCCATTCTTACCCAGTAACCCCATTCTCCACATTCTTACCCAGTATCCCCATTCTCCCCATTCTTACCCAGTAAACCCATCTCCCCATTCTTACCCAGTAACCCCATTCTCCCCATTCTTACCCAGTTACCCCATAATACCCATTCTTGCCCAGTATCCCCATCCTCCCCATTCTTACCCAGTAACCCCATTCTCCCCATTCTTTCCCAGTTACCCCATACTCCCCATTCATACCCTGTAACCCCATTCTCCCCATTCTTACCCAGTCACCCCATTCTCCCCATTCTTAACCATTAACCCCATACTCTGCATTCTTACCCAGTAACCCCATTTCTCCATTCCTACTCAGTAACCCATTATCCCCATTCTTACCCAATAACCCCATTCTCCCCATTCTTACCCATTAACCCCATTCTCCCCCTTCTTACCAAGTAACACCATTCTCCCCATTCTTACCCAGTAACCCCATTCTCCCCATTCTTACCCAGTAAACTCAATCACCCCATTCTTATCCAGTAACCCCACTCTCCCAATTCTTACCCAGTAACCCCATATTCCGCATTCTTTTCCAGTAACCCCATACTCCCCATTCTTACCCAGTAACCCCAATCTCCCCATTCTTAGACAGTAACTCCATTCTCCCCATTCTTACCCAGTAACCCCATTCACCGCATTATTACCCAGGAACCCCATTCACCTCATTCTTACCCAGTAACCCCATACTCCCCATTCTTACCCAGTAACCCCATATACCCATTCTTACCCAGTAAACCCATTCTCCCCATTCTTACCCAGTAACCCCATTCTCCCCATTCTTATCCAGTAACCCCATTCTCCCCATTCTTATCCAGTAACCCCATTCTCCCAATTCATACCCAGTAACCCCATATTCCCAATTCTTATCCTGTAACCCCATACTCCCAATTCTTACCCAGTAACCCCATTCTCCCAATTCTTACCCAGTAACCCCATTCTCCCCATTCTTACCAAGTAACCCCATACTCCCAATTCTTACCCAGTAACCCCATTCTCCCCATTCTTACCCAGTAACCCCATTCTCCCCATTCTTACCCAGCAATCCCATTCACCCCATTCTTACCCAGTAACCCCATTCGTCCCCAGTAACCCAATTCTCCCCATTCTTACCCAGTAACCCCATTGTCCCCATTCTTCCCCAGTAACCCCATTCTCCCCATTCTTACCCAGTAACCCCATAGTCCGCATTCTTACCCATTAACCCCATTCTCCCCATTCTTACCCATTAACCCCATTCTCCCCATTCTTACCCAGTAACACCATTGTCCCCATTCTTACCCAGTAACCCCATTCTCCCCATTCTTACCCAGTAAACCCATTCACCCCATTCTTATCCAGTAACCCTACTCTCCGAATTCTTACCCAGTAACCCCATATTCCCAATTCTTTTCCAGTAACCCCATACTCCCCATTCTTACCCAGTAACCCCATACTCCCCATTGTTACCCAGTATCCACATTCTCCCCATTCTTACCCAATAACCCCATACTCTCCATTCTTTCCCAGTAACCCCATTCTCGCCATTCTTACCCAGTAACTCCATTCTCCCCATTCTTACCCAGTAACCCCATACTCCCCATTCATACCAAGTATCCCCATTCTCCCCATTCTTACCCAGTAACCACATACTCCCCATTCTTACCCAGTAACCCCATTCTCCCCGTTCTTACCCAGTAACCCCATTCTCCCAATTCTTACCCAGTAACCTCATTCTCCCCATTTTTACCCAGTAACCCCATTCTTACCCAGTATCCCCATTCTCCCCATTCTTACCCAGTAACCCCATTCTCCACATTCTTACCCAGTAACACCATTCTCTCCATTCTTACCCAGTAACCCCATTCTCCCCATTCTTACGCAGTAAACCCATTCTACCCATTCTTATCCAGTAACCCGACTATCCCAATTCTTATCCAGTAACCCCATATTCCCCATTCTTATCCAGTAAACCCATACTCCCCATTCTTACCCAGTAACCCCATTCTCCCCATTCTTACCCAGTAACTCAATTCTTCCCATTCTTACCCAGTACCGCCATACTCCACATTCTTACCCAGTAACCCCATTCTCCCCATTCATACCCAGTAACCCCATTCTCCCCATTCTTACCCAGTAACTCCATTCTCCCCATTCTTACCCAGTAACCTCATTCTCCCCAGTGATCCACAGTAACGCCAATCTCCCCCTTCGTACCCAGTAACCGCATTCTCCCCATTCTTACCCATTAACCACATTCTACCCATTCTTACCAAGTAATTCAATTCTCCCCATTCTTCCCCAGCAACCCCATTCTCCCCATTCTTACACAGTAACGCCATTCTCCGCATTCTTACCCAGTAACCAAATTCTCCCCATTCTTACCCAGTAACCCCATTCTCCCCATTCGTACCCAGTAACCCCATTCTCCCCATTCTTTCCCATTAACCCCATTCTCCCCATTCTTAGCCAGTAACGCCATTCTCCCCATTCTTACCCAGTAACCCCATTCTCCCCATTACAACCCAGTAACCCGATTCTCCCGATTCTTACCCAGTATCCCCATTCTCCCCATTCTTACCCAGTAACCACATTCTCCCCATTCTTACCCAGTAACCCCATTCTCCCCATTCTTACCCAGTAACCCTATTCTCCCCATTCTTACCCAGTAACCACATTCTTACCCAGTAACCCTATACTCCCCATTCTTACCCAGTAACCCCTTACTCCCCATTCTTACCCTGTAACCCCATATTCCCCATTCTTCCCCAGTAACCCCATACGCCCCATTCTTACCCAGTAACCCCATTCTCCCCATTCTTACCCAGTAACTCCATTCTCCCCATTGATACCCAGTAACCCATACTCCCCATTCTTACCCAGTAACGCCATTCCCGCAATCTTACCCAGTAACACCATTCTCCCCATTCTTAGCCAGTAACCCCATTATCCCCATTCCTACCCAGTAACACCATTCTCCCCATTCTTAACCAGTAAGCCCATTCTCCCCATTCTTACCCAGTAACCCCATACTCCCCATTCTTACCCAGTTTCCCCTTTCTCTACCATTGTTACCAAGTAACCCCTAAATCCCCAAATCTTACACAGTAAACCCATTCTCCCCATTCTTACCCAGTAAACACATTCTCCGCATTCGTACCCAGTAACCCCACTCTCCCCATTCTTATCAAGTAACCCCATTCCCCCCATTCTAACCAACTAACCCAATTCTCCCCATACTTACCCAGTAAACCCATTCTCCCTATTCTTCCACAGTAAACTCCATTCTCCCCATTCTTACTCAGTAACCCTTTTCTCCCCATTCTTGCCTATTAACCCCATTCTCCACAGTCTTACCAATTAATCCAATTCTCCCCATTCTTACCCAGTAACCCTATTCTCCCCATTCTTACCCAGTAAGCCCATACTCCCCATTCATACCCTGTAACCCCATTCTCCCCAATCTTAGCCAGTAACCCCATATTCCCCATCGTTACACAGTAACCCCATTCACCCCTTTCTTTCCCAGTAACCCCATACTTCCCATTCTTACCCAGTAACCCCATAATTCCCATTATTACCCAGTATCCACATTCTCCCCATTCTTACCCAGTAACCCCATTCTTCCCACTCTTAGCCAGTAACCCCATTCTCCCCATACTTTCCCAGTAACACCATTCTCCCCATTCTTACCGAGTAAACCCATACTCCCCATTCTTACCCAGTAACAACATTCTCCCTATTCCTTCCCATCAACCCCAATCTCCCCATTCTTACCCAGTAAGCCCACTCTCCCCATTCTTACCCAATAACCCCATACTCCCCATTCTTAACCAGTAACCCCATTCTCCCCATTCATACCCAGTAACCCCATTCTCCCCATTCTTACCCAGTTACCCCATACTCCCCATTCTTACCCAGTAACCGAATACTCCCCATTCTTACCCAGTAACCCCATATTCCCCATTCTTACCCAGTAACCTCATTCTGCCCATTCTTATCCAGTAACCCCATACTACCCATTCTTAGCCAGAAACCCCGTACTCCACATTCTTACCCAGTAACCCCATTATCCCCATTCTTACCCAGTAACCCCATTCTCCCCATTCTTACCCAGTAACCCCATTCTCCCCATTCTTACACATAACCCCTTTCTCCCTATTCTTACCCAGTAACTCCATTATCCCCATTCTTACCCAGTAAACCCATTCGCCCCATTCTTACCCAGTAACCCCATTCATACCCAGTAAACCCATTCTCCCCATTCTTACCCAGTAATCCCATACTCCCCAATCTTACCCAGTAACCCAAACTCCCCAATCTTAACCAGTAACCCCATTCTCCCCATTCTTACCCAGTAACCCCGTTCTCCCCATTCTTACCCAGTTACCCCGTTCTCCCCATTCTTACCCAGTAACCCCATTCTTCCCATTCTTTCCCAGTAACCACATTCTCCCCATTCTTACCCAGTAACCCAATACTCCCCATTCTTACCCAGTAACCCCATTCTCCCCATTCTTAGTCAGTAACCCCATACTCCCCATTCTTACCCACTAACAGCATAATCCCCATTCTTAACCTGTAACCCCATTCTCCCGATTCTTACCCAGTAACCCCATACTCCCCATTCTTTACCAGTAACCCCATTCTCCCCATTCTTACCCAGTAACCCCGTTCTCCCCACTCTTACCCAGCATCCCCATTCTCCATATTGTTACCCAGTAACCCCATACTCCCCATTTTTACCCAGTAACCCCATTCTCCCCATTCTTACCCAGTAACCCCATTCTCCCCATCCTTACCCAAGTAACCTCATTCTCCCCATTTTGACCCAGTAACCCCATTCTTACCCAGTATCCCAATTCTCCCCATTCTTACCCAGTAACCCCATTGTCCCCATTCATCCCCAGTAACCCCATTCTCCCCATTCTTACCCATTAACCCCATTCTCCCCATTCTTACCCATTAACCCCATTCTCCCCCTTCATACCAAGTAACACCATTCTCCCCATTCTTACCCAGTAACCCCATTCTCCCCATTCTTACCCAGAAAATTCATTCACCCCATTCTTATCCAGTAACCCCACTCTCCCAATTCTTACCCACTAACCCCATATTCCCCATTCTTTTCCAGTAACCCCATACTCCCCATTCTTACCCAGTAACCCCATTCTCCCCATTCTTAGACAGTAACTCCATTCTCCCCATTCTTACCCAGTAACCCCATTCACCGCATTATTACCCAGGAACCCCATTCACCTCATTCTTACCCAGTAACCCCATACTCCCCATTCTTACCCAGTAACCCCATATACCCATTCTTAACCAGTAAACCCATTCTCCCCATTCTTGCCCAGGAACCCCAATCTCCCCATTCTTATCCAGTAACCCCATTCACCCCATTCTTATCCAGTAACCCCATTCTCCCAATTCATACCCAGTAACCCCATATTCCCAATTCTTATCCTGTAACCCCATACTCCCAATTCTTACCCAGTAACCCCATTCTCCCAATTCTTACCCAGTAACCCCATTCTCCCCATTCTTACCAAGTAACCCCATACTCCCAATTCTTACCCAGTAACCCCATTCTCCCCATTCTTACCCAGTAACCCCATTCTCCCCATTCTTACCCAGTAATCCCATTCTCCCCATTCTTACCCAGTAACCCCATTCGTCCCCAGTAACCCAATTCTCCCCATTCTTCCCCAGTAACCCCATTCTCCCCATTCTTCCCCAGTAACCCCATTCTCCCCATTCTTACCCAGTAACCTCATTCTCCCCATTTTTACCCAGTATCCCCATTCTTACCCAGTATCCCCATTCTCCCCATTCTTACCCAGTAACCCCATTCTCCACATTCTTACCCAGTAACACCATTCTCTCCATTCTTACCCAGTAACCCCATTCTCCCCATTCTTACGCAGTAAACCCATTCTCCCCATTCTTATCCAGTAACCCGACTATCCAAATTCTTATCCAGTAACACCATATTCCCCATTCTTATCCAGTAAACCCATACTCCCCATTCTTACCCAGTAACCCCATTCTCCCCATTCTTACCCAGTAAGTCCATTCTCCCCATTCTTACCCAGTAACCTCATTCTCCCCAGTGATCCACAGTTACGCCAATCTCCCCCTTCGTACCCAGTAACCGCATTCTCCCCATTCTTACCCGTTAACCACATTCTACCCATTCTTACCAAGGAACCCAATTCTCCCCATTCTTACTCAGTAACGCCATTCTCCGCATTCTTACCCAGTAACCAAATTCTCGCCATTCTTACCCAGTAACCCCATTCTCCCCATTCGTAAGCAGTAACCCCATTCTCCCCATTCTTTCCCATTAACCCCATTCTCCCCATTCTTAGCCAGTAACGCCATTCTACCCATTCTTACCCAGTAACCCCATTCTCCCCATTACAACCCAGTAACCCGATTCTCCCGATTCTTACCCAGTATCACCATTCTCCCCATTCTTACCCAGTAACCACCGTCTCCCCATTCTTACCCAGTAACCCCAATCTCCCCATTACAACCCAGTAACCACATTCTCCCCCTTCTTACCCAGTAACCCCATACTCCCCATTGTTAAACAGTATCCCCATTCTCCCCATTCTTACCCAGTAACCCCATACTCTCCATTCTTTCCCAGTAACCCCATTCTCCCCATTCTTAACCAGTAACTCCATTCTCCCCATTCTTACCCAGTAACCCCATACTCCCCATTCATACCCAGTATCCCCATTCTCCCCATTCATACCCAGTAACCCCATACTCCCCATTCTTACCCAGTAACCCCATTCTCCCCATTCTTACCCGGTAACCCCATTCTCCCCATTCGTACCCAGTAACCTCATTCTCCCCATTTTTACCCAGTAACCCCATTCTTTCCCAGTATCCCCATACTCCCCATTCTTACCCAGTAACCCCATTCTCCACATTCTTACCCAGTAACACCATTCTCTCCATTCTTACCCAGTAACCCCATTCTCCCCATTCTTACGCAGTAAACCCATTCTCCCCATTCTTATCCAGTAACCCGACTATCCCAATTCTTACCCAGTAACCCCATATTCCCCATTCTAACTAACTAACCCAATTCTCCCCATACTTACCCAGTAAACCCATTCTCCCTATTCTTCCACAGTAAACTCCATTCTCCCCATTCTTACTCAGTAACCCTTTTCTCCCCTTTCTTGCCCATTAACCCCATTCTCCACAGTCTTACCAATTAATCCAATTCTCCCCATTCTTACCCAGTAACCCTATTCTCCCCATTCTTACCCAGTAATCCCATACTCCCCATTCATACCCTGTAACCCCATTCTCCCCAATCTTAGCCAGTAACCCCATATTCCCCATCGTTACACAGTAACCCCATTCACCCCTTTCTTACCCAGTAACCCCATACTTCCCATTCTTACCCAGTAACCCCATAATTCCCATTATTACCCAGTATCCACATTCTCCCCATTTTTACCCAGTAACCCCATTCTTCCCACTCTTAGCCAGTAACCCCATTCTCCCCATTCTTACCCAGTAGCACCATTCTCCCCATTCTTACCGAGTAAACCCATACTCCCCATTCTTACCCAGTAACAACATTCTCCCTATTCCTTCCCAGCAACCCCAATCTCCCCATTCTTACCCAGTAAGCCCACTCTCCCCATTCTTACCCAATAACCCCATACTCCCCATTCTTAACCAGTAACCCCATTCTCCCCATTCATACCCAGTAACCCCATTCTCCCCATTCTTACCCAGTTACCCCATACTCCCCATTCTTACCCAGTAACCGAATACTCCCCATTCTTACCCAGTACCCCCATATTCCCCATTCTTACCCAGTAACCGCATTCTGCCCATTCTTATCCAGTAACCCCATACTACCCATTCTTAGCCAGTAACCCCGTACTCCACATTCTTACCCAGTAACCCCATTATCCCCATTCTTACCCAGTAACCCCATTCTCCCCATTCTTACCCAGTAACCCCATTCTCCCCATTCTTACACATAACCCCTTTCTCCCTATTCTTACCCAGTAACTCCATTATCCCCATTCTTACCCAGTAAACCCATTCGCCCCATTCTTACCCAGTAACCCCATTCATACCCAGTAAACCCATTCTCCCCAGTCTTACCCAGTAATCCCATACTCCCCAATCTTACCCAGTAAACCCAAACTCCCCAATCTTAACCAGTAACCCCATTCTCCCCATTCTTACCCAGTAACCCCGTACTCCCCATTCTTACCCAGTAACTCCATTCTTCCCATTCTTACCCAGTACCGCCATACTCCACATTCTTACCCAGTAACCCCATTCTCCCCATTCATACCCAGTAACCCCATTCTCCCCATTCTTTCCCAGTAACTCCATTCTCCCCATTCTTACCCAGTAACCTCATTCTCCCCAGTGATCCACAGTAACGCCAATCTCCCCCTTCGTACCCAGTAACCGCATTCTCCCCATTCTTACCCGTTAACCACATTCTACCCATTCTTACCAAGGAACCCAATTCTCCCCATTCTTCCCCAGCAACCCCATTCTCCCCATTCTTACACAGTAACGCCATTCTCCGCATTCTTACCCAGTAACCAAATTCTCCCCATTCTTACCCAGTAACCCCATTCTCCCCATTCGTAAGCAGTAACCCCATTCTCCCCATTCTTTCCCATTAACCCCATTCTCCCCATTCTTAGCAAGTAACGCCATTCTCCCCATTCTTACCCAGTAACCCCATTCTCCCCATTACAACCCAGTAACCCGATTCTCCCGATTCTTACCCAGTATCCCCATTCTCCCCATTCTTACCCAGTAATCACAGTCTCCCCATTCTTACCCAGTAACCCCATTCTCCCCATTACAACCCAGTAACCACATTCTCCCCATTCTTACCCAGTAACTCCATTCTCCCCATTCTTACCCAGTAACCTCATTCTCCCCAGTGATCCACAGTAACGCCAATCTCCCCCTTCGTACCCAGTAACCGCATTCTCCCCATTCTTACCCGTTAACCACATTCTACCCATTCTTACCAAGTAATTCAATTCTCCCCATTCTTCCCCAGCAACCCCATTCTCCCCATTCTTACACAGTAACGCCATTCTCCGCATTCTTTCCCAGTAACCAAATTCTCGCCATTCTTACCCAGTAACCCCATTCTCCCCATTCGTACCCAGTAACCCCATTCTCCCCATTCTTTCCCATTAAACCCATTCTCCCCATTCTTAGCCAGTAACGCCATTCTCCCCATTCTTACCCAGTAACCCCATTCTCCCCATTACAACCCAGTAACCCGATTCTCCCGATTCTTACCCAGTATCCCCATTCTCCCCATTCTTACCCAGTAACCACATTCTCCCCATTCTTACCCAGTATCCCCATTCTCCCCATTCTTACCCAGTAACCACATTCTCCCCATTCTTACCCAGTAACCCCATTCTCCCCATTACAACCCAGTAACCACATTCTTCCCATTCTTACCCAGTAACCCCATTCTCCCCATTCTTACCCAGGAACCCTATTCTCCCCATTCTTACCCAGTAACCACATTCTTACCCAGTAACCCTATACTCCCCATTCTTACCCAGTAACCCCTTACTCCCGATTCTTACCCTGTAACCCCATATTCCCCATTCTTCCCCAGTAACCCCATACGCCCCATTCTTACCTAGTAACCCCATTCTCCCCATTCTTACCCAGTAACTCCATTCTCCCCATTGATACCCAGTAACCCATACTCCCCATTCTTACCCAGTAACGCCATTCCCGCAATCTTACCCAGTAACACCATTCTCCCCATTCTTAGCCAGTAACCCCATTATCCCCATTCCTACCCAGTAACACCATTCTCCCCATTCTTAACCAGTAAGCCCATTCTCCCCATTCTTACCCAGTAACCCCATACTCCCCATTCTTACCCAGTTTCCCCTTTCTCTACCATTGTTACCAAGTAACCCCTAAATCCCCAATTCTTACACAGTAAACCCATTCTCCCCATTCTTACCCAGTAAACACATTCTCCGCATTCGTACCCAGTAACCCCACTCTCCCCATTCTTATCAAGTAACCCCATTCTCCCCATTCTAACCAACTAACCCAATTCTCCCCATACTTACCCAGTAAACCCATTCTCCCTATTCTTCCACAGTAAACTCCATTCTCCCCATTCTTACTCAGTAACCCTTTTCTCCCCATTCTTGCCCATTAACCCCATTCTCCACAGTCTTACCAATTAATCCAATTCTCCCCATTCTTACCCAGTAACCCTATTCTCCCCATTCTTACCCAGTAACCCCATACTCCCCATTCATACCCTGTAACCCCATTCTCCCCAATCTTAGCCAGTAACCCCATATTCCCCATCGTTACACAGTAACCCCATTCACCCCTTTCTTACCCAGTAACCCCATACTTCCCATTCTTACCCAGTAACCCCATAATTCCCATTATTACCCAGTATCCACATTCTCCCCATTCTTACCCAGTAACCCCATTCTTCCCACTCTTAGCCAGTAACCCCATTCTCCCCATTCTTACCCAGTAACACCATTCTCCCCATTCTTACCGAGTAAACCCATACTCCCCATTCTTACCCAGTAACAACATTCTCCCTATTCCTTCCCAGCAACCCCAATCTCCCCATTCTTACCCAGTAAGCCCACTCTCCCCATTCTTACCCAATAACCCCATACTCCCCATTCTTAACCAGTAACCCCATTCTCCCCATTCATACCCAGTAACCCCATTCTCCCCATTCTTACCCAGTTACCCCATACTCCCCATTCTTACCCAGTAACCGAATACTCCCCATTCTTACCCAGTAACCCCATATTCCCCATTCTTACCCAGTAACCGCATTCTGCCCATTCTTATCCAGTAACCCCATACTACCCATTCTTAGCCAGTAACCCCGTAGTCCACATTCTTACCCAGTAACCCCATTATCCCCATTCTTACCCAGTAACCCCATTCTCCCCATTCTTACCCAGTAACCCCATTCTCCCCATTCTTACCCATAACCCCTTTCTCCCTATTCTTACCCAGTAACTCCATTATCCCCATTCTTACCCAGTAAACCCATTCGCCCCATTCTTACCCAGTAACCCCTTTCATACCCAGTAAACCCATTCTCCCCATTCTTACCCAGTAATCCCATACTCCCCAATCTTACCCAGTAAACCCAAACTCCCCAATCTTAACCAGTAACCCCATTCTCCCCATTCTTACCCAGTAACCCCGTACTCCCCATTCTTACCCAGTAACCCCATTCTTCCCATTCTTACCCAGTAACCACATTCTCCCCATTCTTACCCAGTAACCCAATACTCCCCATTCTTACCCAGTAACCCCATTCTCCCCATTCTTAGTCAGTAACCCCATACTCCCCATTCTGACCCACTAACAGCATAATCCCCATTCTTAACCTGTAACCCCATTCTCCCGATTCTTACCCAGTAACCCCATACTCCCCATTCTTTACCAGTAACCCCATTCTCCCCATTCTTACCCAGTAACCCCGTTCTCCCCACTCTTACCCAGCACCCCCATTCTCCATATTCTTACCGAGTAACCCCATACTCCCCATTTTTACCCAGTAACCCCATTCTCCCCATTCTTACCCAGTAACCCCATTCTCCCCATTCTTACCCAAGTAACCTCATTCTCCCCATTTTGACCCAGTAACCCCATTCTTACCCAGTATCCCAATTCTCCCCATTCTTACCCAGTAACCCCATTGTCCCCATTCATCCCCAGTAACCCCATTCTCCCCATTCTTACCCATTAACCCCATTCTCCCCATTCTTACTCATTAACCCCATTCTCCCCCTTCTTACCAAGTAACACCATTCTCCCCATTCTTACCCAGTAACCCCATTCTCCCCATTCTTACCCAGTAAACTCATTCACCCCATTCTTATCCAGTAACCCCACTCTCCCAATTCTTACCCAGTAACCCCATATTCCCCATTCTTTTCCAGTAACCCCATACTCCCCATTCTTACCCAGTAACCCCATTCTCCCCATTCTTAGCCAGTAACTCCATTCTCCCCATTCTTACCCAGTAACCCCATTCACCACATTATTACCCAGGAACCCCATTCACCTCATTCTTACCCAGTAACCCCATACTCCCCATTCTTACCCAGTAACCCCCTATACCCATTCTTACCCAGTAAACCCATTCTCCCCATTCTTACCCAGTAACCCCATTCTCCCCATTCTTATCCAGTAACCCCATTCTCCCCATTCTTATCCAGTAACCCCATTGTCCCAATTCATACCCAGTAACCCCATATTCCCAATTCTTATCCTGCAACCCCATAATCCCAATTCTTACCCAGTAACCCCATTCTCCCAATTCTTACCCAGTAACCCCATTCTCCCCATTCTTACCAAGTAACCCCATACTCCCAATTCTTACCCAGTAACCCCATTCTCCCCATTCTTACCCAGTAACCCCATTCTCCCCATTCTTACCCAGTAATCCCATTCTCCCCATTCTTACCCAGTAACCCCATTCGTCCCCAGTAACCCAATTCTCCCCATTCTTACCCAGTAACCCCATTGTCCCCATTCTTCCCCAGTAACCCCATTCTCCCCATTCTTACCCAGTAACCCCATTCTCCCCATTCTTACCCAGTAACCTCATTCTCCCCATTTTTACCCAGTAACCCCATTCTTACCCAGTATCCCCATTCTCCCCATTCTTACCCAGTAACCCATTCTCCACATTCTTACGCAGTAACACCATTCTCTCCATTCTTACCCAGTAACCCCATTCTCCCCATTCTTACGGAGTAAACCCATTCTCCCCATTCATATCCAGTAACCCGACTATCCAAATTCTTATCCAGTAACCCCATATTCCCCATTCTTATCCAGTAAACCCATACTCCCCATTCTTACCCAGTAACCCCATTCTCCCCATTCTTACCCAGTAACTCCATTCTCCCCATTCTTACCCAGTAACCTCATTCTCCCCAGTGATCCACAGTTACGCCAATCTCCCCCTTCGTACCCAGTAACCGCATTCTCCCCATTCTTACCCGTTAACCACATTCTACCCATTCTTACCAAGGAACCCAATTCTCCCCTTTCTTCCCCAGCAACCCCATTCTCCCCATTCTTACACAGTAACGTCATTCTCCGCATTCTTACCCAGTAACCAAATTCTCGCCATTCTTACCCAGTAACCCCATTCTCCCCGTTCGTAAGCAGTAACCCCATTCTCCCCATTCTTTCCCATTAACCCCATTCTCCCCATTCTTAGCCAGTAACGCCATTCTCCCCATTCTTACCCAGTAACCCCATTCTCCCCATTACAACCCAGTAACCCGATTCTCCCGATTCATACCCACTATCCCCATTCTCCCCATTCTTACCCAGTAACCACCGTCTCCCCATTCTTACCCAGTAACCCCATTCTCCCCATTACAACCCAGTAACCACATTCTCCCCCTTCTTACCCAGTAACCCCATACTCCCCATTGTTAAACAGTATCCCCATTCTCCCCATTCTTACCCAGTAACCACAGTCTCCCCATTCTTACCCAGTAACCCCATACTCTCCATTCTTTCCCAGTAACCCCATTCTCCCCATTCTTACCCAGTAACTCCATTCTCCCCATTCTTACCCAGTAACCCCATACTCCCCATTCATACCCAGTATCCCCATTCTCCCCATTCTTACCCAGTAACCCCATACTCCCCATTCTTACCCAGTAACCCCATTCTCCCCATTCTTACCCGGTAACCCCATTCTCCCCATTCGTAACCAGTAACCTCATTCTCCCCAGTGATCCACAGTAACGCCAATCTCCCCCTTCGTACCCAGTTACCGCATTCTCCCCATTCGTACCCGTTAACCACATTCTACCCATTCTTACCAAGTAATTCAATTCTCCCCATTCTTCCCCAGCAACCCCATTCTCCCCATTCTTACACAGTAACGCCATTCTCCGCATTCTTACCCAGTAACCAACTTCTCGCCTTTCTTACCCAGTAACCCCATTCTCCCCATTCGTACCCAGTAACCCCATTCTCCCCATTCTTTCCCATTAAACCCATTCTCCCCATTCTTAGCCAGTAACGCCATTCTCCCCATTCTTACCCAGTAACCCCATTCTCCCCATTACAACCCAGTTACCCGATTCTCCCGATTCTTACCCAGTATCCCCATTCTCCCCATTCTTACCCAGTAACCACATTCTCCCCATTCTTACCCAGTAACCCCATTCTCCCCATTACAACCCAGTAACCACATTCTTCCCATTCTTACCCAGTAACCCCATTCTCCCCATTCTTACCCAGTAACCCTATTCTCCCCATTCTTACCCAGTAACCACATTCTTACTCAGTAACCCTATACTCCCCATTCTTACCCAGTAACCCCTTACTCCCCATTCTTACCCTGTAACCCCATATTCCCCATTCTTACCCAGTAACCCCATACTCCCCATTGTTAAACAGTATCCCCATTCTCCCCATTCTTACCCAGTAACCCCATACTCTCCATTCTTTCCCAGTAACCCCATTCTCCCCATTCTTAACCAGTAACTCCATTCTCCCCATTCTTACCCAGTAACCCCATACTCCCCATTCATACCCAGTATCCCCATTCTCCCCATTCATACCCAGTAACCCCATACTCCCCATTCTTACCCAGTAACCCCATTCTCCCCATTCTTACCCGGTAACCCCATTCTCCCCATTCGTACCCAGTAACCTCATTCTCCCCATTTTTACCCAGTAACCCCATTCTTACCCAGTATCCCCATACTCCCCATTCTTACCCAGTAACCCCATTCTCCACATTCTTACCCAGTAACACCATTCTCTCCATTCTTACCCAGTAACCCCATTCTCCCCATTCTTACGCAGTAAACCCATTCTCCCCATTCTTATCCAGTAACCCGACTATCCCAATTCTTACCCAGTAACCCCATATTCCCCATTCTAACTAACTAACCCAATTCTCCCCATACTTACCCAGTAAACCCATTCTCCCTATTCTTCCACAGTAAACTCCATTCTCCCCATTCTTACTCAGTAACCCTTTTCTCCCCTTTCTTGCCCATTAACCCCATTCTCCACAGTCTTACCAATTAATCCAATTCTCCCCATTCTTACCCAGTAACCCTATTCTCCCCATTCTTACCCAGTAACCCCATACTCCCCATTCATACCCTGTAACCCCATTCTCCCCAATCTTAGCCAGTAACCCCATATTCCCCATCGTTACACAGTAACCCCATTCACCCCTTTCTTACCCAGTAACCCCATACTTCCCATACTTACCCAGTAACCCCATAATTCCCATTATTACCCAGTATCCACATTCTCCCCATTCTTACCCAGTAACCCCATTCTTCCCACTATTAGCCAGTAACCCCATTCTCCCCATTCTTACCCAGTAACACCATTCTCCCCATTCTTACCGAGTAAACCCATACTCCCCATTCTTACCCAGTAACAACATTCTCCCTATTCCTTCCCAGCAACCCCAATCTCCCCATTCTTACCCAGTAAGCCCACTCTCCCCATTCTTACCCAATAACCCCATACTCCCCATTCTTAACCAGTAACCCCATTCTCCCCATTCATACCCAGTAACCCCATTCTCCCCATTCTTACCCAGTTACCCCATACTCCCCATTCTTACCCAGTAACCGAATACTCCCCATTCTTACCCAGTACCCCCATATTCCCCATTCTTACCCAGTAACCGCATTCTGCCCATTCTTATCCAGTAACCCCATACTACCCATTCTTAGCCAGTAACCCCGTACTCCACATTCTTACCCAGTAACCCCATTATCCCCATTCTTACCCAGTAACCCCATTCTCCCCATTCTTACCCAGTAACCCCATTCTCCCCATTCTTACACATAACCCCTTTCTCCCTATTCTTACCCAGTAACTCCATTATCCCCATTCTTACCCAGTAAACCCATTCGCCCCATTCTTACCCAGTAACCCCATTCATACCCAGTAAACCCATTCTCCCCATTCTTACCCAGTAATCCCATACTCCCCAATCTTACCCAGTAAACCCAAACTCCCCAATCTTAACCAGTAACCCCATTCTCCCCATTCTTACCCAGTAACCCCGTACTCCCCATTCTTACCCAGTAACTCCATTCTTCCCATTCTTACCAAGTACCGCCATACTCCACATTCTTACCCAGTAACCCCATTCTCCCCATTCATACCCAGTAACCCCATTCTCCCCATTCTTTCCCAGTAACTCCATTCTCCCCATTCTTACCCAGTAACCTCATTCTCCCCAGTGATCCACAGTAACGCCAATCTCCCCCTTCGTACCCAGTAACCGCATTCTCCCCATTCTTACCCGTTAACCACATTCTACCCATTCTTACCAAGGAACCCAATTCTCCCCATTCTTCCCCAGCAACCCCATTCTCCCCATTCTTACACAGTAACGCCATTCTCCGCATTCTTACCCAGTAACCAAATTCTCCCCATTCTTACCCAGTAACCCCATTCTCCCCATTCGTAAGCAGTAACCCCATTCTCCCCATTCTTTCCCATTAACCCCATTCTCCCCATTCTTAGCAAGTAACGCCATTCTCCCCATTCTTACCCAGTAACCCCATTCTCCCCATTACAACCCAGTAACCCGATTCTCCCGATTCTTACCCAGTATCCCCATTCTCCCCATTCTTACCCAGTAATCACAGTCTCCCCATTCTTACCCAGTAACCCCATTCTCCCCATTACAACCCAGTAACCACATTCTCCCCATTCTTACCCAGTAACTCCATTCTCCCCATTCTTACCCAGTAACCTCATTCTCCCCAGTGATCCACAGTAACGCCAATCTCCCCCTTCGTACCCAGTAACCGCATTCTCCCCATTCTTACCCGTTAACCACATTCTACCCATTCTTACCAAGTAATTCAATTCTCCCCATTCTTCCCCAGCAACCCCATTCTCCCCATTCTTACACAGTAACGCCATTCTCCGCATTCTTTCCCAGTAACCAAATTCTCGCCATTCTTACCCAGTAACCCCATTCTCCCCATTCGTACCCAGTAACCCCATTCTCCCCATTCTTTCCCATTAAACCCATTCTCCCCATTCTTAGCCAGTAACGCCATTCTCCCCATTCTTACCCAGTAACCCCATTCTCCCCATTACAACCCAGTAACCCGATTCTCCCGATTCTTACCCAGTATCCCCATTCTCCCCATTCTTACCCAGTAACCACATTCTCCCCATTCTTACCCAGTATCCCCATTCTCCCCATTCTTACCCAGTAACCACATTCTCCCCATTCTTACCCAGTAACCCCATTCTCCCCATTACAACCCAGTAACCACATTCTTCCCATTCTTACCCAGTAACCCCATTCTCCCCATTCTTACCCAGGAACCCTATTCTCCCCATTCTTACCCAGTAACCACATTCTTACCCAGTAACCCTATACTCCCCATTCTTACCCAGTAACCCCTTACTCCCCATTCTTACCCTGTAACCCCATATTCCCCATTCTTCCCCAGTAACCCCATGCGCCCCATTCTTACCTAGTAACCCCATTCTCCCCATTCTTACCCAGTAACTCCATTATCCCCATTGATACCCAGTAACCCATACTCCCCATTCTTACCCAGTAACGCCATTCCCGCAATCTTACCCAGTAACACCATTCTCCCCATTCTTAACCAGTAAGCCCATTCTCCCCATTCTTACCCAGTAACCCCATACTCCCCATTCTTACCCAGTTTCCCCTTTCTCTACCATTGTTACCAAGTAACCCCTAAATCCCCAATTCTTACACAGTAAACCCATTCTCCCCATTCTTACCCAGTAAACACATTCTCCGCATTCGTACCCAGTAACCCCACTCTCCCCATTCTTATCAAGTAACCCCATTCTCCCCATTCTAACCAACTAACCCAATTCTCCCCATACTTACCCAGTAAACCCATTCTCCCTATTCTTCCACAGTAAACTCCATTCTCCCCATTCTTACTCAGTAACCCTTTTCTCCCCATTCTTGCCCATTAACCCCATTCTCCACAGTCTTACCAATTAATCCAATTCTCCCCATTCTTACCCAGTAACCCTATTCTCCCCATTCTTACCCAGTAACCCCATACTCCCCATTCATACCCTGTAACCCCATTCTCCCCAATCTTAGCCAGTAACACCATATTCCCCATCGTTACACAGTAACCCCATTCACCCCTTTCTTACCCAGTAACCCCATACTTCCCATTCTTACCCAGTAACCCCATAATTCCCATTATTACCCAGTATCCACATTCTCCCCATTCTTACCCAGTAACCCCATTCTTCCCACTCTTAGCCAGTAACCCCATTCTCCCCATTCTTACCCAGTAACACCATTCTCCCCATTCTTACCGAGTAAACCCATACTCCCCATTCTTACCCAGTAACAACATTCTCCCTATTCCTTCCCAGCAACCCCAATCTCCCCATTCTTACCCAGTAAGCCCACTCTCCCCATTCTTACCCAATAACCCCATACTCCCCATTCTTAACCAGTAACCCCATTCTCCCCAAACATACCCAGTAACCCCATTCTCCCCATTCTTACCCAGTTACCCCATACTCCCCATTCTTACCCAGTAACCGAATACTCCCCATTCTTACCCAGTAACCCCATATTCCCCATTCTTACCCAGTAACCGCATTCTGCCCATTCTTATCCAGTAACCCCATACTACCCATTCTTAGCCAGTAACCCCGTAGTCCACATTCTTACCCAGTAACCCCATTATCCCCATTCTTACCCAGTAACCCCATTCTCCCCATTCTTACCCAGTAACCCCATTCTCCCCATTCTTACCCATAACCCCTTTCTCCCTATTCTTACCCAGTAACTCCATTATCCCCATTCTTACCCAGTAAACCCATTCGCCCCATTCTTACCCAGTAACCCCATTCATACCCAGTAAACCCATTCTCCCCATTCTTACCCAGTAATCCCATACTCCCCAATCTTA
Organism: Cetorhinus maximus; assembly: GCF_964194155.1. Classification (NCBI taxonomy): domain Eukaryota; kingdom Metazoa; phylum Chordata; class Chondrichthyes; order Lamniformes; family Cetorhinidae; genus Cetorhinus; species Cetorhinus maximus. Next base: position 391,457 of record NW_027596249.1, on the reverse strand, counting down.
CCCAGTAAACCCAAACTCCCCAATCTTAACCAGTAACCCCATTCTCCCCATTCTTACCCAGTAACCCCGTACTCCCCATTCTTACCCAGTAACCCCATTCTTCCCATTCTTACCCAGTAACCACATTCTCCCCATTCTTACCCAGTAACCCAATACTCCCCATTCTTACCCAGTAACCCCATTCTCCCCATTCTTAGTCAGTAACCCCATACTCCACATTCTTACCCACTAACAGCATAATCCCCATTCTTAACCTGTAACCCCATTCTCCCGATTCTTACCCAGTAACCCCATACTCCCCATTCTTTACCAGTAACCCCATTCTCCCCATTCTTACCCAGTAACCCCGTTCTCCCCACTCTTACCCAGCAACCCCATTCTCCATTTTCTTACCCAGTAACCCCATACTCCCCATTTTTACCCAGTAACCCCATTCTCCCCATTCTTACCCAGTAACCCCATTCTCCCCATTCTTACCCAAGTAACCTCATTCTCCCCATTTTGACCCAGTAACCCCATTCTTACCCAGTATCCCAATTCTCCCCATTCTTACCCAGTAACCCCATTGTCCCCATTCATCCCCAGTAACCACATTCTCCCCATTCTTACCCATTAACCCCATTCTCCCCATTCTTACCCATTAACCCCATTCTCCCCCTTCTTACCAAGTAACACCATTCTCCCCATTCTTACCCAGTAACCCCATTCTCCCCATTCTTACCCAGTAAACTCATTCACCCCATTCTTATCCAGTAACCCCACTCTCCCAATTCTTACCCAGTAACCCCATATTCCCCATTCTTTTCCAGTAACCCCATACTCCCCATTCTTACCCAGTAACCCCATTCTCCCCATTCTTAGCCAGTAACTCCATTCTCCCCATTCTTACCCAGTAACCCCATTCACCACATTATTACCCAGGAACCCCATTCACCTCATTCTTACCCAGTAACCCCATACTCCCCATTCTTACCCAGTAACCCCCTATACCCATTCTTACCCAGTAAACCCATTCTCCCCATTCTTACCCAGTAACCCCATTCTCCCCATTCTTATCCAGTAACCCCATTCTCCCCATTCTTATCCAGTAACCCCATTCTCCCAATTCATACCCAGTAACCCCATATTCCCAATTCTTATCCTGCAACCCCATAATCCCAATTCTTACCCAGTAACCCCATTCTCCCAATTCTTACCCAGTAACCCCATTCTCCCCATTCTTACCAAGTAACCCCATACTCCCATTTCTTACCCAGTAACCCCATTCTCCCCATTCTTACCCAGTAACCCCATTCTCCCCATTCTTACCCAGTAATCCCATTCTCCCCATTCTTACCCAGTAACCCCATTCGTCCCCAGTAACCCAATTCTCCCCATTCTTACCCAGTAACCCGATTGTCCCCATTCTTCCCCAGTAACCCCATTCTCCCCATTCTTACCCAGTAACCCCATTCTCCCCATTCTTACCCAGTAACCTCATTCTCCCCATTTTTACCCAGTAACCCCATTCTTACCCAGTATCCCCATTCTCCCCATTCTTACCCAGTAACCCATTCTCCACATTCTTACCCAGTAACACCATTCTCTCCATTCTTACCCAGTAACCCCATTCTCCCCATTCTTACGGAGTAAACCCATTCTCCCCATTCATATCCAGTAACCCGACTATCCAAATTCTTATCCAGTAACCCCATATTCCCCATTCTTATCCAGTAAACCCATACTCCCCATTCTTACCCAGTAACCCCATTCTCCCCATTCTTACCCAGTAACTCCATTCTCCCCATTCTTACCCAGTAACCTCATTCTCCCCAGTGATCCACAGTTACGCCAATCTCCCCCTTCGTACCCAGTAACCGCATTCTCCCCATTCTTACCCGTTAACCACATTCTACCCATTCTTACCAAGGAATCCAATTCTCCCCATTCTTCCCCAGCAACCCCATTCACCCCATTCTTACACAGTAACGTCATTCTCCGCATTCTTACCCAGTAACCAAATTCTCGCCATTCTTACCCAGTAACCCCATTCTCCCCATTCGTAAGCAGTAACCCCATTCTCCCCATTCTATCCCATTAACCCCATTCTCCCCATTCTTAGCCAGTAACGCCATTCTCCCCATTCTTACCCAGTAACCCCATTCTCCCCATTACAACCCAGTAACCCGATTCTCCCGATTCTTACCCAGTATCCCCATTCTCCCCATTCTTACCCAGTAACCACCGTCTCCCCATTCTTACCCAGTAACCCCATTCTCCCCATTACAACCCAGTAACCACATTCTCCCCCTTCTTACCCAGTAACCCCATACTCCCCATTGTTAAACAGTATCCCCATTCTCCCCATTCTTACCCAGTAACCACAGTCTCCCCATTCTTACCCAGTAACCCCATACTCTCCATTCTTTCCCAGTAACCCCATTCTCCCCATTCTTACCCAGTAACTCCATTCTCCCCATTCTTACCCAGTAACCCCATACTCCCCATTCATACCCAGTATCCCCATTCTCCCCATTCTTACCCAGTAACCCCATACTCCCCATTCTTACCCAGTAACCCCATTCTCCCCATTCTTACCCGGTAACCCCATTCTCCCCATTCGTAACCAGTAACCTCATTCTCCCCAGTGATCCACAGTAACGCCAATCTCCCCCTTCGTACCCAGTTACCGCATTCTCCCCATTCGTACCCGTTAACCACATTCTACCCATTCTTACCAAGTAATTCAATTCTCCCCATTCTTCCCCAGCAACCCCATTCTCCCCATTCTTACACAGTAACGCCATTCTCCGCATTCTTACCCAGTAACCAACTTCTCGCCTTTCTTACCCAGTAACCCCATTCTCCCCATTCGTACCCAGTAACCCCATTCTCCCCATTCTTTCCCATTAAACCCATTCTCCCCATTCTTAGCCAGTAACGCCATTCTCCCCATTCTTACCCAGTAACCCCATTCTCCCCATTACAACCCAGTTACCCGATTCTCCCGATTCTTACCCAGTATCCCCATTCTCCCCATTCTTACCCAGTAACCACATTCTCCCCATTCTTACCCAGTAACCCCATTCTCCCCATTACAACCCAGTAACCACATTCTTCCCATTCTTACCCAGTAACCCCATTCTCCCCATTCTTACCCAGTAACCCTATTCTCCCCATTCTTACCCAGTAACCACATTCTTACCCAGTAACCCTATACTCCCCATTCTTACCCAGTAACCCCTTACTCCCCATTCTTACCCTGTAACCCCATATTCCCCATTCTTCCCCAGTAACCCCATACGCCCCATTCTTACCCATAACCCCATTCTCCCCATTCTTACCCAGTAACTCCATTCTCCCCATTGATACCCAGTAACCCATACTCCCCATTCTTACCCAGTAACGCCATTCCCGCAATCTTACCCAGTAACACCATTCTCCCCATTCTTAGCCAGTAACCCCATTATCCCCATTCCTACCCAGTAACACCATTCTCCCCATTCTTAACCAGTAAGCCCATTCTCCCCATTCTTACCCAGTAACCCCATACTCCCCATTCTTACCCAGTTTCCCCTTTCTCTACCATTGTTACCAAGTAACCCCTAAATCCCCAATTCTTACACAGTAAACCCATTCTCCCCATTCTTACCCAGTAAACACATTCTCCGCATTCGTACCCAGTAACCCCACTCTCCCCATTCTTATCAAGTAACCCCATTCTCCCCATTCTAACTAACTAACCCAATTCTCCCCATACTTACCCAGTAAACCCATTCTCCCTATTCTTCCACAGTAAACTCCATTCTCCCCATTCTTACTCAGTAACCCTTTTCTCCCCATTCTTGCCCATTAACCCCATTCTCCACAGTCTTACCAATTAATCCAATTCTCCCCATTCTTACCCAGTAACCCTATTCTCCCCATTCTTACCCAGTAAGCCCATACTCCCCATTCATACCCTGTAACCCCATTCTCCCCAATCTTAGCCAGTAACCCCATATTCCCCATCGTTACACAGTAACCCCATTCACCCCTTTCTTACCCAGTAACCCCATACTTCCCATTCTTACCCAGTAACCCCATAATTCCCATTATTACCCAGTATCCACATTCTCCCCATTCTTACCCAGTAACCCCATTCTTCCCACTCTTAGCCAGTAAACCCATACTCCCCATTCTTACCCAGTAACAACATTCTCCCTATTCCTTCCCAGCAACCCCAATCTCCCCATTCTTACCCAGTAAGCCCACTCTCCCCATTCTTACCCAATAACCCCATACTCCCCATTCTTAACCAGTAACCCCATTCTCCCCATTCATACCCAGTAACCCCATTCTCCCCATTCTTACCCAGTTACCCCATACTCCCCATTCTTACCCAGTAACCGAATACTCCCCATTCTTACCCAGTAACCCCATATTCCCCATTCTTACCCAGTAACCGCATTCTGCCCATTCTTATCCAGTAACCCCATACTACCCATTCTTAGCCAGTAACCCCGTAGTCCACATTCTTACCCAGTAACCCCATTATCCCCATTCTTACCCAGTAACCCCATTCTCCCCATTCTTACCCAGTAACCCCATTCTCCCCATTCTGACCCATAACCCCTTTCTCCCTATTCTTATCCAGTAACTCCATTATCCCCATTCTTACCCAGTAAACCCATTCGCCCCATTCTTACCCAGTAACCCCATTCATACCCAGTAAACCCATTCTCCCCATTCTTACCCAGTGATCCCATACTCCCCAATCTTAACCAGTAACCCCATTCTCCCCATTCTTACCCAGTAAGCCCACTCTCCCCATTCTTACCCAATAACCCCATACTCCCCATTCTTAACCAGTAACCCCATTCTCCCCATTCATACCCAGTAACCCCATTCTCCCCATTCTTACCCAGTTACCCCATACTCCCCATTCTTACCCAGTAACCGAATACTCCCCATTCTTACCCAGTACCCCCATATTCCCCATTCTTACCCAGTAACCGCATTCTGCCCATTCTTATCCAGTAACCCCATACTACCCATTCTTAGCCAGTAACCCCGTACTCCACATTCTTACCCAGTAACCCCATTATCCCCATTCTTACCCAGTAACCCCATTCTCCCCATTCTTACCCAGTAACCCCATTCTCCCCATTCTTACACATAACCCCTTTCTCCCTATTCTTACCCAGTAACTCCATTATCCCCATTCTTACCCAGTAAACCCATTCGCCCCATTCTTACCCAGTAACCCCATTCATACCCAGTAAACCCATTCTCCCCATTCTTACCCAGTAATCCCATACTCCCCAATCTTACCCAGTAAACCCAAACTCCCCAATCTTAACCAGTAACCCCATTCTCCCCATTCTTACCCAGTAACCCCGTACTCCCCATTCTTACCCAGTAACTCCATTCTTCCCATTCTTACCAAGTACCGCCATACTCCACATTCTTACCCAGTAACCCCATTCTCCCCATTCATACCCAGTAACCCCATTCTCCCCATTCTTTCCCAGTAACTCCATTCTCCCCATTCTTACCCAGTAACCTCATTCTCCCCAGTGATCCACAGTAACGCCAATCTCCCCCTTCGTACCCAGTAACCGCATTCTCCCCATTCTTACCCGTTAACCACATTCTACCCATTCTTACCAAGGAACCCAATTCTCCCCATTCTTCCCCAGCAACCCCATTCTCCCCATTCTTACACAGTAACGCCATTCTCCGCATTCTTACCCAGTAACCAAATTCTCCCCATTCTTACCCAGTAACCCCATTCTCCCCATTCGTAAGCAGTAACCCCATTCTCCCCATTCTTTCCCATTAACCCCATTCTCCCCATTCTTAGCAAGTAACGCCATTCTCCCCATTCTTACCCAGTAACCCCATTCTCCCCATTACAACCCAGTAACCCGATTCTCCCGATTCTTACCCAGTATCCCCATTCTCCCCATTCTTACCCAGTAATCACAGTCTCCCCATTCTTACCCAGTAACCCCATTCTCCCCATTACAACCCAGTAACCACATTCTCCCCATTCTTACCCAGTAACTCCATTCTCCCCATTCTTACCCAGTAACCTCATTCTCCCCAGTGATCCACAGTAACGCCAATCTCCCCCTTCGTACCCAGGAACCCCATTCTCCCCATTCTTACCCAGTAACCCCATACTCCCCATTCTTACCCAGTTTCCCCTTTCTCTACCATTGTTACCAAGTAACCCCTAAATCCCCAATTCTTACACAGTAAACCCATTCTCCCCATTCTTACCCAGTAAACACATTCTCCGCATTCGTACCCAGTAACCCCACTCTCCCCATTCTTATCAAGTAACCCCATTCTCCCCATTCTAACCAACTAACCCAATTCTCCCCATACTTACCCAGTAAACCCATTCTCCCTATTCTTCCACAGTAAACTCCATTCTCCCCATTCTTACTCAGTAACCCTTTTCTCCCCATTCTTGCCCATTAACCCCATTCTCCAAAGTCTTACCAATTAATCCAATTCTCCCCATTCTTACCCAGTAACCCTATTCTCCCCATTCTTACCCAGTAACCCCATACTCCCCATTCATACCCTGTAACCCCATTCTCCCCAATCTTAGCCAGTAACACCATATTCCCCATCGTTACACAGTAACCCCATTCACCCCTTTCTTACCCAGTAACCCCATACTTCCCATTTTTACCCAGTAACCCCATAATTCCCATTATTACCCAGTATCCACATTCTCCCCATTCTTACCCAGTAACCCCATTCTTCCCACTCTTAGCCAGTAACCCCATTCTCCCCATTCTTACCCAGTAACACCATTCTCCCCATTCTTACCGAGTAAACCCATACTCCCCATTCTTACCCAGTAACAACATTCTCCCTATTCCTTCCCAGCAACCCCAATCTCCCCATTCTTACCCAGTAAGCCCACTCTCCCCATTCTTACCCAATAACCCCATACTCCCCATTCTTAACCAGTAACCCCATTCTCCCCAAACATACCCAGTAACCCCATTCTCCCCATTCTTACCCAGTTACCCCATACTCCCCATTCTTACCCAGTAACCGAATACTCCCCATTCTTACCCAGTAACCCCATATTCCCCATTCTTACCCAGTAACCGCATTCTGCCCATTCTTATCCAGTAAACCCATACTACCCATTCTTAGCCAGTAACCCCGTAGTCCACATTCTTACCCAGTAACCCCATTCTCCCCATTCTTACCCATAACCCCTTTCTCCCTATTCTTACCCAGTAACTCCATTATCCCCATTCTTACCCAGTAACCCCATTATCCCCATTCTTACCCAGTAACCCCATTCTCCCCATTCTTACCCAGTAACCCCATTCTCCCCATTCTTACCCATAACCCCTTTCTCCCTATTCTTACCCAGTAACTCCATTATCCCCATTCTTACCCAGTAAACCCATTCGCCCCATTCTTACCCAGTAACCCCATTCATACCCAGTAAACCCATTCTCCCCATTCTTAACCAGTAATCCCATACTCCCCTATCTTACCCAGTAAACCCAAACTCCCCAATCTTAACCAGTAACCCCATTCTCCCCATTCTTACCCAGTAACCCCGTACTCCCCATTCTTACCCAGTAACCCCATTCTTCCCATTCTTACCCAGTAACCACATTCTCCCCATTCTTACCCAGTAACCCAATACTCCCCATTCTTACCCAGTAACCCCATTCTCCCCATTCTTAGTCAGTAACCCCATACTCCCCATTCTTACCCACTAACAGCATAATCCCCATTCTTAACCTGTAACCCCATTCTCCCGATTCTTACCCAGTAACCCCATACTCCCCATTCTTTACCAGTGACCCCATTCTCCCCATTCTTACCCAGTAACCCCGTTCTCCCCACTCTTACCCAGCAACCCCATTCTCCATTTTCTTACCCAGTAACCCCATACTCCCCATTTTTACCCAGTAACCCCATTCTCCCCATTCTTACCCAGTAACCCCATTCTCCCCATTCTTACCCAAGTAACCTCATTCTCCCCATTTTGACCCAGTAACCCCATTCTTACCCAGTATCCCAATTCTCCCCATTCTTACCCAGTAACCCCATTGTCCCCATTCATCCCCAGTAACCACATTCTCCCCATTCTTACCCATTAACCCCATTCTCCCCATTCTTACCCATTAACCCCATTCTCCCCCTTCTTACCAAGTAACACCATTCTCCCCATTCTTACCCAGTAACCCCATTCTCCCCATTCTTACCCAGTAAACTCATTCACCCCATTCTTATCCAGTAACCCCACTCTCCCAATTCTTACCCAGTAACCCCATATTCCCCATTCTTTTCCAGTAACCCCATACTCCCCATTCTTACCCAGTAACCCCATTCTCCCCATTCTTAGCCAGTAACTCCATTCTCCCCATTCTTACCCAGTAACCCCATTCACCACATTATTACCCAGGAACCCCATTCACCTCATTCTTACCCAGTAACCCCATACTCCCCATTCTTACCCAGTAACCCCCTATACCCATTCTTACCCAGTAAACCCATTCTCCCCATTCTTACCCAGTAACCCCATTCTCCCCATTCTTATCCAGTAACCCCATTCTCCCCATTCTTATCCAGTAACCCCATTCTCCCAATTCATACCCAGTAACCCCATATTCCCAATTCTTATCCTGCAACCCCATAATCCCAATTCTTACCCAGTAACCCCATTCTCCCAATTCTTACCCAGTAACCCCATTCTCCCCATTCTTACCAAGTAACCCCATACTCCCATTTCTTACCCAGTAACCCCATTCTCCCCATTCTTACCCAGTAACCCCATTCTCCCCATTCTTACCCAGTAATCCCATTCTCCCCATTCTTACCCAGTAACCCCATTCGTCCCCAGTAACCCAATTCTCCCCATTCTTACCCAGTAACCCCATTGTCCCCATTCTTCCCCAGTAACCCCATTCTCCCCATTCTTACCCAGTAACCCCATTCTCCCCATTCTTACCCAGTAACCTCATTCTCCCCATTTTTACCCAGTAACCCCATTCTTACCCAGTATCCCCATTCTCCCCATTCTTACCCAGTAACCCATTCTCCACATTCTTACCCAGTAACACCATTCTCTCCATTCTTACCCAGTAACCCCATTCTCCCCATTCTTACGGAGTAAACCCATTCTCCCCATTCATATCCAGTAACCCGACTATCCAAATTCTTATCCAGTAACCCCATATTCCCCATTCTTATCCAGTAAACCCATACTCCCCATTCTTACCCAGTAACCCCATTCTCCCCATTCTTACCCAGTAACTCCATTCTCCCCATTCTTACCCAGTAACCTCATTCTCCCCAGTGATCCACAGTTACGCCAATCTCCCCCTTCGTACCCAGTAACCGCATTCTCCCCATTCTTACCCGTTAACCACATTCTACCCATTCTTACCAAGGAACCCAATTCTCCCCATTCTTCCCCAGCAACCCCATTCTCCCCATTCTTACACAGTAACGTCATTCTCCGCATTCTTACCCAGTAACCAAATTCTCGCCATTCTTACCCAGTAACCCCATTCTCCCCATTCGTAAGCAGTAACCCCATTCTCCCCATTCTATCCCATTAACCCCATTCTCCCCATTCTTAGCCAGTAACGCCATTCTCCCCATTCTTACCCAGTAACCCCATTCTCCCCATTACAACCCAGTAACCCGATTCTCCCGATTCTTACCCAGTATCCCCATTCTCCCCATTCTTACCCAGTAACCACCGTCTCCCCATTCTTACCCAGTAACCCCATTCTCCCCATTACAACCCAGTAACCACAGTCTCCCCATTCTTACCCAGTAACCCCATACTCTCCATTCTTTCCCAGTAACCCCATTCTCCCCATTCTTACCCAGTAACTCCATTCTCCCCATTCTTACCCAGTAACCCCATACTCCCCATTCATACCCAGTATCCCCATTCTCCCCATTCTTACCCAGTAACCCCATACTCCCCATTCTTACCCAGTAACCCCATTCTCCCCATTCTTACCCGGTAACCCCATTCTCCCCATTCGTAACCAGTAACCTCATTCTCCCCAGTGATCCACAGTAACGCCAATCTCCCCCTTCGTACCCAGTTACCGCATTCTCCCCATTCGTACCCGTTAACCACATTCTACCCATTCTTACCAAGTAATTCAATTCTCCCCATTCTTCCCCAGCAACCCCATTCTCCCCATTCTTACACAGTAACGCCATTCTCCGCATTCTTACCCAGTAACCAACTTCTCGCCTTTCTTACCCAGTAACCCCATTCTCCCCATTCGTACCCAGTAACCCCATTCTCCCCATTCTTTCCCATTAAACCCATTCTCCCCATTCTTAGCCAGTAACGCCATTCTCCCCATTCTTACCCAGTAACCCCATTCTCCCCATTACAACCCAGTTACCCGATTCTCCCGATTCTTACCCAGTATCCCCATTCTCCCCATTCTTACCCAGTAACCACATTCTCCCCATTCTTACCCAGTAACCCCATTCTCCCCATTACAACCCAGTAACCACATTCTTCCCATTCTTACCCAGTAACCCCATTCTCCCCATTCTTACCCAGTAACCCTATTCTCCCCATTCTTACCCAGTAACCACATTCTTACTCAGTAACCCTATACTCCCCATTCTTACCCAGTAACCCCTTACTCCCCATTCTTACCCTGTAACCCCATATTCCCCATTCTTCCCCAGTAACCCCATACGCCCCATTCTTACCCATAACCCCATTCTCCCCATTCTTACCCAGTAACTCCATTCTCCCCATTGATACCCAGTAACCCATACTCCCCATTCTTACCCAGTAACGCCATTCCCGCAATCTTACCCAGTAACACCATTCTCCCCATTCTTAGCCAGTAACCCCATTATCCCCATTCCTACCCAGTAACACCATTCTCCCCATTCTTAACCAGTAAGCCCATTCTCCCCATTCTTACCCAGTAACCCCATACTCCCCATTCTTACCCAGTTTCCCCTTTCTCTACCATTGTTACCAAGTAACCCCTAAATCCCCAATTCTTACACAGTAAACCCATTCTCCCCATTCTTACCCAGTAAACACATTCTCCGCATTCGTACCCAGTAACCCCACTCTCCCCATTCTTATCAAGTAACCCCATTCTCCCCATTCTAACCAACTAACCCAATTCTCCCCATACTTACCCAGTAAACCCATTCTCCCTATTCTTCCACAGTAAACTCCATTCTCCCCATTCTTACTCAGTAACCCTTTTCTCCCCATTCTTGCCCATTAACCCCATTCTCCACAGTCTTACCAATTAATCCAATTCTCCCCATTCTTACCCAGTAACCCTATTCTCCCCATTCTTACCCAGTAAGCCCATACTCCCCATTCATACCCTGTAACCCCATTCTCCCCAATCTTAGCCAGTAACCCCATATTCCCCATCGTTACACAGTAACCCCATTCACCCCTTTCTTACCCAGTAACCCCATACTTCCCATTCTTACCCAGTAACCCCATAATTCCCATTATTACCCAGTATCCACATTCTCCCCATTCTTACCCAGTAACCCCATTCTTCCCACTCTTAGCCAGTAACCCCATTCTCCCCATTCTTACCCAGTAACACCATTCTCCCCATTCTTACCGAGTAAACCCATACTCCCCATTCTTACCCAGTAACAACATTCTCCCTATTCCTTCCCAGCAACCCCAATCTCCCCATTCTTACCCAGTAAGCCCACTCTCCCCATTCTTACCCAATAACCCCATACTCCCCATTCTTAACCAGTAACCCCATTCTCCCCATTCATACCCAGTAACCCCATTCTCCCCATTCTTACCCAGTTACCCCATACTCCCCATTCTTACCCAGTAACCGAATACTCCCCATTCTTACCCAGTAACCCCATATTCCCCATTCTTACCCAGTAACCGCATTCTGCCCATTCTTATCCAGTAACCCCATACTACCCATTCTTAGCCAGTAACCCCGTAGTCCACATTCTTACCCAGTAACCCCATTATCCCCATTCTTACCCAGTAACCCCATTCTCCCCATTCTTACCCAGTAACCCCATTCTCCCCATTCTTACCCATAACCCCTTTCTCCCTATTCTTATCCAGTAACTCCATTATCCCCATTCTTACCCAGTAAACCCATTCGCCCCATTCTTACCCAGTAACCCCATTCATACCCAGTAAACCCATTCTCCCCATTCTTACCCAGTGATCCCATACTCCCCAATCTTAACCAGTAACCCCATTCTCCCCATTCTTACCCAGTAACCCCGTTCTCCCCATTCTTACCCAGTAACCCCATTCTTCCCATTCTTTCCCAGTAACCACATTCTCCCCATTCTTACCCAGTAACCCAATACTCCCCATTCTTACCCAGTAACCCCATTCTCCCCATTCTTAGTCAGTAACCCCATACTCCCCATTCTTACCCACTAACAGCATAATCCCCATTCTTAACCTGTAACCCCATTCTCCCGATTCTTACCCAGTAACCCCATACTCCCCATTCTTTACCAGTAACCCCATTCTCCCCATTCTTACCCAGTAACCCCGTTCTCCCCACTCTTACCCAGTAAAACCATTCTCCCCATTCTTACCCAGAAACACCATTCTCCTCATTCTTACCCAGTAAACCCATACTCCCCATTCTTACCCAGGAACCCCATTCTTACCCAGAAACCCAATTCTCACCATTCTTACCCAGTAACCCCATTGTCCCCATTCTTCCCCAGTAACCCCATTCTCCCTATTCTTACCCAGTAACCCCATTCTCCCCATTCATACCCAGTAACCCCATTCTCCCCATTCTTACCCAATAACCCCATTGTCCCCATTCCTACCCAGTAACCCGATTCTCCCGATTCTTACCCAGTAACACTATTCTCTCCATTCTTACCCAGTAACCCCATTCTCCCCATTCTTACGCAGTAACCCCATTCTCCCCATTACAACCCAGTAACCCCATTCTCCCCATTCTTAGCCAGTAACCCCATTCTCCCCATTCTTACCCCGGAACCCTATTCTCCCAATTCTTACCCAGTAACCCCATTCTTACCCAGTAACCCTATACTCCCCATTCTTACCCAGTAACCCCATACGCCCCATTCTTACCCAGTAACCCCATTCTCCCCATTACAACTCAGTATCTCCATTCTCCCCATTGTTACCCAGTAACCCCATACTCCCCATTCTTACCCAGTAACGCCATTCCCGCAATCTTACCCAGTAACACCATTCTCCCCATTCTTAACCAGTAACCCCATTCTCCCCATTCCTACCCAGTAACACCATTCTCCCCATTTTTACCCAGTAACCCCATTCTCCCCATTCCTACCCAGTAACACCATTCTCCCCATTTTTACCCAGTAACCCCATTCTCCCCATTCTTACACAGTAACCCCATACTCCCCATTCTTACCCAGTGACCCCATTCTCCCCATTCTTACCAAGTAACCCTTAAATCCCCAATCCTTACACAGTAAACCCATTCTCCCCATTCTTACCCATTAAACACATTCTCCGCATTCGTACCCAGTAACCGCGTTCTCCCCACTCTTACCCAGTAAAACCATTATCCCCATTCTTACCCAGAAACACCATTCTCCTCATTCTTAACCAGTAAACCCATACTCCCCATTCTTACCCAGTAACCCCATTCTCCCCATTTTAACCAGTAACCCCATTCTCCACATTCTTACCCAGTAAACCCACACTCCCCATTCTTACCCAATAAACCAATACTCCCCATTCTTACCCAGTAACCCCATTCTCCCCATTCATCCCCAGTAACCCCATTCTCCCCTTTCTTACCCAGTAACCCCATTCGCCCCATTCTTACCCAGTAACCCCATTCATACCCAGTAACCCCATAATCCCCATTCTTTACCAGTAACCCCATTCTCCCCATTCTTACCCAGTAACCCCATTCTCCCCACTCTTACCCAGTAAGACCATTCTCTCCATTCTTACCCGGAAACACCATTCTCCTCATTCTTACCCAGTAAACCCATACTCCCCATTCTTACCCAGTAACCCCATTTTCCCCATTTTAACCAGTAACCCCATTCTCGACATGCTTACCCAGTAAACCCACTCTCCCCATTCTTACCCAATAAAACCATAATCCCCATTTTTACCCAGTAACCCCATTCTCCCCATTCATACCCAGTAACCCCATTCTCCCCATTCTTACCCAGTAACCCCATACTCCCCATTCTTACTCAGCAACCCCATTCTGCCCATTCTTACCCAGTAACTCCATTCTACCCATTCTTACCCAGTAACCTCATTCTCCCCAGTGATCCACAGTAACGCCAATCTCCCCCTTCGTACCCAGTAACCGCATTCTCCCCATTCTTACCCGTTAACCACATTCTACCCATTCTTACCAAGTAACCCAATTCTCCCCATTCTTCCCCAGCAACCCCATTCTCCCCATTCTTACACAGTAACGCCTTTCTCCCCATTCTTACCCAGTAACCAAATTCTCGCCATTCTTAACCAGTAACCCGATTCTCCCCATTCGTACCCAGCAACCCCATTCTCCCCATTCTTTCCCATTAACCCCATTCTCCCCATTCTTAGCCAGTAATGCCATTCTCCCCATTCTTACCCAGTAACCCCATTCTCCCCATTACAACCCAGTAACCCGATTCTCCCGATTCTTACCCAGTATCCCCATTCTCCCCATTCTTACCCAGTAACCCCATTCTCCCCATTACAACCCAGTAACCCCATTCTCACCATTCTTACCCAGTAACTCCATTCTCCCCATTCTTACCCAGTAACCTCATTCTCCCCAGTGATCCACAGTAACGCCAATCTCCCCCTTCGTACCCAGTAACCCCATTCTCCCCATTCTTACCCATTAACCCCATTCTCCCCATTCTTACCAATTAACCCCATTCTCCCCAATCGTACCAAGTAAACCCATTCTCCCCATTCGTACCCAGTAACCCCATTCTCCCCATTCTTACCCATTAACCCCATTCTCCCCATTCTTAACAAGTATAACCATTCTCCCCATTCTTACCCAATATCCCCATAATGCCCATTCTTACCCAATAACTCCATTCTTCCCATTCCTACCCAGTAACCCCATAGACCCCATTCTTACCCAGTAACCACTATCTCCCCATTCTTACCCAGTAACCCCATTCTGCCCATTCTTACCCAGTAATCCCATACTCCCCCTTCTTACCCAGTAACCCTATTCTCCACATTCTTACCCAGTAACCCCATTCTCCCCATTCTTACACAGTAACCACATTCTTACCCAGTAACCCCATTCTCCTCATTCTTACACAGTAACCCCATTCTCCCCATTCTTACCCAGTAAACCCATTATTACCCAGTAACCCCATTTTCCCCATTCTTACCCAGTAACCCCATACTCCCCATTCTTACCCAGTAACCCGATTCTCCCCATTCTTAACCAGTATCCCCATTCTTCCCATTCTTACCCAGTAACCCCATTCTCCCCATTCTTACCCATTAACCCCATTCTCCCCATTCTTACACAGTAACCCCATACTCCCCATTCTTACCCTGTAACCCCATTCACCCTATTCTTACCCATTAACGTCATTCTCCCCAGTCTAACCGAATAACCACATTCTCCCCAATATTACCCCGTAACCCCCAATCCACATTCTTAGCGAGTAACGCCATTGTCCCCTTTCTTACCCTGGAAACACATTCTCCCCATTCTTACCCAGTAACCCCATACTCCCCATTCTTACCCAGTAACCCCTTTTGCACCATTCATATCCAGTAACCCCATCTCCCCATTCTTACCCAGTATCCCCATTCTCCCCATTCTTACCCAGTAAACCCATCTCCCCATTCTTACCCAGTAACCCCGTTCTCCCCATTCTTACCCAGTTACCCCATACTACACATTCTTGCCCAGTAACCCCATTCTCCCCATTCTTACCCAGTAACCCCATTCTCCTCATTCTTTCCCAGTTACCCCATACTCCCCATTCATACCCCGTAACCCCATTCTCCCCATTCTTACCCAGTCACCCCATTCTCCCCATTCTTACCCATTAACCCCATACTCTGCATTCTTACCCAGTAACCCCATTTCCCCATTCCTACTCAGTAACCCATTATCCCCATTCTTACCCAATAACCCCTAACACCGGATTCTTACCCAGTAACCCCACACTCCCCATTCTTAGCCAGCAACCACATTCGCCCCATTCTTACCCAGTAACTCCAATCTTCACATTCTTACCCAGTAACCCCTTAGTCTCCATTCTTTCCCTGTAGTCCCATACTGCCCATTCTTACCCAATAACCCCATTCTCCCAATTCTTACCCAGTTACCCCATTCTCCCTATTCTTACCCAGTAACCCCATTCTCCCCATTCTTACGCAGGAACCCCATTCTTACACAGTAAACCTATTCTCCCCATTCTTACCAAGTTACCCCATACTCCCCATTCATACCCACTAAACCCACACTCCCCATTCTTACATAGTAAACCCATTCTCCCCATTCTTACCCAGTATCCACATTCTCCCCATTCTTACTCAGTAACCCCATACTTAACCAATAACCCCATTGTCCTTATTCTTACATAAAAACCCCATTCTCCCCATTCTTACCCAGTAACACCATTCTCCACATTCTTACCCTGTAACCCCATTCTTACCCTGGAACACCATTCTCCCCATTCTTAGCCAGTAACCCCATTCTCCCCATTCTTACCCAGTAAACCCATTCTCCCCATTCTTACCCTGTAAACCCACTCTCCCCATTCTTAACCACTCACCCATTTCTCCCCATTCTTACCCAGTAACCCCATTCTCCACATTCTTACCCAGTAACCCCATTCTGCCCATTCGTACCCAGTAACTCCATTCTCCCCATTCTTACCCAGTAACCCCGTTCTCCCCATTTTTACCCATTAACCCCATTCTCCCCATTCCTACCAAATAAACCCATTCTACCCATTCTTACCCATTTACCCCATTCTCCACATTCTTACCCATTAACCACATTCTCCCCATTCTTACACAGTAACCCCATTCTGCCCATTCGTACCCAGAATCCCCATACTCCACAGTCATACCCAGTAACCCCTTTCTCCCCATTCTTACCCAGTAACCCCATTCTCCCCATTTTTACCCATTAACCCCACTCTCCCCATTCTTACCCAGTAACCGCATACTCCCCATTCTTACCCAGTAACCCCATTCTCCCCATTCTTACCCAATAACCCCATTCTCCCCATTTTTACCCAGTAGCCCCAAACTCCCCATTCTTACCCAGTAACCACATACTCCCCATTCTAACCCATTAACCCCATGCTCCACATTCATACCCAATAACCCCATTCTCCCCGTTCTTACCCTGTAACCCCATTCTCCCCATTTATACCCAGTAACCCCATTCCCCCTATTCATAACCAATAACCCCATTCTCCCCATTCTTACTCAGTAACCCCATACTCCCAATTCTTGCCGAGTAACCCCATACTCCCCATTCTTACCAAATAAACCCGCTCCCCCCATTCGTACCAAGTAACCCCATTCTCCCCATTCTTACCCATTAACCCCATTCTCCCCATTCTTTCCCAGTAACCCCATACCCCCCATTCTTACCCAATAAACCTATACTCCCCATTGTTACCCATTATCCCCATTCTCCCCATTCTTACCAATTAACCCCATTCTACCCATTCTTACCAAGTAATCCCATTCTCCCCATTCGTACCATGTAACCTGATTCTCCCGATTCTTACTCATTAACCCCATTCTCCCGATTCTTATCAAGTAACCCCATTCTCCCCTTTCGTATCCAGTAACCCCATTCTGCCCATTCTTACCCATTAACCCCATTCTCCCCATTCTAACCGAGAAACCCAATTCTCCCCATTCTTTCCCAGTTGCCCCATTCTCCCCATTCTTTCCCAGTAACCCCATTCTCCCCATTCTTACCCAGCAACCCCATACTCCCCATTCTTACCCAGTAACCACATTCTCCCCATTCTAACCGAGTAACCCCATTATCTCCATTCTTACCCATTAACCCCATTCTCCCCATTCTTACCCAGTATCCACAGTCTCCCTACTCGTACCCAGTAACCCCATTCTCCCCATTGTAACCCATTAACCCCATTTTTTCCCAGTAACCACATTCTCTCCATTGTTACCCAGTAACCCCATTCTCCCCATTCTTACCCATTAACCCCATTCTCCCCATTCTTACCAATTAACCCCATTCTCCCCAATCTTACCAAGTAAACCCATTCTCCCCATTCGTACCCTGTAACCCCATTCTCCCCATTCTTACCCATTAACCCCTTTCTCCCCATTCTTAACAAGTAAAACCATTCTCCCCATTCTTACCCAATAATCCCATACTGCCCATTCTTACCCAATAACTCCATTCTCCCCATTCCTACCCAGTAACCCCATTCTCCCCATTCTTACCCAGTAACCCCATTATCCCCATTGTAACCCAGTAACCACATACTCCCCATTCTTACCCTGTAACCCCATACACCCCTTTCTTA
Organism: Cetorhinus maximus; assembly: GCF_964194155.1. Taxonomy (NCBI): domain Eukaryota; kingdom Metazoa; phylum Chordata; class Chondrichthyes; order Lamniformes; family Cetorhinidae; genus Cetorhinus; species Cetorhinus maximus. Next base: position 372,953 of record NW_027596249.1, on the reverse strand, counting down.
CCCAGTAACCACTATCTCCCCATTCTTACCCAGTAACCCCATTCTGCCCATTCTTACCCTGTAACCCCATACTCCCCCTTCTTACCCATTAACCCTATTCTCCACATTCTTACACAGTAACCCCATTCTCCTCATTCTTACACAGTATCCACATTCTTACCCAGTAACCCCATTCTCCTCATTCTTACACAGTAACCCCATTCTCCCCATTCTTACCCAGTAAACCCATTATTACCCAGTAACCCCATTTTCCCCATTCTTACCCAGTTACCCCGTACTCCCAATTCTTACCCAGTAACCCGATTCTCCCCATTCTTAACCAGTATCCCCATTCTCCCCATTCTTACCCAGTAACCCCATTCTCCCCATTCTTACCCAGTAACCGCATACTCCCCATTCTTACCCAGTAACCCCATTCTCCACATTCATACCCAGTAACCCCATTCTCCCCATTCTTACCCATTAACCCCATTCTCCCCATTCTTACACAGTAACCCCATACTCCCCATTCTTTCCCTGTAACCCCATTCACCCTATTCTTAACATTAATGTCATTCTCCCCATTCTAACCGAATAACCACATTCTCCCCAATATTACCCAGTTACCCCCAATCCACATTCTTAGCGAGTAACGCCATTGTCCCCTTTCGTACCCTGTAAACACATTCTCCCCATTCTTACCCAGTAACCCCATACTCCCCATTCTTACCCAGTAACCCCTTTCGCCCCATTCTTATCCAGTAACCCCATTCTCCCCATTCTTACCCAGTAAATCCATTCTCCCCATTCTTACCCAGTAACCCCATTCTCCACATTCTTACCCAGTATCCCCATTCTCCCCATTCTTACCCAGTAAACCCATCTCCCCATTCTTACCCAGTAACCCCATTCTCCCCATTCTTACCCAGTTACCCCATAATACCCATTCTTGCCCAGTAACCCCATCCTCCCCATTCTTACCCAGTAACCCCATTCTCCCCATTCTTTCCCAGTTACCCCATACTCCCCATTCATACCCCGTAACCCCATTCTCCCCATTCTTACCCAGTCACCCCACTCTCCCCATTCTTAACCATTAACCCCATACTCTGCATTCTTACCCAGTAACCCCATTTCCCCATTCCTACTCAGTAACCCATTATCCCCATTCTTACCCAATAACCCCTAACACCGGATTCTTACCCAGTAACCCCATACTCCCCATTCTTAGCCAGCAACCACATTCGCCCCATTCTTACCCAGTAACTCCATTCTTCACATTCTTACCCAGTAACCCCTTAGTCTCCATTCTTTCCCTGTAGCCCCATACTGCCCATTCTTACCCAATAACCCCATTCTCCCAATTCTTACCCAGTTACCCCATTCTCCCTATTCTTACCCAGTAACCCCATTCTCCCCATTCTTACGCAGGAACCCCATTCTTACACAGTAAACCTATTCTCCCCATTCTTACCAAGTTACCCCATACTCCCCATTCATACCCAGTAAACCCACACTCCCCATTCTTACATAGTAACCCCATTCTCCCCATTCTTACCCAGTAACCACATTCTCCCCATTCTTACTCAGTAACCCCATTCTTAACCAGTAACCCCATTGTCCTTATTCTTACATAAAAACCCCATTCTCCCCATTCTTACCCAGTAACACCATTCTCCACATTCTTACCCTGTAACCCCATTCTTACCCAGGAACACCATTCTCCCCATTCTTATCCACTAACCCCATTCACCCCATTCTCACCCAGTAACCCCATACTCACCATTCTTACCCAGTAACCCCATTCTCCCCATTCTTACCCAGTAACCCCATACTCAACATTCCTACCCACTAAACCTATACTCCCCATTTTTACCCAGTAAACCCATTCTCCCCATTCTTACCCAGTAACCCCATACTCCCCATTCTTAACCAGTAACCCCATTCTCCCCATTCTTACCCAGTAACCCCATTCTCCACATTCTTACCCAGAAACCCCATTCTCCCCATTCTTACCCAGTAACTCCATTCTCCCCATTCTTTCCCAGTAACCCGATTTCCCCATTGTTACCCATTAACCCCATTCTCCCCATTATTAACAAGTAAACCCATTCTACCCATTCTTACCCATTTAGCCCATTCTCACCATTCTTACCCAGTAACCACATTCTCCCCATTCTTACCCAGTAACCCCATTCTGCCCATTCGTACCCAGAAGCCCCATATTCCACATTCTTACCCTGTAACTCCATTCTCACCATTCTTACCCAGTATCCCCATTATCCCCATTCTTTCCAAGTAACCCCTTTCTCCCCATTCTTACCCAGTAACCCCATTCTCCCCATTTTTACCCATTAACCCCACTCTCCCCATTCTTTCCCAGTAACCCCATACTCCACATTCTTACCCAGTAACCCCATTCTCCCCATTCTTACCCAATAACCCCATTCTCACCATTTTTACCCAGTAACCCCAAACTCCACATTCTTACCCAGTAACCCCATTCCGCATATTCATAGCCAATAACCCCATTCTCCCCATTCTTACTCAGTAACCCCATACTCCCAATTCTTGCCGAGTAACCCCACACTCCCCATTCTTACCCAATAAACCCGTTCCACCCATTCGTACCAAGTAACCCCATTCTCCCCATTCTTACCCATTAATCCCGTTCTCCCCATTCTTTCCCATTATCCCCATACTCCCCATACTTACCCAATAAACCTATAGTCCCCATTCTTACCCATTATCCCCATTCTCCCCATTCTTACCAATTAACAGAATTCTCCCCATTCTTACCAAGTAAACCCATTCTCCCCATTCGTAACCAGTAACCCCATTCTCCCGATTCTTACACATTAACCCCATTCTCCCCATTCTTATCAAGTAACCCCATTCTCCCCTTTCGTATCCAGTAACCCCATTCTGCCCATTCTTACCCATTAACCCCATTCTCCCCATTCTAACCGGGAGACCCCATTCTCCCCATTCTTACCCAGTTGCCCCATTCTTCCCATTCTTACCCATTAACCCCATTCTCCCCATTCTTACCCAGTAACCACATTCTCCCTACTCGTACCCAGTAACCCCATTCTCCCTATTCTAACCCATTAACCCCATTCATTCCCAGTAACCACATTCTCTCCATTGTTACCCTGTAACCCCATTCTCCCCATTCTTACCCATTAACCCCATTCTCCCCATTCTTACCAATTAACCCCATTCTCCCCAATCTTACCAAGTAAACCCATTATCCCCATTCGTACCCAGTTACCCCATTCTCCCCAGTCTTACCCATTAACCCCATTCTCCCCATTCATACCAAGTAAAACCATTCTCCCCATTCTTTCCCAGTAACCCCATACTCCTTATTCTTACCCAATAAACCATTACTCCCCATTCTTACCCATTAACCACATTCTCCCCATTCTTACCAATTAACCCCATTCTCCCCATTCTTACCCAGTAACCCCATTCTCCCCATTCTTATCCAGTAACCCCATTCTCCCCATTCTTATCCAGTAACCCCATTCTCCCAATTCATACCCAGTAACCCCATATTCCCAATTCTTATCCTGTAACCCCATACTCCCAATTCTTACTCAGTAACCCCATTCTCACCATTCTTACCCAGTAACTCCAATATCCCAATTCTTACCCAGTAACCCCATACTCCCCATTCATACCCAGTATCCCCATTCTCCCCATTCTTACCAAGTAACCCCATACTCCCCATTCTTACCCAGTAACCCCATTCTCCCCATTCTTACCCAGTAACCCCATTCTCCCCATTCTTACCCAGTAACCCCATTCTCCCCATTCTGACCCAGTAACCCCATTCTTCCCCAGTAACCCAAATCTCCCCATTCTTACCCAGTAACCCCATTGTCTCCATTCTTCCCCAGTAACCCCATTCTACCCATTCTTACCCAGTAACCCCATTGTCCCCATTCTTACCCATTAACCCCATTCTCCCCATTCTTACCCATTAACCCCATTCTCCCCATTCTTACCCAGTAACACCATTCTCCCCATTCTTACCCAGTATCCCCATTCTCCCCATTCTTACCCAGTAAACCCATTCACCCCATTCTTATCCAGTAACCCTACTCTCCCAATTCTTACCCAGTAATCCCATATTCCCCATTCTTTTCCAGTAACCCCATACTACCTATTCGTACCCAGTAACCCCATTCTCCCCATTCTTAACCAGTAACTCCATTCTCCCCATTCTTACCCAGTAACCCCATACACCCTATTCTTACCCAGTATCCCTATTCTCCCCATTCTTACCCAGTAACCCCATACTCTCCATTCTTTCCCAGTAACACCATTCTCCCCATTCTTACCCAGTAACTCCATTCTCCCCATTCTTACCCAGTAACCCCATACTCCGCATTCATACCCAGTATCCCCATTCTCCCCATTCTTACCCAGTAACCCCATACTCCCCATTTTTACCCAGTAACACCATTCTCCCCATTCTTACCCAGTAACCCCATTCTCCCCATTCTTACCCAAGTAACCTCATTCTCCCCATTTTGACCCAGTAACCCCATTCTTACCCAGTATCCCAATTCTCCCCATTCTTACCCAGTAACCCCATTGTCCCCATTCTTCCCCAGTAACCCCATTCTCCCCATTCTTACCCATTAACCGCATTCTCCCCATTCGTACCCATTAACCCCATTCTCCCCCTTCTTACCAAGTAACACCATTCTCCCCATTCTTACCCAGTAACCCCATTCTCCCCATTCTTACCCAGTAAACTCATTCACCCCATTCTTATCCAGTAACCCCACTCTCCCAATTCTTACCCAGTAACCCCATATTCCCCATTCTTTTCTAGTAACCCCATTCTCCCCATTCTTACCCAGTAACCCCATTCTCCCCATTCTTAGCCAGTAACTCCATTCTCCCCATTCTTACCCAGTAACCCCATTCACCGCATTATTACCCAGGAACCCCATTCACCTCATTCTTACCCAGTAACCCCATACTCCCCATTCTTACCCAGTAACCCCATATACCCAGTCTTACCCAGTAAACCCATTCTCCCCATTCTTACCCAGTAACCCCATTTTCCCCATTCTTATCCAGTAACCCCATTCTCTCCATTCTTATCCAGTAAACCCATTCTCCCAATTCATACCAAGTAACCCCATATTCCCAATTCTTATCCTGTAACCCCATACACCCAATTCTTACCCAGTAACCCCATTCTCCCAATTCTTACCCAGTAACCCCATTCTCCCCATTCTTACCAAGTAACCCCATACTCCCAATTCTTACCCAGTAACCCCTTTCTCCCCATTCTTACCCAGTAACCCCATTCTCCCCATTCTTACCCAGTAATCCCATTCTCCCCATTCTTACCCAGTAACCCCATTCGTCCCCAGTAACCCAATTCTCCCCATTCTTACCCAGTAACCCCATTGTCCCCATTCTTCCCCAGTAACCCCATTCTCCCCATTCTTACCCAGTAACCCCATAGTCCCCATTCTTACCCATTAACCCCATTCTCCCCATTCTTACCCATTAACCCCATTCTCCCCATTCTTACCCAGTAACACCATTCTGCCCATTCTTACCCAGTAACCCCATTCTCCCCATTCTTACCCAGTAAACCCATTCACCCCATTCCTATCCAGTAAACCTACTCTCCCAATTTTTACCCAGTAACCCCATATTCCCAATTCTTTTCCAGTAACCCCATACTCCCCATTCTTACCCAGTAACCCCATACTCCCCATTGTTACCCAGTATCCACATTCTCCCCATTCTTACCCAGTCACCCCATACTCTCCATTCTTTCCCAATAACCCCATTCTCCCCATTCTTACCCAGTAACTCCATTCTCCCAATTCTTACCCAGTAACCCCATACTCCCCATTCATACCCAGTATTCCCATTCTCCCCATTTTACCCAGTAACCACATACTCCCCATTCTTACCCAGTAACCCCATTCTCCCCATTCTTACCCAGTAACCCCATTCTCCCCATTCTTACCCAATAACCCCATTCTCCCCATTTTTACCCAGTAGCCCCAAACTCCCCATTCTTACCCAGTAACCACATACTCCCCATTCTAACCCATTAACCCCATGCTCCACATTCATACCCAATAACCCCATTCTCCCCGTTCTTACCCTGTAACCCCATTCTCCCCATTTATACCCAGTAACCCCATTCCCCCTATTCATAACCAATAACCCCATTCTCCCCATTCTTACTCAGTAACCCCATACTCCCAATTCTTGCCGAGTAACCCCATACTCCCCATTCTTACCAAATAAACCCGCTCCCCCCATTCGTACCAAGTAACCCCATTCTCCCCATTCTTACCCATTAACCCCATTCTCCCCATTCTTTCCCAGTAACCCCATACCCCCCATTCTTACCCAATAAACCTATACTCCCCATTGTTACCCATTATCCCCATTCTCCCCATTCTTACCAATTAACCCCATTCTACCCATTCTTACCAAGTAATCCCATTCTCCCCATTCGTACCATGTAACCTGATTCTCCCGATTCTTACTCATTAACCCCATTCTCCCGATTCTTATCAAGTAACCCCATTCTCCCCTTTCGTATCCAGTAACCCCATTCTGCCCATTCTTACCCATTAACCCCATTCTCCCCATTCTAACCGAGAAACCCAATTCTCCCCATTCTTTCCCAGTTGCCCCATTCTCCCCATTCTTTCCCAGTAACCCCATTCTCCCCATTCTTACCCAGCAACCCCATACTCCCCATTCTTACCCAGTAACCACATTCTCCCCATTCTAACCGAGTAACCCCATTATCTCCATTCTTACCCATTAACCCCATTCTCCCCATTCTTACCCAGTATCCACAGTCTCCCTACTCGTACCCAGTAACCCCATTCTCCCCATTGTAACCCATTAACCCCATTTTTTCCCAGTAACCACATTCTCTCCATTGTTACCCAGTAACCCCATTCTCCCCATTCTTACCCATTAACCCCATTCTCCCCATTCTTACCAATTAACCCCATTCTCCCCAATCTTACCAAGTAAACCCATTCTCCCCATTCGTACCCTGTAACCCCATTCTCCCCATTCTTACCCATTAACCCCTTTCTCCCCATTCTTAACAAGTAAAACCATTCTCCCCATTCTTACCCAATAATCCCATACTGCCCATTCTTACCCAATAACTCCATTCTCCCCATTCCTACCCAGTAACCCCATTCTCCCCATTCTTACCCAGTAACCCCATTATCCCCATTGTAACCCAGTAACCACATACTCCCCATTCTTACCCTGTAACCCCATACACCCCTTTCTTACCCAGTAACCACTATCTCCCCATTCTTACCCAGTAACCCCATTCTGCCCATTCTTACCCTGTAACCCCATACTCCCCCTTCTTACCCATTAACCCTATTCTCCACATTCTTACACAGTAACCCCATTCTCCTCATTCTTACACAGTATCCACATTCTTACCCAGTAACCCCATTCTCCTCATTCTTACACAGTAACCCCATTCTCCCCATTCTTACCCAGTAAACCCATTATTACCCAGTAACCCCATTTTCCCCATTCTTACCCAGTTACCCCGTACTCCCAATTCTTACCCAGTAACCCGATTCTCCCCATTCTTAACCAGTATCCCCATTCTCCCCATTCTTACCCAGTAACCCCATTCTCCCCATTCTTACCCAGTAACCGCATACTCCCCATTCTTACCCAGTAACCCCATTCTCCACATTCATACCCAGTAACCCCATTCTCCCCATTCTTACCCATTAACCCCATTCTCCCCATTCTTACACAGTAACCCCATACTCCCCATTCTTTCCCTGTAACCCCATTCACCCTATTCTTAACATTAATGTCATTCTCCCCATTCTAACCGAATAACCACATTCTCCCCAATATTACCCAGTTACCCCCAATCCACATTCTTAGCGAGTAACGCCATTGTCCCCTTTCGTACCCTGTAAACACATTCTCCCCATTCTTACCCAGTAACCCCATACTCCCCATTCTTACCCAGTAACCCCTTTCGCCCCATTCTTATCCAGTAACCCCATTCTCCCCATTCTTACCCAGTAAATCCATTCTCCCCATTCTTACCCAGTAACCCCATTCTCCACATTCTTACCCAGTATCCCCATTCTCCCCATTCTTACCCAGTAAACCCATCTCCCCATTCTTACCCAGTAACCCCATTCTCCCCATTCTTACCCAGTTACCCCATAATACCCATTCTTGCCCAGTAACCCCATCCTCCCCATTCTTACCCAGTAACCCCATTCTCCCCATTCTTTCCCAGTTACCCCATACTCCCCATTCATACCCCGTAACCCCATTCTCCCCATTCTTACCCAGTCACCCCACTCTCCCCATTCTTAACCATTAACCCCATACTCTGCATTCTTACCCAGTAACCCCATTTCCCCATTCCTACTCAGTAACCCATTATCCCCATTCTTACCCAATAACCCCTAACACCGGATTCTTACCCAGTAACCCCATACTCCCCATTCTTAGCCAGCAACCACATTCGCCCCATTCTTACCCAGTAACTCCATTCTTCACATTCTTACCCAGTAACCCCTTAGTCTCCATTCTTTCCCTGTAGCCCCATACTGCCCATTCTTACCCAATAACCCCATTCTCCCAATTCTTACCCAGTTACCCCATTCTCCCTATTCTTACCCAGTAACCCCATTCTCCCCATTCTTACGCAGGAACCCCATTCTTACACAGTAAACCTATTCTCCCCATTCTTACCAAGTTACCCCATACTCCCCATTCATACCCAGTAAACCCACACTCCCCATTCTTACATAGTAACCCCATTCTCCCCATTCTTACCCAGTAACCACATTCTCCCCATTCTTACTCAGTAACCCCATTCTTAACCAGTAACCCCATTGTCCTTATTCTTACATAAAAACCCCATTCTCCCCATTCTTACCCAGTAACACCATTCTCCACATTCTTACCCTGTAACCCCATTCTTACCCAGGAACACCATTCTCCCCATTCTTATCCACTAACCCCATTCACCCCATTCTCACCCAGTAACCCCATACTCACCATTCTTACCCAGTAACCCCATTCTCCCCATTCTTACCCAGTAACCCCATACTCAACATTCCTACCCACTAAACCTATACTCCCCATTTTTACCCAGTAAACCCATTCTCCCCATTCTTACCCAGTAACCCCATACTCCCCATTCTTAACCAGTAACCCCATTCTCCCCATTCTTACCCAGTAACCCCATTCTCCACATTCTTACCCAGAAACCCCATTCTCCCCATTCTTACCCAGTAACTCCATTCTCCCCATTCTTTCCCAGTAACCCGATTTCCCCATTGTTACCCATTAACCCCATTCTCCCCATTATTAACAAGTAAACCCATTCTACCCATTCTTACCCATTTAGCCCATTCTCACCATTCTTACCCAGTAACCACATTCTCCCCATTCTTACCCAGTAACCCCATTCTGCCCATTCGTACCCAGAAGCCCCATATTCCACATTCTTACCCTGTAACTCCATTCTCACCATTCTTACCCAGTATCCCCATTATCCCCATTCTTTCCAAGTAACCCCTTTCTCCCCATTCTTACCCAGTAACCCCATTCTCCCCATTTTTACCCATTAACCCCACTCTCCCCATTCTTTCCCAGTAACCCCATACTCCACATTCTTACCCAGTAACCCCATTCTCCCCATTCTTACCCAATAACCCCATTCTCCCCATTTTTACCCAGTAACCCCAAACTCCACATTCTTACCCAGTAACCCCATTCCGCATATTCATAGCCAATAACCCCATTCTCCCCATTCTTACTCAGTAACCCCATACTCCCAATTCTTGCCGAGTAACCCCACACTCCCCATTCTTACCCAATAAACCCGTTCCACCCATTCGTACCAAGTAACCCCATTCTCCCCATTCTTACCCATTAATCCCGTTCTCCCCATTCTTTCCCATTATCCCCATACTCCCCATACTTACCCAATAAACCTATAGTCCCCATTCTTACCCATTATCCCCATTCTCCCCATTCTTACCAATTAACAGAATTCTCCCCATTCTTACCAAGTAAACCCATTCTCCCCATTCGTAACCAGTAACCCCATTCTCCCGATTCTTACACATTAACCCCATTCTCCCCATTCTTATCAAGTAACCCCATTCTCCCCTTTCGTATCCAGTAACCCCATTCTGCCCATTCTTACCCATTAACCCCATTCTCCCCATTCTAACCGGGAGACCCCATTCTCCCCATTCTTACCCAGTTGCCCCATTCTTCCCATTCTTACCCAGTAAGCCCATTCTCCCCAGTCTTACCCAGTAACCACATACTCCCCATTCTTACCCAGTAACCACATTCTCCCCATTCTAACCGAGTAACCCCATTATCCCCATTCTTACCCATTAACCCCATTCTCCCCATTCTTACCCAGTAACCACATTCTCCCTACTCGTACCCAGTAACCCCATTCTCCCTATTCTAACCCATTAACCCCATTCATTCCCAGTAACCACATTCTCTCCATTGTTACCCTGTAACCCCATTCTCCCCATTCTTACCCATTAACCCCATTCTCCCCATTCTTACCAATTAACCCCATTCTCCCCAATCTTACCAAGTAAACCCATTATCCCCATTCGTACCCAGTTACCCCATTCTCCCCAGTCTTACCCATTAACCCCATTCTCCCCATTCATACCAAGTAAAACCATTCTCCCCATTCTTTCCCAGTAACCCCATACTCCTTATTCTTACCCAATAAACCATTACTCCCCATTCTTACCCATTAACCACATTCTCCCCATTCTTACCAATTAACCCCATTCTCCCCATTCTTACCCAGTAACCCCATTCTCCCCATTCTTATCCAGTAACCCCATTCTCCCCATTCTTATCCAGTAACCCCATTCTCCCAATTCATACCCAGTAACCCCATATTCCCAATTCTTATCCTGTAACCCCATACTCCCAATTCTTACTCAGTAACCCCATTCTCACCATTCTTACCCAGTAACTCCAATATCCCAATTCTTACCCAGTAACCCCATACTCCCCATTCATACCCAGTATCCCCATTCTCCCCATTCTTACCAAGTAACCCCATACTCCCCATTCTTACCCAGTAACCCCATTCTCCCCATTCTTACCCAGTAACCCCATTCTCCCCATTCTTACCCAGTAACCCCATTCTCCCCATTCTGACCCAGTAACCCCATTCTTCCCCAGTAACCCAAATCTCCCCATTCTTACCCAGTAACCCCATTGTCTCCATTCTTCCCCAGTAACCCCATTCTACCCATTCTTACCCAGTAACCCCATTGTCCCCATTCTTACCCATTAACCCCATTCTCCCCATTCTTACCCATTAACCCCATTCTCCCCATTCTTACCCAGTAACACCATTCTCCCCATTCTTACCCAGTATCCCCATTCTCCCCATTCTTACCCAGTAAACCCATTCACCCCATTCTTATCCAGTAACCCTACTCTCCCAATTCTTACCCAGTAATCCCATATTCCCCATTCTTTTCCAGTAACCCCATACTACCTATTCGTACCCAGTAACCCCATTCTCCCCATTCTTAACCAGTAACTCCATTCTCCCCATTCTTACCCAGTAACCCCATACACCCTATTCTTACCCAGTATCCCTATTCTCCCCATTCTTACCCAGTAACCCCATACTCTCCATTCTTTCCCAGTAACACCATTCTCCCCATTCTTACCCAGTAACTCCATTCTCCCCATTCTTACCCAGTAACCCCATACTCCGCATTCATACCCAGTATCCCCATTCTCCCCATTCTTACCCAGTAACCCCATACTCCCCATTTTTACCCAGTAACACCATTCTCCCCATTCTTACCCAGTAACCCCATTCTCCCCATTCTTACCCAAGTAACCTCATTCTCCCCATTTTGACCCAGTAACCCCATTCTTACCCAGTATCCCAATTCTCCCCATTCTTACCCAGTAACCCCATTGTCCCCATTCTTCCCCAGTAACCCCATTCTCCCCATTCTTACCCATTAACCGCATTCTCCCCATTCGTACCCATTAACCCCATTCTCCCCCTTCTTACCAAGTAACACCATTCTCCCCATTCTTACCCAGTAACCCCATTCTCCCCATTCTTACCCAGTAAACTCATTCACCCCATTCTTATCCAGTAACCCCACTCTCCCAATTCTTACCCAGTAACCCCATATTCCCCATTCTTTTCTAGTAACCCCATTCTCCCCATTCTTACCCAGTAACCCCATTCTCCCCATTCTTAGCCAGTAACTCCATTCTCCCCATTCTTACCCAGTAACCCCATTCACCGCATTATTACCCAGGAACCCCATTCACCTCATTCTTACCCAGTAACCCCATACTCCCCATTCTTACCCAGTAACCCCATATACCCAGTCTTACCCAGTAAACCCATTCTCCCCATTCTTACCCAGTAACCCCATTTTCCCCATTCTTATCCAGTAACCCCATTCTCTCCATTCTTATCCAGTAAACCCATTCTCCCAATTCATACCAAGTAACCCCATATTCCCAATTCTTATCCTGTAACCCCATACACCCAATTCTTACCCAGTAACCCCATTCTCCCAATTCTTACCCAGTAACCCCATTCTCCCCATTCTTACCAAGTAACCCCATACTCCCAATTCTTACCCAGTAACCCCTTTCTCCCCATTCTTACCCAGTAACCCCATTCTCCCCATTCTTACCCAGTAATCCCATTCTCCCCATTCTTACCCAGTAACCCCATTCGTCCCCAGTAACCCAATTCTCCCCATTCTTACCCAGTAACCCCATTGTCCCCATTCTTCCCCAGTAACCCCATTCTCCCCATTCTTACCCAGTAACCCCATAGTCCCCATTCTTACCCATTAACCCCATTCTCCCCATTCTTACCCATTAACCCCATTCTCCCCATTCTTACCCAGTAACACCATTCTGCCCATTCTTACCCAGTAACCCCATTCTCCCCATTCTTACCCAGTAAACCCATTCACCCCATTCCTATCCAGTAACCCTACTCTCCCAATTTTTACCCAGTAACCCCATATTCCCAATTCTTTTCCAGTAACCCCATACTCCCCATTCTTACCCAGTAACCCCATACTCCCCATTGTTACCCAGTATCCACATTCTCCCCATTCTTACCCAGTCACCCCATACTCTCCATTCTTTCCCAATAACCCCATTCTCCCCATTCTTACCCAGTAACTCCATTCTCCCAATTCTTACCCAGTAACCCCATACTCCCCATTCATACCCAGTATTCCCATTCTCCCCATTTTACCCAGTAACCACATACTCCCCATTCTTACCCAGTAACCCCATTCTCCCCATTCTTACCCTGTAACCCCATTCTCCCCATTCTTACCCAGTAACCTCATTCTCCCCATTTTTACCCAGTAACCCCATTCTTACCCAGTATCCCCATTCTCCCCATTCTTACCCAGTAACCACATACTCCCCATTCTTACCCAGTAACCCCATTCTCCCCATTCTTACCCTGTAACCCCATTCTCCCCATTCTTACCCAGTAACCCCATACTCCCCATTTTTACCCAGTAACCCCATTCTCCCCATTCTTACCCAGTAACCCCATTCTCCCCATTCTTACCCAAGTAACCTCATTCTCCCCATTTTGACCCAGTAACCCCATTCTTACCCAGTATCCCAATTCTCCCCATTCTTACCCAGTAACCCCATTGTCCCCATTCTTCCCCAGTAACCCCATTCTCCCCATTCTTACCCATTAACCGCATTCTCCCCATTCGTACCCATTAACCCCATTCTCCCCCTTCTTACCAAGTAACACCATTCTCCCCATTCTTACCCAGTAACCCCATTCTCCCCATTCTTACCCAGTAAACTCATTCACCCCATTCTTATCCAGTAACCCCACTCTCCCAATTCTTACCCAGTAACCCCATATTCCCCATTCTTTTCTAGTAACCCCATTCTCCCCATTCTTACCCAGTAACCCCATTCTCCCCATTCTTAGCCAGTAACTCCATTCTCCCCATTCTTACCCAGTAACCCCATTCACCGCATTATTACCCAGGAACCCCATTCACCTCATTCTTACCCAGTAACCCCATACTCCCCATTCTTACCCAGTAACCCCATATACCCAGTCTTACCCAGTAAACCCATTCTCCCCATTCTTACCCAGTAACCCCATTTTCCCCATTCTTATCCAGTAACCCCATTCTCTCCATTCTTATCCAGTAAACCCATTCTCCCAATTCATACCAAGTAACCCCATATTCCCAATTCTTATCCTGTAACCCCATACACCCAATTCTTACCCAGTAACCCCATTCTCCCAATTCTTACCCAGTAACCCCATTCTCCCCATTCTTACCAAGTAACCCCATACTCCCAATTCTTACCCAGTAACCCCTTTCTCCCCATTCTTACCCAGTAACCCCATTCTCCCCATTCTTACCCAGTAATCCCATTCTCCCCATTCTTACCCAGTAACCCCATTCGTCCCCAGTAACCCAATTCTCCCCATTCTTACCCAGTAACCCCATTGTCCCCATTCTTCCCCAGTAACCCCATTCTCCCCATTCTTACCCAGTAACCCCATAGTCCCCATTCTTACCCATTAACCCCATTCTCCCCATTCTTACCCATTAACCCCATTCTCCCCATTCTTACCCAGTAACACCATTCTGCCCATTCTTACCCAGTAACCCCATTCTCCCCATTCTTACCCAGTAAACCCATTCACCCCATTCCTATCCAGTAACCCTACTCTCCCAATTTTTACCCAGTAACCCCATATTCCCAATTCTTTTCCAGTAACCCCATACTCCCCATTCTTACCCAGTAACCCCATACTCCCCATTGTTACCCAGTATCCACATTCTCCCCATTCTTACCCAGTCACCCCATACTCTCCATTCTTTCCCAATAACCCCATTCTCCCCATTCTTACCCAGTAACTCCATTCTCCCAATTCTTACCCAGTAACCCCATACTCCCCATTCATACCCAGTATTCCCATTCTCCCCATTTTACCCAGTAACCACATACTCCCCATTCTTACCCAGTAACCCCATTCTCCCCATTCTTACCCTGTAACCCCATTCTCCCCATTCTTACCCAGTAACCTCATTCTCCCCATTTTTACCCAGTAACCCCATTCTTACCCAGTATCCCCATTCTCCCCATTCTTACCCAGTAACCACATACTCCCCATTCTTACCCAGTAACCCCATTCTCCCCATTCTTACCCTGTAACCCCATTCTCCCCATTCTTACCCAGTAACCTCATTCTCCCCATTTTTACCCAGTAACCCCATTCTTACCCAGTATCCCCATTCTCCCCATTCTTACCCAGTAACCCCATTCTCCACATTCATACCCAGTAACTACATTCTCTCCATTCTTACCCAGTAACCCCATTCTCCCCATTCTTACGCAGTAAACCCATTCTCCCCATTCTTCTCCAGTAACCCGACTATCCCAATTCTTATCCAGTAACCCCATATTCCCCATTCTTATCCAGTAAACCCATACTCCCCATTCATACCCAGTAACCCCATTCTCCCCATTCTTACCCAGTAACTCCATTCTTCCCATTCTTACCCAGTACCGCCATACCCCACATTCTTACCCAGTAACCCCATTCGCCCCATTCATACCCAGTAACCCCATTCTCCCCATTCTTACCCAGTAACTCCATTCTCCCCATTCTTACCCAGTAACCTCATTCTCCCCAGTGATCCACAGTAACGCCATTCTCCCCCTTCGTACCCAGTAACCGCATTCTCCCCATTCTTACCCGTTAACCACATTCTACCCATTCTTACCAAGGAACCCAATTCTCCCCATTCTTCCCCAGCAACCCCATTCTCCCCATTCTTACACAGTAACGCCATTCTCCGCATTCTTACCCAGTAACCAAATTCTCGCCATTCTTACCCAGTCACTCCATTCTCCCCATTCTTACCCAGTAACCTCATTCTCCCCAGTGATCCACAGTAACGCCAATCTCCCCCTTCGTACCCAGTTACCGCATTCTCCCCATTCTTACCCGTTAACCACATTCTACCCATTCTTACCAAGTAATTAAATTCTCCCCATTCTTCCCCAGCAACCCCATTCTCCCCATTCTTACACAGTAACGCCATTCTCCGCATTCTTACCCAGTAACCAAATTCTCGCCATTCTTACCCAGTAACCCCATTCTCCCCATTCGTACCCAGTAACCCCATTCTCCCCATTCATTCCCATTAAACCCATTCTCCCCATTCTTAGCCAGTAACGCCATTCTCCCCATTCTTACCCAGTAACCCCATTCTCCCCATTACAACCCAGTAACCCGATTCTCCCGATTCTTACCCAGTATCCCCATTCTCCCCATTCTTACCCAGAAACCACATTCTCCCCATTCTTACCCAGTAACCCCATTCTCCCCATTACAACCCAGTAACCACATTCTTCCCATTCTTACCCAGTAACCCCATTCTCCCCATTCTTACCCAGGAACCCTATTCTCCCCATTCTTACCCAGTAACCACATTCTTACCCAGTAACCCTATACTCCCCATTTTTACCCAGTAACCCCTTACTCCCCATTCTTACCCTGTAACCCCATATTCCCCATTCTTCCCCAGTAACCCCATACGCCCCATTCTTACCCAGTAACCCCATTCTCCCCATTCTTACAGAGTAACTCCATTCTCCCCATTGATACCCAGTAACCCATACTCCCCATTCTTACCCAGTAACGCCATTCCCGCAATCTTACCCAGTAACACCATTCTCCCCATTCTTAGCCAGTAACCCCATTATCCCCATTCCTACCCAGTAACACCATTCTCCCCATTCTTAACCAGTAAGCCCATTCTCCCCATTCTTACCCAGTAACGCCATTCTCCCCATTCTTACCCAGTAACCCCATTCTCCCCATTACAACCCAGTAACCCGATTCTCCCGATTCTTACCCAGTATCCCCATTCTCCCCATTCTTACCCAATAACCACAGTCTCCCCATTCTTACCCAGTAACCCCATTCTCCCCATTACAACCCAGTAACCACATTCTCCACATTCTTACCCAGTAACCCCATACTCCCCATTGTTACCCAGTATCCCCATTCTCCCCATTCTTGCCCAGTAACCCCATACTCTCCATTCTTTCCCAGTAACCCCATTCTCCCCATTCTTACCCAGTAACTCCATTCTCCCCATTCTTACCCAGTAACCCCATACTCCCCATTCATACCCAGTATCCCCATTCTCCCCATTCTTACCCAGTAACCCCATACTCCCCATTCTTACCCAGTAACCCCATACTCCCCATTCTTACCCAGTAACACCATTCTCTCCATTCTTACCCAGTAACCCCATTCTCCCCATTCTTACGCAGTAAACCCATTCTCCCCATTCTTATCCAGTAACCCGACT
Source organism: Cetorhinus maximus (assembly GCF_964194155.1). NCBI lineage: Eukaryota > Metazoa > Chordata > Chondrichthyes > Lamniformes > Cetorhinidae > Cetorhinus > Cetorhinus maximus. The sequence goes on along the minus strand of NW_027596249.1, from coordinate 355,512 downwards.
ATCCCAATTCTTACCCAGTAACCCCATATTCCCCATTCTTATCCAGTAAACCCATACTCCCCATTCTTACCCAGTAACCCCATTCTCCCCATTCTTACCCAGTAACTCCATTCTTCCCTTTCTTACCCAGTACCGCCATACTCCCCATTCTTACACAGTAACGCCATTCTCCGCATTCTTACCCAGTAACCAAATTCTCGCCATTCTTACCCAGTAACCCCATTCTCCCCATTCGTACCCAGTAACCCCATTCTCCCCATTCTTTCCCATTAACCCCATTCTCCCCATTCTTAGCCAGTAACGCCATTCTCCCCATTCTTACCCAGTAACCCCATTCTCCCCATTACAACCCAGTAACCCGATTCTCCCGATTCTTACCCAGTATCCCCATTCTCCCCATTCTTACCCAGTAACCACAGTCTCCCCATTCTTACCCAGTAACCCCATTCTCCCCATTACAACCCAGTAACCACATTCTCCCCATTCTTACCCAGTCACTCCATTCTCCCCATTCTTACCCAGTAACCTCATTCTCCCCAGTGATCCACAGTAACGCCAATCTCCCCCTTCGTACCCAGTTACCGCATTCTCCCCATTCTTACCCGTTAACCACATTCTACCCATTCTTACCAAGTAATTAAATTCTCCCCATTCTTCCCCAGCAACCCCATTCTCCCCATTCTTACACAGTAACGCCATTCTCCGCATTCTTACCCAGTAACCAAATTCTCGCCATTCTTACCCAGTAACCCCATTCTCCCCATTCGTACCCAGTAACCCCATTCTCCCCATTCTTTCCCATTAAACCCATTCTCCCCATTCTTAGCCAGTAACGCCATTCTCCCCATTCTTACCCAGTAACCCCATTCTCCCCATTACAACCCAGTAACCCGATTCTCCCGATTCTTACCCAGTATCCCCATTCTCCCCATTCTTACCCAGTAACCACATTCTCCCCATTCTTACCCAGTAACCGCATTCTCCCCATTACAACCCAGTAACCACATTCTTCCCATTCTTACCCAGTAACCCCATTCTCCCCATTCTTACCCAGGAACCCTATTCTCCCCATTCTTACCCAGTAACCACATTCTTACCCAGTAACCCTATACTCCCCATTTTTACCCAGTAACCCCTTACTCCCCATTCTTACCCTGTAACCCCATATTCCCCATTCTTCCCCAGTAACCCCATACGCCCCATTCTTACCCAGTAACCCCATTCTCCCCATTCTTACCCAGTAACTCCATTCTCCCCATTGATACCCAGTAACCCATACTCCCCATTCTTACCCAGTAACGCCATTCCCGCAATCTTACCCAGTAACACCATTCTCCCCATTCTTAGCCAGTAACCCCATTATCCCCATTCCTACCCAGTAACACCATTCTCCCCATTCTTAACCAGTAAGCCCATTCTCCCCATTCTTACCCAGTAACCCCATACTCCCCATTCTTACCCTGTTTCCCCTTTCTCCCCATTGTTACCAAGTAACCCCTTAATCCCCAATTCTTACACAGTAAACCCATTCTCCCCATTCTTACCCAGTAAACACATTCTCCGCATTCGTACCCAGTAACCCCACTCTCCCCATTCTTATCAAGTAACCCCATTCTCCCCATTCTAACCAACTAACCCAATTCTCCCCATTCTTACCCAGTAAACCCATTCTCCCTATTCTTCCACAGTAAACTCGATTCTCCCCATTCTTACTCAGTAACCCTTTTCTCCCCATTCTTGCCCATTAACCCCATTCTCCACAGTCTTACCAATTAATCCAATTCTCCCCATTCTTACCCAGTAACCCTATTCTCCCCATTCTTACCCAGTAACCCCATACTCCCCATTCATACCCTGTAACCCCATTCTCCCCAATCTTAGCCAGTAACCCCATATTCCCCATCGTTACACAGTAACCCCATTCACCCCTTTCTTACCCAGTAACCCCATACTTCCCATTCTTACCCAGTAACCCCATAATCCCCATTATTACCCAGTATCCACATTCTCCCCATTCTTACCCAGTAACCCCATTCTTCCTACTCTTAGCCAGTAACCCCATTCTCCCCATTCTTACCCAGTAACACCAATCTCCCCATTCTTACCGAGTAAACCCATACTCCCCATTCTTACCCAGTAACAACATTCTCCCAATTCCTTCCCAGCAACCCCAATCTCCCCATTCTTGCCCAGTAAGCCCACTCTCCCCATTCTTACCCAATAACCCCATACACCCCATTCTTAACCAGTAACCCCATTCTCCCCATTCATACCCAGTAACCACATTCTCCCCATTCTTACCCAGTTACCCCATACTCCCCATTCTTACCCAGTAACCGAATACTCCCCATTCTTACGCAGTAACCCCATATTCCCCATTCTTACCCAGTAACCTCATTCTGCCCATTCTTATCCAGTAACCCCATACTACCCATTCTTAGCCAGTAACCCCGTAGTCCACATTCTTACCCAGTAACCCCATTATCCCCATTCTTACCCAGTAACCCCATTCTCCCCATTCTTACCCAGTAACCCCATTCTCCCCATTCTTACCCATAACCCCTTTCTCCCTATTCTTACCCAGTAACTCCATTATCCCCATTCTTACCCAGTAAACCCATTCGCCCCATTCTTACCCAGTAACCCCATTCATACCCAGTAAACCCATTCTCCCCATTCTTACCCAGTAATCCCATACTCCCCAATCTTACCCAGTAAACCCAAACTCCCCAATCTTAACCAGTAACCCCATTCTCCCCATTCTTACCCAGTAACCCCGTTCTCCCCATTCTTACCCAGTAACCCCATTCTTCCATTCTTACCCAGTAACCACATTCTCCCCATTCTTACCCAGTAACCCAATACTCCCCATTCTTACCCAGTAACCCCATTCTCCCCATTCTTAGTCAGTAACCCCATACTCCCCATTCTTACCCACTAACAACATAATCCCCATTCTTAACCTGTAACCCCATTCTCCCGATTCTTACCCAGTAACCCCATACTCCCCACTCTTACCCAGTAAAACCATTCTCCCCATTCTTACCCAGTAACCCCATTCTCCCCATTCTTAACCAGTAACTCCATTCTCCCCATTCTTACCCAGTAACCCCATACACCCTATTCTTACCCAGTATCCCTATTCTCCCCATTCTTACCCAGTAACCCCATACTCTCCATTCTTTCCCAGTAACACCATTCTCCCCATTCTTACCCAGTAACTCCATTCTCCCCATTCTTACCCAGTAACCCCATACTCCCCATTCATACCCAGTATCCCCATTCTCCCCATTCTTACCCAGTAACCCCATACTCCCCATTTTTACCCAGTAACCCCATTCTCCCCATTCTTACCCAGTAACCCCATTCTCCCCATTCTTACCCAAGTAACCTCATTCTCCCCATTTTGACCCAGTAACCCCATTCTTACCCAGTATCCCAATTCTCCCCATTCTTACCCAGTAACCCCATTGTCCCCATTCTTCCCCAGTAACCCCATTCTCCCCATTCTTACCCATTAACCGCATTCTCCCCATTCGTACCCATTAACCCCATTCTCCCCCTTCTTACCAAGTAACACCATTCTCCCCATTCTTACCCAGTAACCCCATTCTCCCATTCTTACCCAGTAAACTCATTCACCCCATTCTTATCCAGTAACCCCATTCTCCCCATTCTTACCCAGTAACCCCATTCTCCCCATTCTTAGCCAGTAACTCCATTCTCCCCATTCTTACCCAGTAACCCCATTCACCGCATTATTACCCAGGAACCCCATTCACCTCATTCTTACCCAGTAACCCCATACTCCCCATTCTTACCCAGTAACCCCATATACCCAGTCTTACCCAGTAAACCCATTCTCCCCATTCTTACCCAGTAACCCCATTTTCCCCATTCTTATCCAGTAACCCCATTCTCTCCATTCTTATCCAGTAACCCCATTCTCCCAATTCATACCAAGTAACCCCATATTCCCTATTCTTATCCTGTAACCCCATACACCCAATTCTTACCCAGTAACCCCATTCTCCCAATTCTTACCCAGTAACCCCATTCTCCCCATTCTTACCAAGTAACCCCATACTCCCAATTCTTACCCAGTAACCCCTTTCTCCCCATTCTTACCCAGTAACACCATTCTCCCCATTCTTACCCAGTAATCCCATTCTCCCCATTCTTACCCAGCAACCCCATTCGTCCCAGTAACCCAATTCTCCCCATTCTTACCCAGTAACCCCATTGTCCCCATTCTTCCCCAGTAACCCCATTCTCCCCATTCTTACCCAGTAACCCCATAGTCCCCATTCTTACCCAGTAACCCCATTCTCCCCATTCTTACCCATTAACCCCATTCTCCCCATTCTTACCCAGTAACACCATTCTCCCCATTCTAACCCAGTAACCCCATTCTCCCCATTCTTACCCAGTAAACCCATTCACCCCATTCTTATCCAGTAACCCTACTCTCCCAATTCTTACCCAGTAACCCCATATTCCCAATTCTTTTCCAGTAACCCCATACTCCCCATTCTTACCCAGTAACCCCATACTCCCCATTGTTACCCAGTATCCACATTCTCCCCATTCTTACCCAGTCACCCCATACTCTCCATTCTTTCCCAATAACCCCATTCTCCCCATTCTTACCCAGTAACTCCATTCTCCCAATTCTTACCCAGTAACCCCATACTCCCCATTCATACCCAGTATTCCCATTCTCCCCATTCTTACCCAGTAACCACATACTCCCCATTCTTACCCAGTAACCCCATTCTCCCCATTCTTACCCTGTAACCCCATTCTCCCCATTCTTACCCAGTTACCTCATTCTCCCCATTTTTACCCAGTAACCCCATTCTTACCCAGTATCCCCATTCTCCCCATTCTTACCCAGTAACCCCATTCTCCACATTCATACCCAGTAACAACATTCTCTCCATTCTTACCCAGTAACCCCATTCTCCCCATTCTTACGCAGTAAACCCATTCTCCCCATTCTTATCCAGTAACCCGACTATCCCAATTCTTATCCAGTAACCCCATATTCCCCATTCTTATCCAGTAAACCCATACTCCCCATTCATACCCAGTAACCCCATTCTCCCCATTCTTACCCAGTAACTCCATTCTTCCCATTCTTACCCAGTACCGCCATACCCCACATTCTTACCCAGTAACCCCATTCGCCCCATTCATACCCAGTAACCCCATTCTCCCCATTCTTACCCAGTAACTCCATTCTCCCCATTCTTACCCAGTAACCTCATTCTCTCCAGTGATCCACAGTAACGCCATTCTCCCCCTTCGTACCCAGTAACCGCATTCTCCCCATTCTTACCCGTTAACCACATTCTACCCATTCTTACCAAGGAACCCAATTCTCCCCATTCTTCCCCAGCAACCCCATTCTCCCCATTCTTACACAGTAACGCCATTCTCCGCATTCTTACCCAGTAACCAAATTCTCGCCATTCTTACCCAGTCACTCCATTCTCCCCATTCTTACCCAGTAACCTCATTCTCCCCAGTGATCCACAGTAACGCCAATCTCCCCCTTCGTACCCAGTTACCGCATTCTCCCCATTCTTACCCGTTAACCACATTCTACCCATTCTTACCAAGTAATTAAATTCTCCCCATTCTTCCCCAGCAACCCCATTCTCCCCATCCTTACACAGTAACGCCATTCTCCGCATTCTTACCCAGTAACCAAATTCTCGCCATTCTTACCCAGTAACCCCATTCTCCCCATTCGTACCCAGTAACCCCATTCTCCCCATTCTTTCCCATTAAACCCATTCTCCCCATTCTTAGCCAGTAACGCCATTCTCCCCATTCTTACCCAGTAACCCCATTCTCCCCATTACAACCCAGTAACCCGATTCTCCCGATTCTTACCCAGTATCCCCATTCTCCCCATTCTTACCCAGTAACCACATTCTACCCATTCTTACCCAGTAACCGCATTCTCCCCATTACAACCCAGTAACCACATTCTTCCCATTCTTACCCAGTAACCCCATTCTCCCCATTCTTACCCAGGAACCCTATTCTCCCCATTCTTACCCAGTAACCACATTCTTACCCAGTAACCCTATACTCCCCATTTTTACCCAGTAACCCCTTACTCCCCATTCTTACCCTGTAACCCCATATTCCCCATTCTTCCCCAATAACCCCATACGCCCCATTCTTACCCAGTAACCCCATTCTCCCATTCTTACCCAGTAACTCCATTCTCCCCATTGATACCCAGTAACCCATACTCCCCATTCTTACCCAGTAACGCCATTCCCGCAATCTTACCCAGTAACACCATTCTCCCCATTCTTAGCCAGTAACCCCATTATCCCCATTCCTACCCAGTAACACCATTCTCCCCATTCTTAACCAGTAAGCCCATTCTCCCCATTCTTACCCAGTAACCCCATACTCCCCATTCTTACCCTGTTTCCCCTTTCTCCCCATTGTTACCAAGTAACCCCTAAATCCCCAATTCTTACACAGTAAACCCATTCTCCCCATTCTTACCCAGTAAACACATTCTCCGCATTCGTACCCAGTAACCCCACTCTCCCCATTCTTATCAAGTAACCCCATTCTCCCCATTCTAACCAACTAACCCAATTCTCCCCATTCTTACCCAGTAAACCCATTCTCCCTATTCTTCCACAGTAAACTCGATTCTCCCCATTCTTACTCAGTAACCCTTTTCTCCCCATTCTTGCCCATTAACCCCATTCTCCACAGTCTTACCAATTAATCCAATTCTCCCCATTCTTACCCAGTAACCCTATTCTCCCCATTCTTACCCAGTAACCCCATACTCCCCATTCATACCCTGTAACCCCATTCTCCCCAATCTTAGCCAGTAACCTCATATTCCCCATCGTTACACAGTAACCCCATTCACCCCTTTCTTACCCAGTAACCCCATACTTCCCATTCTTACCCAGTAACCCCATAATCCCCATTATTACCCAGTATCCACATTCTCCCAATTCTTACCCAGTAACCCCATTCTTTCTACTCTTAGCCAGTAACCCCATTCTCCCCATTCTTACCCAGTAACACCAATCTCCCCATTCTTACCGAGTAAACCCATACTCCCCATTCTTACCCAGTAACAACATTCTCCCAATTCCTTCCCAGCAACCCCAATCTCCCCATTCTTGCCCAGTAAGCCCACTCTCCCCATTCTTACCCAATAACCCCATACACCCCATTCTTAACCAGTAACCCCATTCTCCCCATTCATACCCAGTAACCCCATTCTCCCCATTCTTACCCAGTTTCCCCATACTCCCCATTCTTACCCAGTAACCGAATACTCCCCATTCTTACGCAGTAACCCCATATTCCCCATTCTTACCCAGTAACCTCATTCTGCCCATTCTTATCCAGTAACCCCATACTACCCATTCTTAGCCAGTAACCCCGTACTCCACATTCTTACCCAGTAACCCCATTATCCCCATTCTTACCCAGTAACCCCATTCTCCCCATTCTTACCCAGTAACCCCATTCTCCCCATTCTTACCCATAACCCCTTTCTCCCTATTCTTACCCAGTAACTCCATTATCCCCATTCTTACCCAGTAAACCCATTCGCCCCATTCTTACCCAGTAACCCCATTCATTCCCAGTAACCCCATTCTCCCCATTCTTACCCAGTAATCCCATACTCCCCAATCTTACCCAGTAAACCCAAACTCCCCAATCTTAACCAGTAACCCCATTATCCCCATTCTTACCCAGTAACCCCGTTCTCCCCATTCTTACCCAGTAACCCCATTCTTCCCATTCTTACCCAGTAACCACATTCTCCCCATTCTTACCCAGTAACCCAATACTCCCCATTCTTACCCAGTAACCCCATTCTCCCCATTCTTAGTCAGTAACCCCATACTCCCCATTCTTACCCACTAACAACATAATCCCCATTCTTAACCTGTAACCCCATTCTCCCGATTCTTACCCAGTAACCCCATACTCCCCACTCTTACCCAGTAAAACCATTCTCCCCATTCTTACCCAGTAACCCCATTCTCCCCATTCTTAACCAGTAACTCCATTCTCCCCATTCTTACCCAGTAACCCCATACACCCTATTCTTACCCAGTATCCCTATTCTCCCCATTCTTACCCAGTAACCCCATACTCTCCATTCTTTCCCAGTAACACCATTCTCCCCATTCTTACCCAGTAACTCCATTCTCCCCATTCTTACCCAGTAACCCCATACTCCCCATTCATACCCAGTATCCCCATTCTCCCCATTCTTACCCAGTAACCCCATACTCCCCATTTTTACCCAGTAACCCCATTCTCCGCATTCTTACCCAGTAACCCCATTCTCCCCATTCTTACCCAAGTAACCTCATTCTCCCCATTTTGACCCAGTAACCCCATTCTTACCCAGTATCCCAATTCTCCCCATTCTTACCCAGTAACCCCATTGTCCCCATTCTTCCCCAGTAACCCCATTCTCCCCATTCTTACCCATTAACCGCATTCTCCCCATTCGTACCCATTAACCCCATTCTCCCCCTTCTTACCAAGTAACACCATTCTCCCCATTCTTACCCAGTAACCCCATTCTCCCCATTCTTACCCAGTAAACTCATTCACCCCATTCTTATCCAGTAACCCCATTCTCCCCATTCTTACCCAGTAACCCCATTCTCCCCATTCTTAGCCAGTAACTCCATTCTCCCCATTCTTACCCAGTAAACCCATTCTCCCCATTCTTACCCATTAAACACATTCTCCGCATTCGTACCCAGTAACCGCGTTCTCCCCACTCTTACCCAGTAAATCCATTATCCCCATTCTTACCCAGAAACACCATTCTCCTCATTCTTACCCAGTAAACCCATACTCCCCATTCTTACCCAGTAACCCCATTCTCCCCATTTTAACCAGTAACCCCATTCTCCACATTCTTACCCAGTAAACCCACACTCCCCATTCTTCCCCAGTAACCCCATTCTCCCCATTCATACCCAGTAACCCCATTCTCCCCATTCTAACCCAGTTACCCCATACTCCCCATTCTTACCCAGTAACCGAATACTCCCCATTCTTACCCAGTAACCCCATTCTCCCCATTCTTACCCAATAACCACATTCTCCCCAATCGTACCCAGTAACCCCATTCTACCCATTCTTACCCAGTAACCCCATACTCCCCATTCTTACCCAGTAACCCCGTACTCCCCATTCTTACCCAGTAACCCCATTCTCCCCATTCTTACCCAGTAACCCCATTCTCCCCTTTCTTACCCAGTAACCCCATTCGCCCCATTCTTACCCAGTAACCCCATTCATACCCAGTAACCCCATAATCCCCATTCTTTACCAGTAACCCCATTCTCCCCATTCTTACCCAGTAACCCCATTCTCCCCACTCTTACCCAGTAAGACAATTCTCCCCATTCTTACCCGGAAACATCATTCTCCTCATTCTTACCCAGTAAACCCATACTCCCCATTCTTACCCAGTAACCCCATTTTCCCCATTTTAACCAGTAACCCCATTCTCGACATTCTTACCCAGTAAACCCACTCTCCCCATTCTTACCCAATAAAACCATAATCCCCATTTTTACCCAGTAACCCCATTCTCCCCATTCATACCCATTAACCCCATTCTCCCCATTCTTTCCCATTAACCCCATTCTCCCCATTCTTAGCCAGTAACGCCATTCTCCCCATTCTTACCCAGTAACCCCATTCTCCCCATTACAACCCAGTAAACCGATTCTCCCGATTTTTACCCAGTATCCCCATTCTCCCCATTCTTACCCAGTAACCCCAATCTCGCCATTACAACCCAGTAACCACATTCACCCCGTTCTTACCCAGTAACTCCATTCTCCCCATTCTTACCCAGTAACCTCATTCTCCCCAGTGATCCACAGTAACGCCAATCTCCCCCTTCGTCCCCAGTAACCCCATTCTCCCCATTCTTACCCATTAACCCCATTCTCCCCATTCTTACCAATTAACCCCATTCTCCCCAATCTTATTAAGTAACCCCATTCTCCCCATTCTTACCCATTAACCCCATTCTCCCCATTCTTACACAGTAACCCCATACTCCCCATTCTTACCCTGTAACCCCATTCACCCTATTCTTACCCATTAACGTCATTCTCCCCAGTCTAACCGAATAACCACATTCTCCCCAATATTACCCAGTAACCCCCAATCCACATTCTTAGCGAGTAATGCCATTGTCCCCTTTCGTACCCTGTAAACACATTCTCCTCATTCTTACCCAGTAACCCCATACTCCCCATTCTTACCCAGTAACCCCTTTCGCCCCATTCTTATCCAGTAACCCCATCTCCCCATTCTAACCCAGTATCCCCATTCTCCCCATTCTTACCCAGTAAACCCATGTCCCCATTCTTACCCAGTAACCCCATTCTCCCCATTCTTACCCAGTTACCCCATACTACACATTCTTGCCCAGTAACCCCATTCTCACCATTCTTACCCAGTAACCCCATTCTCCCCATTCTTTCCCAGTTACCCCATACTCCCCATTCATACCCCGTAACCCCATTCTCCCCATTCTTACCCAGTCACCCCATTCTCCCCATTCTTACCCATTAACCCCATACTCTGCATTCTTACCCAGTAACCCCATTTCCCCATTCCTACTCAGTAACCCATTATCCCCATTCTTACTCAATAACCCCTAACACCGGATTCTTACCCAGTAACCCCATACTCCCCATTCTTAGCCAGCAACCACATTCGCCCCATTCTTACCCAGTAACTCCAATCTTCACATTCTTACCCAGTAACCCCTTAGTCTCCATTCTTTCCCTGTAGCCCCATACTCCCCATTCTTACCCAATAACCCCATTCTCCCAATTCTTACCCAGTTACCCCATTCTCCCTATTCTTACCCAGTAACCCCATTCTCCCCATTCTTACTCAGTAACCCCATTCTTAACCAGTAACCCCATTGTCCTTATTCTTACATAAAAACCCCATTCTCCCCATTCTTACCCAGTAACACCATTCTCCACATTCTTACCCTGTAACCCCATTCTTACCCAGGAACACCATTCTCCCCATTCTTAGCCAGTTACCCCATTCTCCCCATTCTTACCCAGTAAACCCATTCTCCCCATTCTTACCCTGTAAACCCACTCTCCCCATTCTTAACCACTCACCCATTTCTCCCCATTCTTACCCAGTAACCCCATTCTCCACATTCTTACCCAGTAACCCCATTCTGCCCATTCGTACCCAGTAACTCCATTCTCCCCATTCTTACCCAGTAACCCCATTCTCCCCATTCGTACCCATTAACCCCATTCTCCCCATTCCTACCAAATAAACCCATTCTACCCATTCTTACCCATTTACCCCATTCTCCCCATTCTTACCCATTAACCACATTCTCCCCACTCTTACCCAGTAACCCCATTCTGCCCATTCGTACCCAGAATCCCCATACTCCACAATCTTACCCAGTAACCCCTTTCTCCCCATTCTTACCCAGGAACCCCATTCTCCCCATTTTTACCCATTAACCCCACTCTCCCCATTCTTACCCAGTAACCGCATACTCCCCATTCTTACCCAGTTAACCCATAATACCCATTCTTGCCCAGTAACCCCATCCTCCCCATTCTTACCCAGTAACCCCATTCTCCCCATTCTTTCCCAGTAACCCCATTCTCCCCATTCTTACCCATTAACCCCATTCTCCCCATTCCTACCAAATAAACCCATTCTACCCATTCTTACCCATTTACCCCATTCTCCCCATTCTTACCCATTAACCACATTCTCCCCACTCTTACACAGTAACCCCATTCTGCCCATTCGTACCCAGAATCCCCATACTCCACAATCTTACCCAGTAACCCCTTTCTCCCCATTCTTACCCAGTAACCCCATTCTCCCCATTTTTACCCATTAACCCCACTCTCCCCATTCTTACCCAGTAACCGCATACTCCCCATTCTTACCCAGTTAACCCATAATACCCATTCTTGCCCAGTAACCCCATCCTCCCCATTCTTACCCAGTAACCCCATTCTCCCCATTCTTTCCCAGTTACCCCATACTCCCCATTCATACCCCGTAACCCCATTCTCCCCATTCTTACCCAGTCACCCCATTCTCCCCATTCTTACCCATTAACCCCATACTCTGCATTCTTACCCAGTAACCCCATTTCCCCATTCCTACTCTGTCACCCATTATCCCCATTCTTACCCAATAACCCCTAACACCGGATTCTTACCCAGTAACCCCATACTCCCCATTCTTAGCCAGCAACCACATTCGCCCCATTCTTACCCAGTAACTCCATTCTTCACATTCTTACCCAGTAACCCCTTAGTCTCCATTCTTTCCCTGTAGCCCCATACTGCCCATTCTTACCCAATAACCCCATTCTCCCAATTCTTACCCAGTTACCCCATTCTCCCTATTCTTACCCAGTAACCCCATTCTCCCCATTCTTACGCAGGAACCCCATTCTTACACAGTAAACCTATTCTCCCCATTCTTACCAAGTTACCCCATACTCCCCATTCATACCCAGTAAACCCACACTCCCCATTCTTACATAGTAACCCCATTCTCCCCATTCTTACCCAGTAACCACATTCTCCCCATTCTTACTCAGTAACCCCATTCTTAACTAGTAACCCCATTGTCCTTATTCTTACATAAAAACCCCATTCTCCCCATTCTTACCCAGTAACACCATTCTCCACATTCTTACCCTGTAACCCCATTCTTACCCAGGAACACCATTCTCCCCATTCTTAGCCACTAATCCCATTCTCCCCATTCTCACCCAGTAACCCCATACTCACCATTCTTACCCAGTAACCCCATTCTCCCCATTCTTACCCAGTAACCCCATACTCAACATTCCTACCCACTAAACCCATACTCCCCATTTTTACCCAGTATACCCATTCTCCCCATTCTTACCCAGTAACCCCATACTCCGCATTCTTAACCAGTAACCCCATTCTCCCCATTCTTACCCAGTAACCACATTCTCCACATTCTTTCCCAGAAACCCCATTCTCCCCATTCGTACCCAGTAACTCCATTCTCCCCATTCTTTCCCAGTAACCCGTTTTCCCCATTGTTACCCATTAACCCCATTCTCCCCATTATTAACAAGTAACCCCATTCTCCCCATTACAACCCACTAAACCGATTCTCCCGATTCTTACCCAGTATCCCCATTCTCCCCATTCTTACCCAGTAACCCCATTCTCCCCATTACATCCCAGTAACCACATTCTCCCCATTCTTACCCAGTAACTCCATTCTCTCCATTCTTACCCAGTAACCTCATTCTCCCCATTGATCCACAGTAACGCCAATCTCCCCCTTCGTCCCAGTAACCCCATTCTCCCCATTCTTACCCATTAACCCCATTCTCCCCATTCTTACCAATTAACCCCATTCTCCCCAATCTTATTAAGTAAACCCATTCTCCCCATTCGTACCCAGTAACCCCATTCTCCCCATTCTTACCCATTAACCCCATTCTCCCCATTCTTAACAAGTAAAACCATTCTCCCCATTCTTACCCAATAACCCCATAATGCCCATTCTTACCCAATAACTCCATTCTTCCCATTCCTACCCAGTAACCCCATAGACCCCATTCTTACCCAGTAACCACTATCTCCCCATTCTTACCCAGTAACCCCATTCTGCCCATTCTTACCCAGTAACCCCATACTCCCCCTTCTTACCCAGTAACCCTATTCTCCACATTCTTACCCAGTAACCCCATTCTCCCCATTCTTACACAGTAACCACATTCTTACCCAATAACCCCATTCTCCTCATTCTTACACAGTAACCCCATTCTCCCCATTCTTACCCAGTAAACCCATTATTACCCAGTAACCCCATTTTCCCCATTCTTACCCAGTAACCCCATACTCCCCATTCTTACCCAGTAACCCGATTCTCCCCATTCTTAACCAGTATCCCCATTCTTCCCATTCTTACCCAGTAACCCCATTCTCCCCATTCTTACCCAGTAACCACATACTCCCCATTCTTACCCAGTAACCCCATTCTCCACATTCATACCCAGTAACCCCATTCTCCCCATTCTTACACAGTAACCCCATACTCCCCATTCTTACCCTGTAACGCCATTCACCCTATTCTTACCCATTAACGTCATTCTCCCCAGTCTAACCGAATAACCACATTCTTCCCAATATTACCCAGTAACCCCCAGTCCACATTCTAAGCGAGTAACGCCATTGTCCCCTTTCGTAACCTGTAAACACATTCTACTCATTCTTACCCAGTAACCCCATACTCCCCATTCTTACCCAGTAACCCCTTTCGCCCCATTCTTATCCAGTAACCCCATCTCCCCATTCTTACCCAGTATCCCCATTCTCCCCATTCTTACCCAGTAAACCCATCTCCCCATTCTTACCCAGTAACCCCATTCTCCCCATTCTTACCCAGTTACCCCATACTACACATTCTTGCCCAGTAACCCCATTCTCCCCATTCTTACCCAGTAACCCCATTCTCCCCATTCTTTCCCAGTTACCCCATACTCCCCATTCATACCCTGTAACCCCATTCTCCCCATTCTTACCCAGTCACCCCATTCTCCCCATTCTTACCCATTAACCCCATACTCTGCATTCTTACCCAGTAACCCCATTTCCCCATTCCTACTCAGTAACCCATTATCCCCATTCTTCCCCAATAACCCCTAACACCGGATTCTTACCCAGTAACCCCATACTCCCCATTCTTAGCCAGCAACCACATTCGCCCCATTCTTACCCAGTAACTCCATTCTTCACATTCTTACCCAGTAACCCCTTAGTCTCCATTCTTTCCCTGTAGCCCCATACTGCCCATTCTTACCCAATAACCCCATTCTCCCAATTCTTACCCAGTTACCCCATTCTCCCTATTCTTACCCAGTAACCCCATTCTCCCCATTCTTACGCAGGAACCCCATTCTTACACAGTAAACCTATTCTCCCCATTCTTACCAAGTTACCCCATACTCCCCATTCATACCCAGTAAACCCACACTCCCCATTCTTACATAGTAACCCCATTCTCCCCATTCTTACCCAGTAACCACATTCTCCCCATTCTTACTCAGTAACCCCATTCTTAACCAGTAACCCCATTGTCCTTATTCTTACATAAAAACCCCATTCTCCCCATTCTTACCCAGTAACACCATTCTCCACATTCTTACCCTGTAACCCCATTCTCACCCAGGAACACCATTCTCCCCATTCTTAGCCACTAACCCCATTCTCCCCATTCTCACCCAGTAACCCCATACTCACCATTCTTACCCAGTAACCCCATTCTCTCCATTCTTACCCAGAAACCCCATACTCAACATTCTTACCCACTAAACCCATACTCCCCATTCTTACCCATTAAACCCATTCTCCCCATTCTTACCCAGTAACCCCATACTCCCCATTCTTAACCAGTAACCCCATTCTCCCCATTCTTACCCAGTAACCCCATTCTCCACATTCTTACCCAGAAACCCCATTCTCCCCATTCGTACCCAGTAACTCCATTCTCCCCATTCTTTCCCAGTAACCCGTTTTCCCCATTGTTACCCATTAACCCCATTCTCCCCATTCTTACATAGTAACCCCATTCTCCCCATTCTTACCCAGTAACCACATTCTCCCCATTCTTACTCAGTAACCCCATTCTTAACCAGTAACCCCATTGTCCTTATTCTTACATAAAAACCCCATTCTCCCCATTCTTACCCAGTAACACCATTCTCCACATTCTTACCCTGTAACCCCATTCTCACCCAGGAACACCATTCTCCCCATTCTTAGCCACTAACCCCATTCTCCCCATTCTCACCCAGTAACCCCATACTCACCATTCTTACCCAGTAACCCCATTCTCTCAATTCTTACCCAGAAACCCCATACTCAACATTCTTACCCACTAAACCCATACTCCCCATTCTTACCCATTAAACCCATTCTCCCCATTCTTACCCAGTAACCCCATACTCCCCATTCTTAACCAGTAACCCCATTCTCCCCATTCTTACCCAGTAACCCCATTCTCCACATTCTTACCCAGAAACCCCATTCTCCCCATTCGTACCCAGTAACTCCATTCTCCCCATTCTTTCCCAGTAACCCGTTTTCCCCATTGTTACCCATTAACCCCATTCTCCCCATTATTAACAAGTAAACCCATTCTACCCATTCTTACCCATTTACCCCATTCTCACCATTCTTACCCAGTAACCACATTCTCCCCATTCTTACCCAGTAACCCCATTCTGCCCATTCTTACGCCGGAGGCCCCATATTCCACATTCTTACCCTGTAACTCCATTCTCACCATTCTTACCCAGTATCCCCATTATCCCCATTCTTTCCAAGTAACCCCTTTCTCCCCATTCTTACCCAGTAACCCCATTCACCCCATTTTTACCCATTAACGCCACTCTCCCCATTCTTTCCCAGTAACCCCATACTCCCCATTCTTACCCAGTAACCCCATTCTCCCCATTCTTACCCAATAACCCCATTCTCCCCATTTTTACCCGGTAACCCCAAACTCCACATTCTTACCCAGTAACCCCATTCTCCCCATTCTTACCCTGTAACCCCATTCTCCCCATTCATACCCAGTAACCCCATTCCGCCTATTCATAGCCAATAACCCCATTCTCCCCATTCTTACTCAGTAACCCCATACTCCCAATTCTTGCCGAGTAACCCCACACTCCCCATTCTTACCCAATAAACCCGTTCCACCCATTCGTACCAAGTAACCCCATTCTCCCCATTCTTACCCATTAACCCCGTTCTCCCCATTCTTTCCTATTATCCCCATACTCCCCATACTTACCCAATAAACCTATAGTCCCCATTCTTACCCATTATCCCCATTCTCCCCATTCTTACCCATTAACCCCATTCTCCCCAATCTTACCAAGTAAACCCATTATCCCCATTCGTACCCAGTAACCCCATTCTCCCGATTCTTACACATTAACCCCATTCTCCCCATTCTTATCAAGTAACCCCATTCTCCCCTTTCGTATCCAGTAACCCCATTCTGCCCATTCTTACCCATTAACCCCATTCTCCCCATTCTAACCGGGAGACCCCATTCTCCCCATTCTTACCCAGTTGCCCCATTCTCCTCAGTCTTACCCAGTAACCACATACTCCCCATTCTTACCCAGTAACCACATTCTCCCCTTTCTAACCGAGTAACCCCATTATCCCCATTCTTACCCATTAACCCCATTCTCCCCATTCTTACCCAGTAACCACATTCTCCCTACTCGTACCCAGTAACCCCATTCTCCCCATTCTAACCCATTAACCCCATTCATTCCCAGTAAACACATTCTCTCCATTGTTACCCTGTAACCCCATTCTCCCCATTCTTACCCATTAACCCCATTCTCCCCATTCTTACCAATTAACCCCATTCTCCCCATTCTTACCAAGTAAACCCATTATCCCCATTCGTACCCAGTTACCCCATTCTCCCCAGTCTTACCCATTAACCCCATTCTCCCCATTCATACCAAGTAAAACCATTCTCCCCATTCTTTCTCAGTAACCCCATACTCCCTATTCTTACCCAATAAACCATTACTCCCCATTCTTACCCATTAACCACATTCTCCCCATTCTTACCAATTAACCCCATTCTCCCCAATCTTACCAAGTAACCCCATTCTCCCCATTCTTACCCTGTTACTCCATTCTCCCCATTCTTACCCAGTAACCCCATTCTCCCCATTCTTACCCAGTAACCCCATTATCCCCTTTGTAACCCAGTAACCGCATACTCCCCATTCTTACCCATTAACCCCATACACCCCATTCTTACCCAATAACCACTATCTCCCCATTCTTACCCTGTAACCCCATTCTGCCCTTTCTTACCCAGTAACCCCATACTTCCCCTTCTTACCTAGTAACCCCATTCTCCACATTCTTACCCAGTAACCCCATTCTCCCCATTCTTACACAGTAACCACATTCTTACCCAGTAACCCCATTCTCCTCATAATTACACAGTTACCCCATTCTCCCCATTCTTACCCAGTAAACCCATTATTACCCAGTAACCCCATTCTCCCTATTCTTATCCAGTAACCCCACTCTCCCCATTCTTACCCAGTAACCCCATTGTCCCATTCTTACCCAAAAAGCCCATTCTCCCCATTCTTACCCAGTAACCCCATTCTCCCCAATCTTACCCAGTAACCCCATTCTGCCCATTCTTACCCAGTAACCGCATTCTCCCCATTCTTACACAGTAACCCCATTCTGCCCATTCTTACACAGTAACCCCATTCTCCCCATTCTTACCCAGTAACCACATTCTCCCCATTCTTACCCAGTAACACCATTCACCCCATTCTTACCCCTTAACCTCATTCAACCCATTGTTACCCAGTAACACTATACTCCCCATTCTAACCCAGTATCCCCATCTCCCCATTCTTACCCAGTAACCCCATTCTCCCCATTTATGCTCTTTAACCCCATTCGCACCATTCTTACCCAGTGTCCCCTTTCTTACACAGTAACCCTATTCTCCCCATTATTACCCAGTAACCCCATTCTCCCCATTCTTACCCAGTTACCCCATACTCCCCATTCTTACCCCGTAACCCCATTCTCCACATTCTTACCCAGTCAACCCATTCTCCCCCTTCTTACCCAATAACCACATACTATGCATTCTAACCCAGTAACCCCATTCTCCCCCTTCGTACCCAGTAACCCCATTCTCCCCATTCCTACTCAGTAACCCATTATCCCCATTCTTACCCAATAACCCCATACTCCGCATTCTTACCCTGTAACCCCATACTCTCCATTCTTACCCAGTAACCACATTCTCCCCATTCTCAACCAGTAACCCCATTCTGCCCATTCTTACCAAGTAACCCCTTACTCTCCATTCTTACAATGTAACCCCATACTCGCCAATCTTAACCAATAAGCCCATTCTCCCCATTCTTACCCAGTAACCCCATTATCCCTATTCTTACCCAGTCACCCCATTCTCCCCATTATTACACAGTAACCCAATTCTTACCCAGTAAACCTATTCTCCCCCACCTTACCAAGTAACCCCATAGTCCCCATTCGTACCCAGTATAACCATTCACCCAACTCTTACCCTGTAACCCCATTCTCCCCATTCGTACCCAGTACCCCATTCTGCCCATTCTTACCCATTAACCCCATTCTCCCCATTCTTAGCCAGTTACCCCATTCTCCACATTCTTACCAATTAACCCCATTCTCCCCATTCTTACCAAGTAACCCCATTCTCCCCATTCGTATCCAGTAACCCCATTTTCCCCATTCCTACCCATTAACCCCATTCTCCCCATTATAAACAAGTAACCCAATTCTCCCCATTCTTACCCAGTAATCCCATTCTCCCCATTCGTACCCAGTTACCTCATTCACCCCATTCTTACACAGTAACCCCATTCTCCCCATTCGTACCCAGTTACCCCATTCACCCGATTCTTACCCATTATCCCCATTCTCCCCATTCTAACCAAGTAACATCATTCTCCACTTTCGTATCCAGTAACCCCATTCTCCCCATTCTTACCCAGTAACCCCAATCTCCCCATTCTTACCCAATAGCCCCATAGTCACCATTGTTACCAAGTAACCTCATTCTCCCCATTCGTACCCAGTAACCCCATTCTCACCATTCTAACCCATTAACCCCATTATCCCCATTCGTACCCAGTAAACCTATTCTCCCCATTCTTACCGAGTAACCCCATACTCCCCATTATTACCCAGTAACCCCATTCGCCCCATTCTTACCCTGTAACACCATTCTCCCCATTCGTACCCAGTTACCCCATTCTCCCCATTCTTAGCCATTAACCCCATTCTCCCCATTCTTAGCCAGTTTCCCCATTCTCCACATTCTTACCCATTTACCCCATTCTCCCCATTCTTACCAAGTAACCCCATTCTCCCCATTCGTATCCAGTAACCCCATTCTCCCCATTCTTACCCATTAACACCATTTTCCCAATTCTAAACAAGTAAACCAATTCTCCCCAATCTTATCCAGTAACCCCATTCTCCCCTTTCTTACCCATTAACCCCATTCTCCCCATTCTTACCCATTATTGCATTCTCCCCATTCTAACCGAGAAAACCTTTTCTTCCCAATCTTGTCCAGTTACCCCATTCTCCCCATTCTTACCCAGTAACCCCATATTCCCCAGTCTTACCCAGTAACCCAATAGTCCCCATTCTTACCCAGTAACCCTATTCTCCCCATTCTTACCCAGCAAACCCATTCTCCCCATTTTTACCCACTAACCCCATACTGACCATTCTTACCCAGTAACCCCATTCTCCCCATTCTTAACCAGTAACCCCATTCTCCCCATTCTAACCCATTAACCCCATTCTCCCCATTCTTACCCACTAACCACATTCTCCCCATTCTTACCCAGTAACACCATTCTCCCCATTCTTAACCAGTAACCCCATTTTCCCCATTCTTAACCAGTTACCCCATTATCCCCATTCTTACCCAGTAACCCCCATTCTTACCCAGTAATCCCATTCTTACCAAGTATGCCCATTCTCCCCATTCATACCCGGTGACCCCATTCTTTCCCAGTAACCCCATTCTCCCCATTCTTACCCATTAACTCCATTCTCCCCATTCTTACCCAGGAACCACATTCTCCCTATTCATACCCAGTAACCCCATTCTCCCCATTCTTACCCATTAACCCGATTCTCCCCATTCTTTCCCAGTAACCCCATTCTCTCCATTGTTACACAGTAACCCCATTATCCCCATTCATACCCAGTAACCCCATTCTCCTCATTCTTACCCAGTAAACCCATTCTCCCCATTCTTACCCAGTAACCCCATACTCCCCATTCTTACCCAGTAACCCCATTTCTGCCATTCTTTCCCAGTAACACCATTCTCCCCTTTCTTACCCAGTTACCCCATATTCCCCATTCTTTCCCAGTAACCCATAGTCCCCATTCTTACCCAGTCATCCCATTCTCCCCATTCTTACCCAGTAACCCCATTCTCCCCATTCGTACCCTGTAACCCCATTCTCATCATTCCTACCCAGTAACCCCATTCTCCCAATTCTTACCCATAAACCCCATACTCACCATTCTTAACCAGTAACCCCATTCTCCCCTTTCGTACCCAGTAACCCCATTCTCCCCATTCCTACCCAGTAACCCCATTATCCCCATTCATTCCCAGTAAAACCATTCTCCCCATTCTTTCCCGGTAACCCCATTGTTACCCAATAACCACATTCTCCACATTCTTACCCAGTAACCCCATTCTCCCTCTTCTTACCCTGTAACTCTACTCTACCCATTCTTACCCAGTAACCCCATTCTTCCGATTCATACCCAGTAACCCCATTCTTACCCAGTAAACCCATTCTCCCCATTCTTACCCAGTTACCCCATACTCCCCATTTCTACCCACTAAACCCATACTCCCCATTCTTTCCCAGTAAACCCATTCTCCCCATTCTTACCCAGTAACCCCATTCTCCCCATTCTTAACCAGTAACCCCATTCTCCCCATTCTTACCCAGTCACCCCAATCTCCACATTCTTACCCAGTAACCCCATTCTCCCCATTCGTACTCAGTAAATCCATTCTCCCCTTTCTTTCCCAGTAACCCCGTTCTCCCCATTGTTACCCATTAACCCCATTCTTCCCATTCTTACCAAGTAAACCCATTCTACCCATTCTTACTCATTTACCCCATTCTCCCCATTCTTACCCGGTAACCACATCCTCCCCATTCTTACCCAGTAACCCCAATCTGCCCATTCGTACCCAGAAACCCCATATTCCACATTCTTACCCAGTAACCAAATTCTCACAATTCTTACCCAGTAACCCCATTATCCCCATTCTTACCAAGTAACCCCTTTCTCCCCATTCTTACCCAGTAACCCCATTCTCCCCATTTTTAACCATTACCCCACTCACTCCATTCTTACCCAGTAACCCCATACTCCCCATTCTTACCCAGTAACCCCATTCTCCCCATTCTAACCCATTAACCCCATACTCCACATTCTTACCCAGTAACCCCATTCTCCCCATTCTTACCCTGTAATCCCATTCTCCCCATTCATACCTAGTAACCCCATTCCCCCTATTCATAGCCAATAACCCCATTCTCCCCATTCTTACTCAGTAACCCCATACTCCCAATTCTTGCCGAGTAACCCCATACTACCCATTCTTACCCAATAAACCCGTTCCCCACATTCGTACCAAGTAACCCCATTCTCCCCATTCTTACCCATTAACCCCATTCTCCCCATTCTTTCCCAGTAACCCCATACTCCCCATTCTTACCCAATAAACCTATACACCCCATTCTTACCCATTAACACCATTCTCCCCATTCTTACCAAGTAAATCCATTCTCCCCATTCGTACCCAGTAACCCCATTCTCCCGATTTTTACACATTAACCCCATTCTCCTCATTCTTATCAAGTAACCCCATTCTCCCCTTTCGTATCCAGTAACCCCATTCTGCCCATTCTTACCCATTAACCCCATTCTCCCCATTCTAACCGAGAAACTCCATTCTCCCCATTCTTACCCAGTTACCCCATTCTCCCCATTCTTACCCAGTAACACCATTCTCCCCAGTCTTACCCAGTAACCCCATACTCCCCATTCTTACCCAGTAACCCCATTCTCCCCATTCTAACCGAGTAACCCCATTCTCCCCATTCTTACCCATTAACCCCATTCTCCCCATTCTTACCCAGTAACCACATTCTCCCTACTCGTACCCAGTAACCCCATTCTCCCCATTCTAACCCATTAACCCCATTCTTTCCCAGTAACCACATTCTCTCCATTGTTACCCAGTAACCCCATTCTCCCCATTCTTACCCAGTAACCCCATTCTCCTCATTCTTACCCAGTAAACCCATTCTCCCCATTCTTACCCAGTATCCCCATACTCCCCATTCTTACCCAGTAACCCAATTCCCGCCATTCTTTCCAAGTAACACCATTCTCCCCATTCTTTCCCAGTAACCCCATGTTCCCTATTCTTACCCAATAAAACATTACTCCCCATTCTTACCCATTAACCACATTCTCCCCATTCTTACCAGTTAACCCCATTCTCCCCAATCTTACCAAGTAACCTCATTCTCCCCATTCTTACCCTGTAACCCCATTCTCCCCATTCATACCTAGTAACCCCATTCCCCCTATTCATAGCCAATAACCCCATTCTCCCCATTCTTACTCAGTAACCCCATACTCCCTATTCTTAATCAATAAACCATTACTCCCCATTCTTACCCATTAACCACATTCTCCCCATTCTTACCAATTAACCCCATTCTCCCCAATCTTACCAAGTAAATCCATTCTCCCCATTCGTACCCAGTAACCCCATTCTCCCCATTCTTAATCATTAACCCCTTTCTCCCTATTCTTAGCAATTAAAACCATTCTCCCCTTTCTTACCCAGTAACCCCATACTGCCAATTCTTACCCAATAACTCCATTCTCCCCATTCTTACCCAGTTAACCCATTCTCCCCATTCTTACCCAGTATCCCCATTATCTCCATTGTAACATAGTAACCACATACTCCACATTCTTACCCAGTAACCCCATACACCCCATTCTTACCCAGTAACCACTATCTCCCCATTCTTACCCAGTAACCCCATTCTGCCCATTCTTTCCCAGTAACCCCATACTCCCCCTTCTTACCCAGTAACCCCATTCACCACATTCTTACCCAGTAACCCCATTCTCCCCTTTCTTACACAGTAACCACATTCTTACCCAGTTACCCCATTCTCCTCATTCTTACACAGTAACCCCATTCTCCCCATTCTTACCCAGTAAACCCATTATTACTCAGTAACCCCATTCTCCCTATTCTTATCCAGTAACCCCACTCACTCCATTTTACCCAGTAACCCCATTCTCCCCATTCTTACCCAAAACCCCTTTCTCCCCATTCTTACCCAGTAACCCCATTCTCCCCAATCTTACCCAGTAACCCCATTCTGCCCATTCTTACCCAGTAACCGCATTCTTCCCATTCTTACACAATAACCCCATTCTGCCCATTCTTACCCAGTAACCCCATTCTCCCCTTTCTTACCCAGTAACCCCTTTCTCCCCATTCTTACCCAGTAACCCCATTCACCCCATTCTTATCCCTTAAACTCATTCTACCCATTGTTACCCAGTAACCCTATACTCCCCATTCTAACCCAGTATCCCCAATCTTACCCAGTAACCCCATTCTCCCCATTTATACCCAGTAACCCATTCGCCCCAATCTTACCCAGTGTCCCCATTCTAACCCAGTAACCCCTTTCTCCCCATTCTTACCCAGTAACCCCATTCACCCCATTCTTACCCCTTAAACTCATTCTTCCCATTGTAACCCAGTAACCCTATACTCCCCATTCTAACCCAGTATCCCCATTCTCCCCATTCTTACCCAGTAACCCCATTCTCCCCATTATTACCCAGTAACCCCATTCTCCCCATTCTTACCCAGTTACCCCATACTCCCCATTCTTAGCCCGTAACCCCATTCTCACCATTCTTACCCAATCAACCCATTCTCCCCCTTCTTACCCAATAACCACATACTATGCATTCTTACCCAGTAACCCCATTCTCCCCATTCCTACTCAGTAACCCATTATCCCCATTCATACCCAATAACCCCATGCTCCGCATTTTTGCCAAGTAACCCCATACTCTCCATTCTTAGCCAATAACCACATTCTCCCCATTCTTACCCAGTAACCCCATTCACCCCATTCTTATCCCTTAAACTCATTATACCCATTGTTACCCAGTAACCCTATACTCCCCATTCTAACCCAGTATCCCCATTCTTACCCAGTAACCCCAGTCTCCCCATTTATACCCAGTAACCCATTCGTCCCAATCTTACCCAGTGTCCCCATTCTAACCCAGTAACCCCATTCTCCCCATTGTTACCCAGTAACCCCTTTCTCCCCATTCTTACCCAGTAACACCATTCACCACATTCTTACCCCTTAAACTCATTCTTCCCATTGTTACCCAGTAACCCTATACTCTCCATTCTAACCCAGTATACCCATTCTCCCCTTTCTTACCCAGTAACCCCATTCTCCCCATTATTACCCAGTAACCCCATTCTCCCCATTCTTACCCAGTTACCCCATACTCCCCATTCTTAGCCCGTAACCCCATTCTCACCATTCTTACCCAGTCAACCCATTCTCCCCCTTCTTACCCAATAACACCATACTATGCATTCTTACCCAGTAACCCCATTCTCCCCATTCCTACTTAGTAACCCATTATCCCCATTCTTACCCAATAATCCCATGCTCCGCATTTTTACCAAGTAACCCCATACTCTCCATTCTTAGCCAATAACCACATTCTCCCCATTCTTAACCAGTAACCCCATTCTGCCCATTCTTACCAAGTAACCCCTTGCTCTCCATTCTTACAATGTAACCCCATACTCGCCAATCTTAACCAATAAGCCCATTCTCCCCATTCTTACCCAGTAACCCCATTATCCCTATTCGTACCCAGTCACCCCATTCTCCCCATTATTACACAGTAACCCCATTCTTACCCAGTAAGCCTATTCTCCCCCATCTTACCAAGTAACCCCATAGTCCCCATTCGTACCCAGTATAACCATTCACCCAACTCTTACCCTGTAACCCCATTCTCCCCATTCGTACCCAGTAAACCTATTCTCCCCTTTCTTAACAAGTAACCACATACTCCCCATTATTATCCAGTAACCCCATTCACCCCATTTTTACCCTGTAACCCCATTCTCCCCATTCGTACCCAGTTACCCCATTCTGCCCATTCTTACCCATTAACCCCATTCTCCCCATTCTTAGCCAGTTACCCCATTCTCCACATTCTTACCAATTAACCCCATTCTCCCCATTCTTACCAAGTAACCCCATTCTCCCCATTCGTATCCAGTAACCCCATTCTCCCCATTCCTACCCATTAACCCCATTCTCCCCATTCTAAACAAGTAACCCAATTCTCCCCATTCTTACCCAGTAATCCCATTCTCCCCATTCGTACCCAGTTACCTCATTCTCCCCATTCATACACAGTAACCCCATTCTCCCCATTCGTACCCAGTTACCCCATTCACCCCATTCTTACCCATTATCCCCATTCTCCCCATTCTTACCAAGTAACATCATTCTCCACTTTCGTATCCAGTAACCCCATTCTCCCCATTCTTACCCAGTTACCCCATTCTTCCCTTCTTACACAATAACCCCATTCTCCCCAGTCTTACCCAGTAACCCCATACTCACCATTCTTACCCAGTAACCCCATTCTCCCCATTCTAACCGAGTAACCCCATTCTCCCCAATCTAACCCATTAACCCCATTCTCCCCATTCTTACCCAGTAACCACATTCTCCTCATTCTTACCCAGTAAACCCATTCTCCCCATTCATACCCGGTAACCCCATACTCCCCATTCTTACCCAGTAACCCCATTTCCGCGATTCTTTCCCAGTAACACCATTCTCCCCATTCTTACCCAGTAACCCCATATTCCCCATTCTTTCGCAGTAACCCCATAGTCCCCATTCTTACCCAGTATCTCCATTCTCCCCATTCTTACCCAGTAAACCCATTCTCCCCATTCTTACCCATTGAACCCAAACTCACCATTCTTATCCAGTAACCCCATTCTCCCCATTCGTATCCAGTAAAACCATTTTCCCCATTGCAACCCATTAACCCCATTCTCCCCATTCTTACCCAGTAACCCCATTCTCCCCATTCTTAACCAGTATCCCCCTTTTCCCCATTCTAACCCAGTAACCCCATACTCCCCATTCTTACACAGTAACCCCATTCTCCCCATTCTTACCCAGTAACCCCATTTTCCCCATTCTTAACCAGTAACCCCATTATCCCCATTCTTACTCAGTAACCCCCATTCTTACCCAGTAACCCCATTCTTAACCAGTAACCCCATTCTCCCCATTCTTACCCAGCGACCACATTCTTATCCAGTAACCCCTTTCTTCTCATTCTTACACATTAACCCCATTCTCCACATTCTTACCCAGTAACACCATTCTCCCCATTCTTACCCAGTAACCCCATTCTCCCCATTCTTACCCAGTAACCCCAATCTCCCCATTCTTACCCAATAGCCCCATACTCACCATTGTTACCCAGTAACCTCATTCTCACCATTCGTACCCAGTAACCCCATTCTCACCATTCTAACCCATTAACCCCATTCTCCCCATTCGTACCCAGTAAACCTATTCTCCCCATTCTTACCGAGTAACCCTATACTCCCCAATATTACCCAGTAACCCCATTCACCCCATTCTTACCCTGTAACACCATTCTCCCCATTCGTGCCCAGTTACCCCATTCTCCCCATTCTTACCCATTAACCCCATTTTCCCCATTCTTAACCAGTTTCCCCATTCTCCACATTCTTACCCATTAACCCCAATCTCCCCATTCTTACCAAGTAACCCCATTCTCCCCATTCGTATCAAGTAACCCCATTCTCCCCATTCTTACCCATTAACACCATTTTCCCAATTCTAACCAAGTAAACCAATTCTCCCCAATCTTATACAGTAACCCCATTCTCCCCATTCGTACCCAGTTACCCCATTCCCCCCATTCTTACACAGTAACCCCATTGTCCCCATTCGTACCCAGTTACCCCATTCTCCCCATTCTTACCCAGTTACCTCATTCTCCCCATTCTTACCCAGTAACCCCTTATTCCCCAGTCTTACCCAGTGGCCCAATAGTCCCCATTCTTACCCAGATACCCTATTCTCCCCATTCTTACCCAGTACACCCCTTCACCCCATTCTTGCCCACTAACCCCATACTCACCATTCTTACCCAGTAACCCCAATCTCCCCATTCGTGACCAGTAACCCCATTTTCCCCATTCTAACCATTAACCCCATTCTCCCCATTCTTAGCCAGTAACCCCATTCTCCCCATTCTTACCCAGTAACCCCATTTTCCCCATTCTAACCCAGTAACCCCATACTCCCCATTCTTACCCTGTAACGCCATTCTCCCCATTCTTACCCAGTAACCCCATTTTCCCCATTCTTAAACAGTAACCCCATTATCCCCATTCTTACCCAGTAACCCCCATTCTTACCCAGTAACCCCTTCTTACCCAGTATTCCCATTCTCCCCATTCTTACCCAGTGACCCCATTCTTTCCCAGTACCCCTTTCTCCTCATTCTTACCCATTAACCCCATTCTCCCCATTCTTACCCAGTAACCACATTCTCCCTATTCGTTCCCAGTAACCCCATTCTCCCCATTCTAACCCATTAACCCCATTCTCCCCATTGTTTCCCAGTAACCCCATTCTCTCCATTGTTACCCAGTAACCCCATTCTCCCCATTCTTACCCAGTAACCCCATTCTCCTCATTCTTACCCAGTAAACCCATTCTCCCCATTCTTACCCAGTAACCCCATGCTCCCCATTCTTACCCAGTAACCCCATTTCTGCCATTCTTTCCCAGTAACACCATTCTCCCCATTCATACCCAGTTACCCCATATTCCCCATTCTTTCCTAGTAACCCTATAGTTCCCATTCTTACAATGTAACTCCATTCTCCCCATTCTTACCCAGTAAACCCATTCTCCCCATTCTTACCCACTAACCCCATACTCACCATTCTTACGCAGTAATCCCATTCTCCCCATTCGTAACCAGTAACACCATTCTCCCCATTCTTACCCATTAACCCCATTCTCCCCATTCTTCCCCAGTAACCCCATTCTCCCCATTCTTAACCAGTAACCCCATTTTCCACATTCTAACCCAGTAACCTCATACTCCCCATTCTTCCCCAGTAACCCCATTCTCCCCATTCTTACCCAGTAATCCCATTTTCCCCATTCTTAACCAGTAACCCCATTATCCCCATTCTTACACTGTAACCCCCATTCTTACCCAGTAACCCCATTCTTACCCAGTAACCCCATTCTCCCCATTCTTACTCAGTGACCCCATTCTTATCCAGTAACCCCATTCTCCTCATTCTTATACATTAACCCCATTCTCCACATTCTTACCCAGTAACCCCATTCTCCCCATTCTTACCCAGTAACCCCATTCTCCCCATTTTTACCCAGTAACCCCATTCTCCCCATTCTTAGCCCGTAACCACATACTCACCATTGTTACCCAGTAACCCCATTCTCCCCATTCGTACCCAGTAACCCCATTCTCACCATTCTAACCCATTAACCCCATTCTCCCCATTCGTACCCACTAAACCTATTCTCCCCCATTCTTACCGAGTAACCATATACTCCCCATTATTACCCAGTACCCTCATTCACTCCAATCTTACCCTGTAACCCCATTCTCCCCATTCGTACCCAGTTACCCCATTCTATCCATTCTTACTCATTAACCCCATTCTCACCATTCTTAGCCAGTTACCCCATTCTCCACAATCTTACCCATTACCCCCTTTCTCCCCATTCTTACCAAGCAACCCCATTCGCCGCTTTCGCATTCAATAACCCCGTTCTCCCCATTCATACCCATTAACCCCATTCTCCCCATTCTAACCGTGAAACCCTTTTCTCCCCATTCTTACCCAGTTACCCCTTTCTCCCCATTCTTACCCAGTAACCCCATATTCCCCAGTCTTACCCAGTAACCCCATACTCCCCATTCTTACCCAGTAACCCCATTCTCCCCATTCTAACCGAGTATCCCCATTCTCCACATTCTTACCCATTAACCCCATTCTACTCATTCTTACCCAGTAACCTCATTCTCCCTATTCGTACCCAGTAACCCCATTCTCCCCATTCTTCCCCAGTATCCCCATTCTCCTCATTCTTACCAAGTCAACCCATTCTCCCGATTCTTACCCAGTAACCCCATACTCCCCATTCTTACCCAGTAACGCCATTCCCATCATTCTTTGCCAGTAACACCATTCTCCCCATTCTTACGCAGTTACCCCATATTTTCCATTCTTACCCAGTAACCCCATAGTCCCCATTCTTACCCAGTAACCCCATTCTCCCCATTCGTACCCAGTAACCCCATTCTCCCCATTCTAACCCATTAACCCCATTCTCCCCATTCTTACCATGTATCCCCATTCTCCCCTTTCTTACCCAGTAACCCCATTTTCCCCATTCTTACACAGTAACCCCTTTCGCCCCTTTCATATCCAATAACCCCATTCTCCCCATTCTTACCCATTATCCCAATTCTCCCCATTCTAACCGAGAAAGCATTTTCTCCCCATTCTTTCCCAGTTACCCCATTCTCCCCATTCTTACCCAGTAACCACATATTCCCCAGTCTTACCCAGTAACCCAATAGTCCCCATTCTTACCCAGTACCCCTATTCTCCTCTTTCTTACCCAATAAACCCATTCTCCCAATTCTTACCCACTAACCCCATACTCACCATTCTTACCCAGTAACCCCATTGTCCCCATTCTAACCCATTAACCGCATTCTCCCCATTCTTACCCAGTAACCCCATTTTCCCCATTCTAACCCAGTAACCCCATACTCCCCATTCTTACCCAGTAACACCATTCTCCCCATTCTTACCCAGTAACCCCATTTTCCCCATTCTTAACCAGTAACTGCATTATCCCCATTCTTACCCAGTTACCCCCATTCATACCCAGTAACCCCATTCTTACCCATTAACCCCATTCTCCCCATTCATACCAAGTAACCCCACTTTCCCATTCTTACCCATTAACTCCATTCTCCCCATTCTTACCCACTAACCCTATTCTCCGCATTCTTACCCAGATAACCCAATCCCCCCCATTCTTACCCAGTAACCCCATTCTCCCCATTCTTACCCAATGAGCCCATGCTCCCCATTCTTACCCAGTAAACCCATTCTCGATATTCTTACCCAGTAACCACATACTCCACATTCATTCCCAGTAACCCCATTCTTCCCATTCTTACCCAGTAAACCCATTCTCCCCATTCTTACCCAGTAAACCCATACTATCCATTCTTACCCAGTAACCCCATTCTCCGCATTCTTACCCAGTAACCCCATTTTCCCCATTCTTACCCAATAACCCCATACTCCCCAATCTTACCCAGTAATCCCATACTCCCCATTCTTACACAGTAATCCCATTCTCCCCATTCTTACCCAGTAACCCCATTGTCCCCATTCTTAGACACTAACGCCATTCTCCCCTTTCGCTCCCAGTAAACACATTCTCCCTTTTCTTATCCAGTAACCCCATTATCCCCATTCTTACCCAGTAAACCCATTCTACCCATTCTTGCCCTGGAATCCTATTCTCCCCATTCTTAGCCAGTAACCCCATTCTCCCCATTCTTACCCAGATACCCCATTCTCCCCATTCTTGAACAGTAACCCCATATTCCCCAGTCTTACCCATTAACCCAATAGTCCCCATTCTTACCCAGTAACCCTATTCTCCCCATTCTTACCCAGAAAACCCATTCTCCCCATTCTTACCCACTAAACCCATACTCTCCATTCTTACCCAGTACCCCCATTCTCCCCATTCGTAACCAGTAACCCCATTCTCCCCATTCTAATCCATTAACCCCATTCTCCCCATTCTTAGGCAGTAACCCCATTCTCCCCATTCTTACCCAGTAACCCCATTTTCCCCATTCTAACCCATCACCCCATACTCCCCATTCTTACCCAGTAACATCATTCTCCCCATTCTTACCCAGTAACCCCATTTTCCCCATTCTTAACCAGTAACCCCATTATCCCCATTCTTACCCAGTAACCCCCATTCTTACCCAGTAACCCCATTCTTACCCAGTATGCCCATTCACCCCATTCTTACCCAGTGACCCCATTCTTTCCCAGTAACCCCTTTCTCCTCTTTCTTACACATTAGCCCCATTCTCCACATTCTTAACCAGTAACCCCATTCTCGCCATTCTTACCCAGTAACCCCATTCTCCCCATTTATACCCAGTAACCCCATTCTCCCAATTCTTACCCAATAACCACATAATCACCATTGTTACCCAGTAACCCCATTCTAACCCATTGACCCCATTCTCCCCATTCGTACCCACTTAACCAATTCTCCCCATTCTTACTGAGTATCCCCATACTCCGCATTATTACCCAGTAACCCCATTCACCCCAATCTTACCTTGTAACCCCATTCTCCCCATTCGTACCCAGTTACCCCATTCTCCCCATTCTTACCCATTAACCCCATTCTCCGCATTCTTAGCCAGTTAACCCATTCTCCACATTCTTACCCATTACCCCCATTCTCCCCATTCTTACCAAGTAACCCCATTCGCCCCTTTCGTATCCAATAACCCCATTCTCACCATTCTTACCCATTAACCCCATTCTCCCCATTCTAACCGAGAAATCCATTTCTCCCCATTCTTACCCAGTTACCCCTTTCTCCCCATTCTTACTCAGTAACCGCATATTCCCCAGTCTAACCCAGTAACCCCATACTCCCCACTCTTACCCAGTAACCCCATTCTCCCCATTCTAACCGAGTAACCGCATTCTCCCCATTTTACCCATTAACCCCATTCTCCCCATTCTTACCCAGTAACCACATTCTCCCTATTCGTTCCCAGTAACCACATTCTCCTCATTCTTAACCAGTAACCCCATTATCCCCATTCTTACCCAGTAACCCCCATTCTTACCCAGTAACCCCATTCTTACCCAGTATGCCCATTCACCCCATTCTTACCCAGTGACCCCATTCTTTCCCAGTAACCCCTTTCTCCTCTTTCTTACACATTAGCCCCATTCTCCACATTCTTAACCAGTAACCCCATTCTCGCCATTCTTACCCAGTAACCCCATTCTCCCCATTTATACCCAGTAACCCCATTCTCCCAATTCTTACCCAATAACCACATAATCACCATTGTTACCCAGTAACCCCATTCTAACCCATTGACCCCATTCTCCCCATTCGTACCCACTTAACCAATTCTCCCCATTCTTACTGAGTATCCCCATACTCCGCATTATTACCCAGTAACCCCATTCACCCCAATCTTACCTTGTAACCCCATTCTCCCCATTCGTACCCAGTTACCCCATTCTCCCCATTCTTACCCATTAACCCCATTCTCCGCATTCTTAGCCAGTTAACCCATTCTCCACATTCTTACCCATTACCTCCATTCTCCCCATTCTTACCAAGTAACCCCATTCGCCCCTTTCGTATCCAATAACCCCATTCTCACCATTCTTACCCATTAACCCCATTCTCCCCATTCTAACCGAGAAATCCATTTCTCCCCATTCTTACCCAGTTACCCCTTTCTCCCCATTCTTACTCAGTAACCGCATATTCCCCAGTCTAACCCAGTAACCCCATACTCCCCATTCTTACCCAGTAACCCCATTCTCCCCATTCTAACCGAGTAACCGCATTCTCCCCATTCTTACCCATTAACCCCATTCTCCCCATTCTTACCCAGTAACCACATTCTCCCTATTCGTTCCCAGTAACCACATTCTCCTCATTCTAACCCATTAACCCCATTAGCCCCATTCTTTCCCAGTAACCCCATCCTCCTCATTGTTACCCAGTAACCCCATTCTCCCCATTCTTACCCAGTATCCCCATTCTCCTCATTCTTACCTAATAAACACATTCTCCCCATTCTTACCCAGTAACCCCATACACCCCATTCTTACCCAGTAACCCCATTCCCGCCATTCTTTACCAGTAACACCATTCTCCCCATTCTTACACAGTTACCCCATATTCCCCAATCTTCCCCAGTAACCCCATAGTCCCCATTCTTACCCAGTAACCCCATTCTCCCCATTCGTACCCAGTGACCCCATTCTCCCCATTCTAACCCATTAACCCCATTCTCCCCATTCTTACCCAGTATCCCCATTCTCCCCTTTCTTACCCAGTAACCCCATTTTCCCCATTCTTACCCAGTAACCCCATACTCCCCATTCTTACCCAGCAAACCCATTCTCCTCATTCTTACCCAGTAACCCCATTTTCCCCATTCTTAACCAGTAACCCCATTATCCCCATTCTGACCTATTAACCCCTAGTCTCCCCATTCTTGCCCAGTAACCCCTTTCTTACCCAGTTACCCCATTCTCCCCATTCTTACCCAGTGACCCCAATCTTACCCAGTAAGCCCTTTCTCCTCATTCTTACACATTTACCCCATTCTCCACATTCTTAACCAGTAACCCGATTCTCCCCATTCTTAACCAGTATCCCCATTCTCCCCATTGTTACCCACTAACCCCATTCACCCCATTCGAACCCAGAAACCCCATTCTCACCATTCTAACCCATTAACCCCATTCTCCCCATTCTTACCAAGTAACCCCACTTTCCCATTCTTACCCAGTAACCCCATTCTCCCCATTCTTACCCAGTAACCCCACTCTCTGCATTAATACCCAGTTAACCCAATCCCCCCATTCTTACCCAGTAACCCCATTCTCGCCATTCTTACCCAATAACCCCATGCTCCCTATTCTTACGCAGTAAACCCATTCTCTATATTCATACCCAGTAACCACATACTCCACATTCTTTCCCACTAACCCCATTCTCCCCATTCTTACCCAGTAAACCCAAAATATCCATTCTTACTCAGTAACCCCATTCTCCGCATTCTTACCCAGTAACCCCATTTTCCCCATTCTTACCCAATAACCCCATACTCCCCAATCTTACCCAGTAACCCCAAACTCCCCAATCTTACCCAGTAATCCCATTCTCCCCATTCTTACCCAGTAACCCGATACTCCCCATTCTTACCTAGTAACCCCATTCTCCCCATTCTTACCCAGTAACCCCATTATCCCCATTCTTAGCCACTAACGCCATTCTCCCCTTTCGTACCCAGTAAACCCATTCTCCCTTTTCTTACCCAGTAACCCCATTCTCCACATTCTTACCCAGTAAACCCATACTACCCATTCTTGCCCAGGAACCCTAATCTCCCCATTCTTAGCCAGTAACACCATTCTCCCCATTCTTACCCAGTTACCCCATACTCCCCATTCTTACCCCGTAACCCCATTCTCCTCATTCCTACCCAGTCACCCCATTCTCCCCATTCTTGCCCAATAACCCCATACTCTGCATTCTTACCCAGTAACCCCATTCTCCCCATTGGTACACAGTAACCCCATTCTCCCCATTCTAACCCATTAACCCCATCATCCCCATTCTTACCCAATAACCCCATCCTCCGCATTCTTACCCAATATCCCCATACTCCCCATTCTTAACCAGTAACCACATTCTCCCCATTCTTACTCAGTAACCCCATTCTGCCCAATCTTACCCAGTAAACCCTTACTCTCCATTTTAACAATGTAACCCCATTCTCCCCATTCTTACCCAGTAACCCCATTCAACCTATTCTTACCCACTAACCACAATCTCCCCATTCTTACGCAGTAACCCCATTCTTACCCAGTAAACCTATTCTCCGCCTTCTTACCAAGTAACCCCATAGTCCCCATTCTTACCCAGTATGCCCATTCACACCACTCTTACCCTGTAACCCCATTCTCCCCATTCGTACCTAGTAAAACCTATTCTCCCCATTCTTAACAACCAACCCATACTCCCCATTATTACCCAGTAACCCCATTCACCTCAATCTTACCCTGTAAGGCCATTCTCCCTTTTCGTACCCAGTTACCCCATTCTCCCCATTCTTACCCATTAACCCCATTCTCCCCATTCTTAGCCAGTTACCCTATTCTCCACATTCTTACCCATTAACCCCATTCTCCCCATTCTAAACAAGTAACCCAATTCTCCCCATTCTTATCCAGTAACCCCATTCTCCTCATTCGTACCGAGTTACCCCATTCTCCCCATTCTTAAACAGTAACCCCATTCTCCCCATTCGTACCCAATTGCCCCATTCTTACCCATTAACCCCATTGTCCCCTTGCTTACCAAGTAACCCCATTCTCCCCTTTCGTATCCAGTTACACCATTCTCCCCATTCTTACCCAGTAACCCCATACTCCCCAGTCTTACCCAGTAACCCCATACTCCCCATTCTTAAACAGAAACCCCATTCTCCCCATTCTAACCGAGTAAACCCATTCTCCCCATTCTTACCCATTAACCCCATTCTCCCCATTCTTACCCAGTAACCACATTCTCCCTATTCGTACCCAATAACCCCATTCTCCCCATTCTAACCCATTAACCCCTTTCTCCCTATTCTTCCCAGTAACCCCATTCTCCCCATTGTTACCAAGTTTACCCAATCCCCCCATTCTTACCCAGTAACCCCATTCTCCCCATTCTTTCCCAGTAACCCGTTTCTCCCCATTCTTACCCAGTAACCACATTCTCCCTATTCGTACCCAGTAACCGCATTCTCCCCATTCTAACCCATTAACCCCATTCTCCCCATTCTTTCCCAGTAACCCCATTCTCTCCATTGTTTCCCAGTAACCCCATTCTCCCCATTCTTACCCAGTAACCCCATTCTCCCCATTCTTACCCAGTTACCACATATACCCCATTCTTACCCACTAACCCCATTTTCCCCATTATTACCCAGTAATCCCATTTTCCCCATTATTAACCATTAACCCCATTATCCCCATTCTTACCCAGTAACCCCATACTCCCCATTCTTACCCAGTGACCCCATTCTTACCCAGTAACCCCTTTCTCCTCATTCTTACACATTAACCCCATTCTCCACATTCTTACCCAGAAGACCCATTCTCCCCATTCTTACCCAGTAACCCCATTCTCCCCATTCTTACTCAGTATCCCCATACTCACCATTGTGACCCAGTAACCCGATACTCCACATTCGTACCCATTAACCACATTCTCCCCATTCTTTCCCAGTATTCCCCATTCTCCCCATTCTTACCCAGATACCCCATACTCCCCATTCTTACCCAGTAACCCCATAGTCCCCATTCTTACCCAGTAACCCCATTCTCCCCATTCTAACCCATTAACCCCTTTCTCCCCATTCTTTCCCAGTAACCCCATTCTCCCCATTGTTACACAGTAACCCCATTCTCCGCATTCTTACCCAGTAACCCCATTCTCCACATTCTTACCCAGTAAACCCTTTCCCGCCATTCTTTCCCAGTAACCCCATTCTCCCCATTCTTACCCAGTTACCCCATATTCCCCATTCTTACCCACTAACCCCATAGTCCTCATTCTTACTAAGTAACCCCATTCTTACCCAGTAAACTCATTCCCGCCATTCTTTCCCAGTATCCCCATTCTCCCCATTCTTACCCAGTTACCCCATATTCCCCATTCTTACCCAGTAACCCCATACACCCCATTCTTACCCAGTAACCCCATAGTCCCCATTCTTACCCATTGACCCCATTCTCCCCATGTTTACCAAGTAACCCCATTCTCCCCATTCGTATCTAGTAACCCCATTCTCTCCATTCTTAACCATTAACCCCATTTTCCCCATTCTTACCCAGTAACCACATTCTCCCTATTCGTACCCAGTAACCGCATTCTCCCCATTCTAACCCATTAACCCCTTTCTCCCCATTCTTTCCCAGTAACCCCATTCTCCCCATTGTTACCCAGTAACCCCATTCTCCGCATTCTTACCCAGTAACCCCATTCTCCCAATTCTTACCCAGGAATCCCATTCCCGCCATTATTTCCCAGTAACCCCATTCTCCCCAATCTTACCCAGTTACCCCATATTTCCCATTCTTACCCAGTAACCCCATAGTCCCCATTCTTACCCAGTAAACCCATTCTCCCCATTCATACCCACTAACCCCATACTTTCCATTCTTATCCAGTAACCCCATTCTCCCCATTCTTACCCAGTAACCACATTCTCCCTATTCGTACCCAATAACCCCATTCTCCCCATTCTAACCCATTAACCCCTTTCTCCCTATTCTTCCCAATAACCCCATTCTCCCCATTGTTACCAAGTTTACCCAATCCCCCCATTCTTAACCAGTAACCCCATTCTCCCCATTCTTTCCCAGTAACCCGTTTCTCCCCATTCTTACCCAGTAACCACATTCTCCCTATTCGTACCCAGTAACCGCATTCTCCCCATTCTAACCCATTAACCCCATTCTCCCCATTCTTTCCCAGTAACCCCATTCTCCCCATTGTTTCCCAGTAACCCCATTCTCCCCATTCTTACCCAGTAACCCCATTCTTACCCAATGACCCCATTCTTACCCAGTAACCCCTTTCTCCTCATTCTTACACATTAACCCCATTCTCCACATTCTTACCCAGTAGACCCATTCTCCCCATTCTTACCCAGTAACCCCATTCTCCCCATTCTTACTCAGTAACCCCATACTCACCATTGTGTCCCAGTAACCCGATACTCCACATTCGTACCCATTAACCACAATCTCCCCATTCTTTCCCAGTATTCCCCATTCTCCCCATTCTTACCCAGATACCCCATACTCCCCATTCTTACCCAGTAACCCCATAGTCCCCATTCTTACCCAGTAACCCCATTCTCCCCATTCGAACCCATTAACCCCTTTCTCCCCATTCTTTCCCAGTAACCCCATTCTCCCCATTGTTACACAGTAACCCCATTCTCCGCATTCTTACCCAGTAACCCCATTCTCCACATTCTTACCCAGTAAACCCATTCCCGCCATTCTTTCCCAGTAACCCCATTCTCCCCAATCTTACCCAGTACCCCATATTCCCCATTCTTACCCAGTAAACCCATAGTCCCCATTCTTACCCAGTAAACCCATTCTCCCCATTCATACCCACTAACCCCATACTTTCCATTCTTATCCAGTAACCCCATTCTCCCCATTCGTACCCAGTAACCCCATTCTCCCCATTCTAACCCATTAACCCCTTTCTAGCCATTCTTACCCAGTAACCCCATACTCCTCATTCTTATCCAGTAACCCCATTCTCCCCATTCTTACCCAGTAACTCCATTTCCCCATTCTTAACCAGTAACCCCATTATCCCCATTCTTACCCAGTAACCACATTCTTACCCAGTAACCCCATTCTCCCCATTCTTACCCAGTGACCCCATTCTTTCCCAGTAACCCCTTTCTCCTCATTCTTACACATTAACACCATTCTCCATAATCTTACCCAGTAACCCCATTCTCCCCATTCTCCCCATTCTTACCCAGTAACCCCATTCTCTCCATTCTTACTCTGTAACCCCATACTCACCATTGTTATCCATTAACCCCATTCTCCCCATTCGTACCCAGTAACCCCATTCTCCCCATTCTAACCCATTAACCCCATTCTCCCCATTCTTACCAAGTAACCCCATTTTCCCATTCTTACCCAGTTACCCCATTCTCCCCATTCAACCCAGTAACCCCATTCTCCCCATTCTAACCCATTTACCTCATTCCCCCCATTCTTACCCAGTAACCCCATTCTCCCCATTCTTACCCAGTGACCCTATTTACCCAGTAACCCCATTCTCCGCATTCTTACCCATTAACCCCATTCTCCCCATTCTTACCCAGTAACCACATTCTCCCTATTCATACCCAATAACCCCATTCTCCCCATTCTAACCCATTAACCCCTTTCTCCCTATTCTTCCCAGTAACCCCATTCTCCCGATTGTTACCAAGTTTACCCAATCCCCCCATTCTTACCCAGTAACAATGGGGTGAATGGGGTTACTGGGTTGAATGGGGAGAATGGGGTAACTGGGTAAGAATGGGGACTATGGGGTTACTGGGTAAGAATGGGAATATGGGGTAACTGGGTAAGAATGGGGAGAATGGGGTTACTGGGTACGCATGTGGAGTATCGGGTTACTGGGTAACAATGGTGAGTATGGGGTTACTGAGTAAGAATGGGGAGAATGGGGTTACTGGGTAAGAATGGGGGAGAATGGGGTTACTGGGTAAGAATGGGGAGAATGGGTTTACTGGGTAAGAATGTGGAGAATGGGGTTAATGTGTGAGAATGATGAGAAAGGGGTCACTGGGTAAGAATGGGGTCACTGGGTAAGAATGGGGAGAATGAGGTTACTAGGTAAAAATGGGGGGTATGGAGTTACTGGGTTAGAATGGGTAGTATGGGGTTACTGGGTAAGAATGGGGAGAATTGGATTACTGGGTAAGAATGGGGAGAATGGGGTTACTGGATAAGAATGGGGAGAATGGGGTTACTGGGTAAGAATGCGGAGAATGGGGTTACTGGGTAACAATGGGGAGAATGGGGTTACTGGGAAAGAATTGGGAGAAAGGGGTTAATGGGTTAGAATGGGGAGAATGCGGTTACTGGGTATGAATAGGGAGAATGTGTTTACTGGGTAAGAATGGGGGGAAAGGAGTTAATGGTAAGAATGCGGAGAATGGGGTTACTGAGTAAGAATGGATAGTATGGTTTTACTGGGTAAGAATGGGGAGAATGGGTTTACTGGGTAGGAATGGGAAGAATGGGGTTACTGGGAAAGAATGTGGAGTATGTGGTTACTGGGTAAGAATGTGGAGAATGGGGTTACTGGGTAAGAATGGGGGGATTGGGTTAACTGGAAAAGAATGCGGAGAGTGGTGTTACTGGTTAAGAATGGGGAGAATGGGGTTACTGGGTAAGAATGGGAAAGTGGGGTTACTTGGTAAGAATGGGGAGAATGGGGTTAATGGGTTAGAATGGGGAGAATGGGGTTACTGGGTACGAATGGGGAGAATGGGGTTAATGGGTAACAATGGTGAGTATGGCGTTACAGAGTAAGAATGGAGAGAATGGGGTTATTGGGTAAGAATGGGGAGATTGCGGTTACTGGGTAAGATTATGGAGAATGGTGTTAATGTGTAAGAATGAGGAGAAAGAGGTTACTGGGTAAGAATGGGGTCACTGGGTAAGAATGGGGAGAATGGGGTTACTGGGTAAGAATGGGGAGAATGGGGTTACTGGGAAAGAATGGCGGGAATGGGTTTACTGGGTAAGAATGTGGAGAATGGGGTTACTGGGTAAGAATGCGGAGAATGGGGTTACTGTGTAACAATGGGGAGAATGGGGTTACTGGGAAAGAATGGGGAGAAAGGGGTTAATGGGTTAGAATGGGGAGAATGGGGTTACCCCATTCTCCCCATTCAACCCAGTAACCCATTCTCCCCATTCTTACCCAGTAACCCCATTCTCCCCATTCTTACCCAGTGACCCTATTTTCCCCATTCATAACCAAGTAACCCAATTCTCCACATTCTTAACCAGTAACAACCATTCTCCCCATTCGTACCGAGTTACCTCATTCTCCCCATTCTGAAACAGTGACCCCATTCTCCCCATTCGTACCCAGTAACCCCATTCTCCCCATTCTAACCCATTAACCCCATTGTCCCCATTCTAACCAAGTAACCCCATTTTCCCATTCATACCCAGTAACCCCATTTTCCCATTCTTACCCAGTAACCACATTCTCCCTATTCGTACCCAGTTAACCCATTCTCACCATTCTAACCCATTAACCGCATTCTCCCCATTCTTTCCCAGTAACCCCATTCTCCCCATTGTTACCCAGTAACCCCATTCCCCCCATTTTTACCTGCAAACCCCATTGTCCCCATTTTACCTAGTAACCCCATACACCCCATTCTTACCCAGTAACCCCATAGTCCCCATTCTTACCCATTAATCCCATTCTCCCCATTCTTACCCAGTGACCCCATTCTTTCCCAGTAACCCCTTTCTCCTCATTCTTACACATTAACACCATTCTCCACAATCTTACCCAGAAACCCCATTCTCCCCATTCTTACCCAGTCACCCCATTCTCCCCATTCTTACCCAGTAACCCCATTCTCTCCATTCTTACTCTGTAACCCCATACTCACCATTGTTACCCATAAACCCCATTCTCCCCATTCTTACCAAGTAACCCCATTTTCCCATTCTTACCCAGTAACCCCATTCTCCCCATTCTTATCCAGTAACCCCTTTCTCCCCATTCTTACCCAGTAATCCAGTTCTCCCCATTCTTACCCAGTCACCCCATACTCCCCATTCTAACCCAGTAACTCCATACCCCCCATTTTTACCTAGTAACCTCATTCTCCCCATTTTTACCCAGTAACCCCATTCTCCCCATTCTTACCAAGTTAACCCATTTTCCCATTCTTACCCAGTAACCCCATTCTCCCCATTCTTTCCCAGTAACCCATTTCTCCCCATTCTTACCCAGTAACCACATTCTCCCTATTCGTACCCAGTAACCGCATTCTCCCCATTCTAACCCATTAACCCCATTCTCCCCATTCTTTCCCAGTAACCCCATTCTCCCCATTGTTTCCCAGTAACCCCATTCTCCCCATTCTTACCCAGTAACCCCATTCTCCCCATTCTTACCCAGTTACCACATATTCCCCATTCTTACCCACTAACCCCATTTTCCCCATTCTTACCCAGTAATCCCATTTTCCCAATTATTAACCATTAACCCCATTATCCCCATTCTTACCCAGTAACCCCATTTTCCCCATTCTTACCCAGTAACCCCATACTCACCATTGTTACCCACTAACCCCATTCGCCCCATTCGTACCCAGAAACCCCATTCTCACCATTCTAACCCATTAACCCCATTCTCCCCATTCTTACCAAGTAACCCCACTTTCCCATTCTTACTCAGTAACCCCATTCGTCCCATTCTTACCCAGTAACCCCATGCTCCCCATTCTTACGCAGTAAACCCATTCTCCATATTCATACCCAGTAACCACACACTCCACATTCTTTCCCAGTAACCCCATTCTCCCCATTCTTACCCAGTAAACCCATTCTCCCCATTCTTACCCAGTAAACCCATACTATCCATTCTTACTCAGTAACCCCATTCATCGCATTCTTACTCAGTAACCCCATTTTCCCCATTCTTTCCCAATAACCCCATACTCCCCATTCTTACCCAGTAATCCCATTCTCCCCATTCTTACCCAGTAACCCGATACTGCCCATTCTTACCTAGTAACCCCATTCTCCCCATTCTTACCCAGTAACGCCATTATCCCCATTCTTAGCCACTAATGCCATTCTCCCCTTTCGTACCCAGTAAACCCATTCTCCCTTTTCTTACCCAGTAACCCCATTCTCCACATTCTTACCCAGTAACCCCATACTACCCATTCTTGCCCAGGAACCCTAATCTCCCCATTCTTAGCCAGTAACACCATTCTCCCCATTCTTACCCAGTTACAACATACTCCCCATTCTTACCCCGTAACCCCATTCTCCTCATTCCTACCCAGTCACCCCATTCTCCCCACTCTTGCCCAATAACCCCATACTCTCCATTCTTACCCAGTAACCCCATTCTCCCCATTGGTACACAGTAACCCCATTCTCCCCATTCTAACCCAATAACCCCATTATCCCCATTCTTACCCAATAATCCCATCCTCCGCATTCTTACCCAGTATCCCCATACTCCCTATTCTTAACCAGTAACCACATTCTCCCCATTCTTACTCAGTAACCCCATTCTGCCCAATCTTACCCAGTAACCCCTTACTCTCCATTTTAACAATGTAACCCCATTCTCCCCATTCTTACCCAGTAACCCCATTCAAACTATTCTTACCCACTAACCCCAATCTCCCCATTCTTACGCAGTAACCCCATTCTTACCCAGTAAACCTATTCTCCGCCTTCTTACCAAGTAACCCCATAGTCCCCATTCTTACCCAGTATCCCCATTCACCCCACTCTTACCCTGTAACCCCATTCTCCCCATTCGTACCTAGTAAACCTATTCTCCCCATTCTTACCAAGTAAACCCATACTACCAATTATTACCCAGTAACCCCATTCACCTCAATCTTACCCTGTAACCCCATTCTCCCTATTCGTACCCAGTTACCCCATTCTCCCCATTCTTACCCATTAACCCTATTCTCCCCATTCTAACCAAGTAACCCAATTCTCCCCATTCTTATCCAGTAACCCCATTCTCCCCATTCGTACCGAGTTACCCCATTCTCCCCATTCTTAAACAGTAACCCCATTCTCCCCATTCGTACCCAATTACCCCATTCTTACCCATTAACCCCATTGTCCCCATGCTTACCAAGTAACCCCATTCTCCCCTTTCGTATCCAGTAACCCCATTCTCCCCATTCTTACCCATTAACCCCAAACTCCCCATTCTAACCGAGAAACCCCATTCTCCCTTTTCTTACCCAGTTACACCATTCTCCCCATTCTTACCCAGTAACCCTATACTCCCCAGTCTTACCCAGTAACCCCATACTCCCCATTCTTACACAGTAACCCCATTCTCCCCATTCTAACCGAGTAAACCCATTCTCCCCATTCTTACTCATTAACCCCATTCTCCCCATGCTTACCAAGTAACCACATTCTCCCTATTCGTACCCAATAACCCCATTCTCCCCATTCTAACCCATTAACCCCATTCCCCCATTCTTCCCAGTAAACCGATTCTCCCCGTTGTTACCCA
This sequence comes from Cetorhinus maximus, assembly GCF_964194155.1. Lineage (NCBI taxonomy): Eukaryota > Metazoa > Chordata > Chondrichthyes > Lamniformes > Cetorhinidae > Cetorhinus > Cetorhinus maximus. The sequence continues at coordinate 310,907 of NW_027596249.1, read as the reverse complement.
GTTAACCCTATCCCCCCATTCTTACCCAGTAACCCCATTCTCCCCATTCTTTCCCAGTAACCCGTTTCTCCCCATTCTTACCCAGTAACCACATTCTCCCTATTCGTACGCAGTAACCGCATTCTCCCCATTCTAACCCATTAACCCCATTCTCCCCATTCTTTCCCAGTAACCCCATTCTCCACATTGTTACCCAGTAACCCCATTCTCCCCATTCTTACCCAGTTACCCCATTCTCCGCATTCTTACCCAGTTACCACATATTCCCCATTCTTACCCAGTAACCCCATTCTTACCCAGTAATCCCATTTTCCCCATTATTAACCAGTAACCCCAATATCCCCATTCTTACCCAGTAACCCCATTCTCCCCATTCTTACCCAGTGACCCCATTCTTACCCAGTAACCCCTTTCTCCTCATTCTTACACATTAACCCCATTCTCCACATTCTTACCCAGTAACCCCATTCTCCCCATTCTTACCCAGTAACCCCATTCTCCCCATTCTTACCCAGTTACCCCATTCTCCCCATTCTTAATCAGTAACCCCATACTCACTCAGTAACCCCATACTCACCATTGTTACCCAGTAACCCGATACTCCACATTCGTACCCAGTAACCCCATTCTCCCCATTCTTTCCCAGTAACCCCATTCTCCCCATTCTTACCCAGTTACCCCATACTCCCCATTCTTACCCAGTAACCCCATAGTCCCCATTCTTACCCAGTTACCCCATTCTCCCCATTCAACCCAGTAACCCCATTCTCCCCATTCTAACCCATTAACCCCATTCTCCCCATTCTTACCCAGTAACCCCATTCTCACCATTCTTACCCAGTGACCCTATTTTCCCCATTCATAACCAAGTAACCCAATTCTCCCCATTATTAACCAGTAACCACCATTCTCCCCATTCGTACCGAGTTACCCCATTCTCCCCATTCTTATAAAGTAACCCCATTCTCCCCATTCTCACCCATTAACCCCATTGTCCCCTTCTTACCAAGTAACCCCATTTTCCCATTCATACCCAGTAGCCCCATTTTCCCATTCTTACCCAGTAACCACATTCTCCCTATTCGTACCCAGTTAACCCATTCTCACCATTCTAACCCATTAACCGCATTCTCCCCATTCTTTCCCAGTAACCCCATAGTCCCCATTCTTACGCATTAACCCCATTCTCCCCATTTTTACCAAGTAACCCCATTCTCCCCATTCTTACCCAGTAACCACATTCTCCCTATTTGTACCCAGTATCCGCATTCTCCCCATTCTAACCCATTTACCCCTTTCTCCCCATTCTTTCCCAGTAACCCCATTCTCCGCATTCTTACCCAGTAAACCCATTCCCGCCATTCTTTCCCAGTAACCCCATTCTCCCCATTCTTACCCAGTTACCCCATATTCCCTATTCTTACCCAGTAACCCCATAGTCCCCATTGTTACCCAGTAACCCCATTCTCCCCATTCTTACCCAGTAAACCCATTCTCCCCATTCTTACCCACTAACCCCATACTTACCATTCTTACCCAGTAACCCCATTCTCCCCATTCGTACCCAGTAACCCCATTCTCCCCATTATAACCCATTAACCCCTTTCTACCCATTCTTACCCAGTAACCGCATACTCCTCATTCTTATCCAGTAACCCCATTCTCCCCATTATTACCCAGTAACTCCATTTCCCCATTCTTAACCAGTAACCCCATTATCCCCATTCTTACCCAGTAACCCCATTCTTACCCAGTAACCCCATTCTCCCCATTCTTACACAGTGACCCCATTCTTACCCAGTAACCCCTTTCTCCTCATTCTTACACATTAACCCCATTCTCCACAATCTTACCCAGTAACCCTATTCTCACCATTCTTACCCAGTAACCCCATTCTCCCCATTCTTACCCAGTAACCCCATTCTCTCCATTCTTACTCTGTAACCCCATACTCACCATTGTTACCCATAAACCCCATTCTCCCCATTCGTACCCAGTAACCCCATTCTCCCCATTCTAACCCATTAACCGCATTCTCCCCATTCTTACCAAGTAACCCCATTTTCCCATTCTTACCCAGTAACCCCATTCTCCCCATTCTAACCCAGTAACTCCATACACCCCATTTTTACCTAGTAACCTCATTCTCCCCATTTTTACCCAGTAACCCCATTCTCCCCATTCTTACCAAGTTAACCCATTTACCTATTCTTACCCAGTAACCCCATTCTCCTCATTCTAACCCATTAATCCCATTCTCCCCATTCTTTCCCAGTATCGCCATTCTCTCCATTGTTACCCAGTTAACCCAATCCCCCCATTCTTACCGAGCATCCCCATTCTCCCCATTCTTACCCAGTAACCAAATTCTCCACATTCTTACCCAGTAACCACATTATCCTTATTCGTACCCATTAACCGCATTCTCCCCATTCTAACCCATTAACCCCATTCTCCCCATTCTAACCGAGAAACCCCATTCTCCCCATTCTTACCCGGTAACCCCATTCTCCCCATTCTTACCTAGTAACCCCATTTTCCCATTCTTACCCAGTAACCACATTCTCCCTATTCGTACCCAGTAATCCCATTCTCCCCATTCTAACCCATTAACCCCATTCTCCCCATTATTTCCCAGTAACCCCATTCTCCCCATTGTTACCCAGTAACCCCATTCCCCCTTTTTTACCTAGTAACCCCATTCTCCCCATTTTCACCCAGTAGCCCCAAACTCCCCATTCTTAACCAGTAACCCCATACTCCCCATTCTTACACAGTAACCCCATTCTCCCCATTCTAACCGAGTAAACCCATTCTCCCCATTCTTACTCATTAACCCCATTCTCCCCATGCTTACCAAGTAACCACATTCTCCCTATTCATACCCAATAACCCCATTCTCCCCATTCTAACCCATTAACCCCATTCCCCCATTCTTCCCAGTAAACCGATTCTCCCCGTTGTTACCCAGTTAACCCTATCCCCCCATTCTTACCCAGTAACCCAATTCTCCCCATTCTTTCCCAGTAACCCGTTTCTCCCCATTCTTACCCAGTAACCACATTTTCCCTATTCGTACCCAGTAACCGCATTCTCCCCATTCTAACCCATTAACCCCATTCTCCCCATTCTTTCCCAGTAACCCCATTCTCCACATTGTTACCCAGTAACCCCATTCTCCCCATTCTTACCCAGTTACCCCATTCTCCACATTCTTACCCAGTTACCACATATTCCCCATTCTTACCCAGTAACCCCATTCTTACCCAGTAATCCCATTTTCCCCATTATTAACCAGTAACCCCAATATCCCCATTCTTACCCAGTAACCCCATTCTCCCCATTCTTACCCAGTGACCCTATTCTTACCCAGTAACCCCTTTCTCCTCATTCTTACACATTAACCCCATTCTCCACATTCTTACCCAGTAGACCCATTCTCCCCATTCTTACCCAGTAACCCCATTCTCCCCATTCTTACCCAGTAACCCCATTCTCCCCATTCTTAATCAGTAACCCCATACTCACTCAGTAATCCCATACTCACCATTGTTACCCAGTAACCCGATACTCCACATTCTTTCCCTGTAACCCCATTCTCCCCATTCTTTCCCAGTAACCCCATTCTCCCCATTCTTACCCAGTTACCCCATACTCCCCATTCTTACCCAGTAACCCCATAGTCCCCATTCTTACCCAGTTACCCCATTCTCCCCATTCAACCCAGTAACCCCATTCTCCCCATTCTAACCCATTTACCCCATTCTCCCCATTCTTACCCAGTAACCCCATTCTCACCATTCTTACCCAGTGACCCTATTTTCCCCATTCATAACCAAGTAACCCAATTCTCCCCAATATTAACCAGTAACCACCATTCTCCCCATTCGTACCGAGTTACCCCATTCTCCCCATTCTTATACAGTAACCCCATTCTCCCCATTCTCACCCATTAACCCCATTGTCCCCTTCTTACCAAGTAACCCCATTTTCCCATTCATACCCAGTAGCCCCATTTTCCCATTCTTACGCAGTAACCACATTCTCCCTATTCGTACCCAGTTAACCCATTCTCACCATTCTAACCCATTAACCGCATTCTCCCCATTCTTTCCCAGTAACCGCCTTCTCCCCATTGTTACCCAGTAACACCATACCCCCCATTTTTACCTAGTAACCCCATTCTCCCCATTTTTATCCAGTAACCCCATACACCCCATTCTTACCCAGTAACCCCATAGTCCCCATTCTTACCCATTAACCCCATTCTCCCCATTTTTACCAAGTAACCCCATTCTCCCCATTCGTATGCAGTAACCCCATTCTCCCCATTCTTAACCATTAACCCCATTCTCCCCATTCTTACCAAGTAACCCCATTCTTCCCATTCGTATCGAGTAACCCCATTCTCCCCATTCTTAGCCATTAACCCCATTCTCCCCATTCTAGCCAAGTAACCCAATTCTCCACTTTCTTATCCAGTAACCCCATTCTCCCCATTCGTACCGAGTTACCCCATTCTCCCCATTCTTATACAGTAACCCCATTCTCCCCATTCGTACCCTGTTACCCCATTCTTACCAATTAACACCATTGTCCCCATTCTTACCAAGTAACCCCATTCTCCCCTTTCGTATCCAGTAACCCCATTCTCCCCATTCTTACCCATTAACCCCATTCTCCCCATTCTAACCGAGAAACCCCATTCTCTCCATTCTTACCAAGTTACCCCATTCTCCCCATTCTTACCCAGTAACCCCATACTCCCCAGTCTTACCCAGTAAACCCATACTCCCCATTCTTACCCAGTAACCCCATGCTCCCCATTCTAACTGAGTAACCCCATTCTCCCCATTCTTAACCATTAACCCCTTCTCCCCATTCTTACCCTGTAACCACATTCTCCCTAGTCGTAGCCAGTAACCACATTCTCCCCATTCTAACCCATTAACCCCATTCTCCCCATTCTTTCCCAGTAACCCAATTCTCCCCATTGTTACCCAGTTAACCCAATCCCCCCATTCTTCCCCAGTAACCCCATTCTCCCCATTCTTACCCAGTAACCACATTCTCCCTATTTGTACCCAGTAACCGCATTCTCCCCATTCTAACCCATTAACCCCATTCTCCACATTCTTTCCCTGTAACCCCATTCTCCCCATTGTTACCAAGTAACCCCATTCACCCCATTCTTACCCAGTAACACCATTCACCCCATTCTTACCCAGTTACCCCATATTCCCCATTGTTAGCCAGTAATCCCATAGTCCCCATTCTTACCCAGTAACCCCATTCTCCCTGTTCTTAGCCAGTTACCCCATTCTCCCTACTCTTACCCAGTAACCCGATTCTCCTCATTCTAACCATGTAAACCCTTTCTCCTCATTCATACCCAGTAACCCCATTCTCCCCATTCTTACCCAGTTACACAATACTCCCCATTCTTATCCAGTAACCCCATTGTCCCCATTCTTACCAACTAACCCCATACTCACCATTCTAAACCATTAACCCCATTCTCCCCATTCTTACCCACTAACCCCATTCTCCCCATTCTTACCCAGTAACCCCATTCCCGCCATTCTTTCCCAGTCACCCCATTGTCCCCATTCTTACCCAGTTACACCATACTCCCCATTCTTATCCAGTAACCCCATAGTCCCCATTCTTACACAGTAAACCCATTGTTCCCATTCTTACCAACTAACCCCATACTCACCATTCTTACCCAGTAACCCCATTCTCCCCATTCATCCCAGTATCCCCATTCTCCCCATTCTAACCCATTAACCCCATTCTCCCCATTCTTACCCACTTACCCCATTCTCCCCATTCTTACCCAGTGACCCCATTTTCGCCATTCATAACCAAGTAACCTTTTCTCCCCATTCTTACCCAGTAACCCCCATTCTCCCCATTCATACCGAGTTACCCCATTCTCCCCATTCTTATACAATAACCCCATTTTCCCCATTCGTACCCAGTTGCCCAATTCTTATCCATTAACCCCATTGTCCCCATTCTTACCAAGTAACCCCATTCTCCCCTTTCGTATTCAGTATCCCCATTCTCCCCATTCTTACCCATTAACCCCATTCTCACCATTCTAACCGAGAAACACCATTCTCCCCATTCTTTCCAGTTACCCCATTCTCCCCATTCTTACCCAGTAACCCCATACTCCCCAGTCTTACACAGTTACCCCATATTCCCTATTCTTACCCAGTAACCCCATAGTCCCCATTGTTACCCAGTAACCCCATTCTCCCCATTTTTACCCAGTAAACCCATTCTCCCCATTCTTACCCACTAACCCCATACTTACCATTCTTACCCAGTAACCCCATTCTCCCCATTCGTACCCAGTAACCCCATTCTCCCCATTCTAACCCATTAACCCCTTTCTACACATTCTTACCCAGTAACCGCATACTCCTCATTCTTATCCAGTAACCCCATTCTCCCCATTATTACCCAGTAACTCCATTTCCCCATTCTTACCCAGTAACCCCATTCTCCCCATTCTTACCCAGTAACCCCATTCTTACCCAGTTACCCCTTTCTCCTCATTCTTACACACTAACCCCATTCTCCAAAATCTTACCCAGTAACTCCATTCTCACCATTCTTACCCAGTAACCCCATTCTCCCCATTCTTACCCAGTAACCCCATTCTCTCCATTCTTACTCTGTAACCCCATACTCACCATTGTTACCCATAAACCCCATTCTCCCCATTCGTACCCAGTAACCCCATTCTCCCCATTCTAACCCATTAACCGCATTCTCCCCATTCTTACCAAGTAACCCCATTTTCCCATTCTTACCCTGTAACCCCCTTCTCCCCATTCTTATCCAGTAACCCCATTCTCCCCATTCTTACCCAGTAATCCAATTCTCCCCATTCTTACCCAGTAACCCCATACTCTCCATTCTAACCCAGTAACTCCATACCCCCCATTTTTACCTAGTAACTTCATTCTCCCCATTTTTACCCAGTAACCCCATTCTCCCCATTCTTACTAAGTTAACCCAATTTCCCATTCTTACCCAGTATCCCCATTCTCCTCATTCTAACCCATTAACCCCATTCTCCCCATTCTTTCCCAGTATCCCCATTCTCTCCATTGTTACCCAGTTAACCCAAACCCCCATTCTTACCGAGCATCCCCATTCTCCCCATTCTTACCCAGTAACCAAATTCTCCCCATTCTTACCCAGTAACCACATTATCCTTATTCGTACCCAGTAACCGCATTCTCCCCATTCTAACCCATTAACCCCATTCTCCCCATTCTAACCGAGAAACCCCATTCTCCCCATTCTTACCCAGTAACCCCATTATCCCCATTCTTACCTAGTAACACCATTTTCCCATTCTTACCCAGTATCCCCATTCTCCCCATTCGTACCCAGTAACCCCATCCTCCCCATTCTAACCCATTAACCCCATTCTCCCCATTCTTACCTAATAACCCCATTTTCCCATTCTTACCCAGTAACCCCATTTTCCCATTCTTACCCAGTAACCACATTCTCCCAATTCGTACCCAGTAATCCCATTCTTCCCATTCTAACCCATTAACCCCATTCTCCCCATTATTTCCCAGTAACCCCATTCTCCCCATTGTTACCCAGTAACCCCATTCCCCCTTTTTTACCTAGTAACCCCATTCTCCCCATTTTCACCCAGTATCCCCAAACTCCCCATTCTTACCCAGTAACCCCATAGTCCCCATTCTTACCCATTATCCCCATTCTCCCCATTCTTACCAAGTAACCCCATTCTTCCCATTCGTATCGAGTAACCCCATTCTCCCCATTCTTAGCCATTAACCCCATTCTCCCCATTCTTACCAAGTAACCCCATTCTTCCCATTCGTATCGAGTAACCCCATTCTCCCCATTCTAACCCATTAACCCCATTCTCCCCATTCTTTCCCAGTAACCCAATTCTCCCCATTGTTACCCAGTTAACCCAATCCCCCCATTCTTCCCCAGTAACCCCATTCTCCCCATTCTTACCCAGTAACCACATTCTCCCTATTCGTACCCAGTAACCGCATTCTCCCCATTCTAACCTATTAACCCCATTCTCCACATTCTTTCAATGTAACCCCATTCTCCCCATTGTTACCAAGTAACCCCATTCTCCCCATTCTTAGCCAGTAATCCCATAGTCCCCATCCTTACCCAGTAACCCCATTCCCGCCATTCTTTCACAGTAACCCCATTCTCCCTATTCTTACCCAGTAAACCGATTCTCCTCATTCTAACCATGTAAACCCTTTCTCCCCATTCGTACCCAGTAACCCCATACTCCCCATTCTAATCCAGTAACCCCATTCCCGCCATTCTTTCCCAGTCACCCCATTGTCCCCATTCTTACCCAGTTACACCATACTCCCCATTCTTATCCAGTAACCCCATAGTCCCCATTCTTACACAGTAAACCCATTGTTCCCATTCTTACCAACTAACCCCATACTCACCATTCTTACCCAGTAACCCCATTCTCCCCATTCATCCCAGTATCCCCATTCTCCCCATTCTAACCCATTAACCCCATTCTCCCCATTCTTACCCACTTACCCCATTCTCCCCATTCTTACCCAGTGACCCCATTTTCGCCATTCATAACCAAGTAACCTTTTCTCCCCATTCTTACCCAGTAACCCCCATTCTCCCCATTCATACCGAGTTACCCCATTCTCCCCATTCTTATACAATAACCCCATTTTCCCCATTCGTACCCAGTTGCCCAATTCTTATCCATTAACCCCATTGTCCCCATTCTTACCAAGTAACCCCATTCTCCCCTTTCGTATTCAGTATCCCCATTCTCCCCATTCTTACCCATTAACCCCATTCTCACCATTCTAACCGAGAAACACCATTCTCCCCATTCTTTCCAGTTACCCCATTCTCCCCATTCTTACCCAGTAACCCCATACTCCCCAGTCTTACACAGTTACCCCATATTCCCTATTCTTACCCAGTAACCCCATAGTCCCCATTGTTACCCAGTAACCCCATTCTCCCCATTTTTACCCAGTAAACCCATTCTCCCCATTCTTACCCACTAACCCCATACTTACCATTCTTACCCAGTAACCCCATTCTCCCCATTCGTACCCAGTAACCCCATTCTCCCCATTCTAACCCATTAACCCCTTTCTACCCATTCTTACCCAGTAACAGCATACTCCTCATTCTTATCCAGTAACCCCGTTCTCCCCATTATTACCCAGTAACTCCATTTCCCCATTCTTAACCAGTAACCCCATTATCCCCATTCTTACCCAGTAACCCCATTCTTACCCAGTAACCCCATTCTCCCCATTCTTACCCAGTGACCCCATTCTTATCCAGTAACCCCTTTCTCCTCATTCCTACACATTAACCCCATTCTCCACAATCTTACTCAGTAACCCCATTCTCACCATTCTTACCCAGTAACCCCATTCTCCCCATTCTTATCCAGTAACCCCATTCTCTCCATTCTTACTCTGTAACCCCATACTCACCATTGTTACCCATAAACCCCATTCTCCCCATTCGTACCCAGTAACCGCATTCTCCCCATTCTAACCCATTAACCCCATTCTCCCCATTCTAACCGAGAAACCCAATTCTCCCCATTCTTACCCAGTAACCCCATTCTCCCCATTCTTACCTAGTAACACCATTTTCCCATTCTTACCCAGTAACCCCATTCTCCCCATTCGTACCCAGTAACCCCATTCTCCCCATTCTAACCCATGAACCCCATTCTCCCCATTCTTACCTAATAACCCCATTTTCCCATTCTTACCCAGTAACCCCATTTTCCCATTCTTACCCAGTAACCACATTCTCCCTATTCGTACCCAGTAATCCCATTCTCCCCATTCTAACCCATTAACCCCATTCTCCCCATTATTTCCCACTAACTCCATTCTCCCCATTGTTACCCAGTAACCCCATTCCCCCTTTTTTACCTAGTAACCCCATTCTCCCCATTTTCACCCAGTAGCCCCAAACTCCCCATTCTTACCCAGTAACCCCATAGTCCCCATTCTTACCCATTAACCCCATTCTCCCCATTCTTACCAAGTAACCCCATTCTTCCCATTCGTATCGAGTAACCCCATTCTCCCCATTCTTAGCCATTAACCCCATTCTCCCCATTCTTACCCAGTAACCACATTCTCCCTAGTCGTAGCCAGTAACCACATTCTCCCCATTCTAACCCATTAACCCCATTCTCCCCATTCTTTCCCAGTAACCCAATTCTCCCCATTGTTACCCAGTTAACCCAATCCCCCCATTCTTCCCCAGTAACTCCATTCTCCCCATTCTTACCCAGTTACCACATTCTCCCTATTCGTACCCAGTAACCGCATTCTCCCCATTCTAACCTATTAACCCCATTCTCCACATTCTTTCAATGTAACCGCATTCTCCCCATTGTTACCAAGTAACCCCATTCTCTCCATTCTTAGCCAGTAATCCCATAGTCCCCATTCTTACCCAGTAACCCCATTCCCGCCATTCTTTCACAGTAACCCCATTCTCCCTACTCTTACCCAGTAACCCGATTCTCCTCATTCTAACCATGTAAACCCTTTCTCCCCATTCGTACCCAGTAGCCCCATACTCCCCATTCTATCCCAGTAACCCCATTCCCGCCATTCTTTCCCAGTAACCCCATTGTCCCCATTCTTACCCAGTTACGCCATACACCCCATTCTTATCCAGTAACCCCATAGTCCCCATTCTTACACAGTAAACCCATTCTCCCCATTCTTACCAACTAACCCCATAATCACCATTCTTACCCAGTAACCCCATTCTCCCCATTCATCCCAGTATCCCCATTCTCCCCATTCTTACCCATTAACCCCATTCTCCCCATTCTAACCCACTAACCCCATTCTCCCCATTCTTACCCAGTGACCCCATTTTCGCCATTCATAACCAAGTAACCAATTCTCCCCATTCTTACCCAGTAACCCCCATTCTCCCCATTCTTACCCAGTGACCCCATTTTCGCCATTCATAACCAAGTAACCAATTCTCCCCATTCTTACCCACTAACCCCATTCATCCCATTCTTACCCAGTAACCCCATTCTTCCCATTCGTACCCGGTTACCACATTCTCCCCATTCTTACCCATTTACCCCATTCTCCCTATTCTTAGCCAGTTACCCCATTCTCCCTATTCTTACCCAATAACCCAATTCTCCTCATTCTTACAATGTAAACTAATTCTCCCCATTTGTACCCAGTAACCCCATACTCCCCATTCTAACCCAGTAACCCCATTCCCACCATTCTTTCCCATTAACCCCATTCTCCCCATTCTTACCCAGTTACCCCATACTCCCCATTCTTATGCAGTAACCCCATAGTCCCCATTCTTACTCAGTAAACCCATTCTCCACATTCTTACCAACTAACCCCATACTCACCATTCTTACCCAGTAACCCCATTCTCCCCATTCAACCCAGTAATCCCATTCTCCCCATTCTAACCCATTAACCCCATTCTCCCCATTCTTACCCAGTAAACCCATTCTCCCCATTCTAACCCAGTGACCCCATTTTCCCCAATCATAACCAAGTAACCCAATTCTCCCCATTCTTACCCAATAACCCCCATTCTCCCCATTCGTACCGAGTTACCCCATTCTCCCCATTCTTATACAGTAACCCCATTTTCCCCATTCGTACCCAGTTACCCAATTCTTATCCATTAACCCCATTGTCCCCATTCTTACCAAGTAACCCCATTCTTTCCTTTCGTATTCAGTAACCCCATTCTCCCCATTCTTACCCATTAACCCCATTCTCCCCATTCTAACCGAGAAACACCATTCTCCCCATTCTTACCCAGTTAACCCATTCTCCCCATTCTTACCCAGTAACCCCATACTCCCCAGTCTTGCCCAGTAACCCCATACGCCCCATTCTTACCCAGTAACCCCATTCTCCCCATTCTAACCGAGTAACCCCATTCTCCCCATTCTTACCCATTAACCCCATTCACCCCATTCTTATCCAGTAACCACATTCTCCCTATTCGTGCCCTGTAACCCCATTCTCCCCATTCTAACCGAGTAACCCCATTCTCCCCATTATTACCCATTAACCCCATTCACCCCATTCTTATCCAGTAACCACATTCTCCCTATTCGTGCCCTGTAACCCCATTCTCCCCATTCTAACCCATTAACCTCATTCTCACCATTCTTTCCCAGTAACCCCATTATCCCCATTGTTACCCAGTTAACCCAATCCCCCCATTCTTACCCATAACCCCATTCTCACCTTTCTTACCCAGTAACCTGATTCTCCCCATTCTTAGGCAGTAACCAGATTCTCCCTATTTATACCCAGGAACCGCTTTCTCCCCATTCTAACCCATTAACCCCATTTTCCCCATTCTTTCAAAGTAACCCCATTCTCCCCATTGTCACCCAGTAACCCCATTCTCCCCATTCTTACCCAGTAACCCCATTCTCCTCACTCTTACCCAGTAAACCCATTCCCGCCATTCTTTCCCAGTAACCCCATTCTCCCCATTCTTACCCAGTTACCTCATATTCCCCATTCATACCTAGTAACCCCATAGTCCCCATTCTTACCCAGTAACCCCATTCTCCCTATTCTTACCCAGTAAACCCATTCTCCCCATTCTTACCCACTAACCCCATACTCACCATTCTTTCCCAGTTACCCCATTCTCCCCATTTGTACCCAGTAACCCCATTCTCCCCATTCTAACCCATTAACCCCATTCTCCCCATTCTTACCCAGTAACCCCATTCTCCCCATTCTTACCCAGTGTCACCATTTTCCCCATTCTTACCCTATAACCCTTTACTCCCCATTCTTACCCAGTAACCCCATGCTCCCCAATCTTACCCAGTAACCCCAATTTCCCCATTCTTAGCCAGTAACCCCATTATCCCCATTCTTACCCAGTAACCCACATTCTCCCCATTCTTACCAAGTAACCCCATTCTTACCCAGTCACCCCATTCTCCCCATTCTAACCCATTAACCCCATTCTCCCCATTCTTACCCAGTAACCCCATTCTCCCCATTCTAACCCTGTATCCCCATTTTCCCCACTCTTACCCAGTACCCCATACTCCCCATTCTTACCCAGTTACCCCATTCTCCCCATTCTTACCCAGTAACATCATTTTCCCCATTCTCAACCAATAACCCCATTATCCCCATTCTTACCCAGTAACCCCCATTCTCCCCATTCTTACCCAGTAACCCCATACTTACCCAATAACCCAATTCTCCCCATTCTTACCCAGTGACCCCATTTTTACCCAGTAACCCCTTTCTCCTTGTTCTTACACATTAACCCCATTGTCCACATTCATACCCAGTAACCCCATTCTCCCCATTCTTACCCAGTAACCCCATTCTCCCCTTTCTTACCCAGTAACCCCATTCTCCCCATTCTTACTCAGCAAAACCATACTCACCATTGTTATGCAGTAACCCCATTCTCCCCATTCGTACCCAGTAACCCCATTCTCCCCATTCTAACCCATTAACCCCATTCTCCCCATTCTTACCAAGTAACCCCATTTTCCCATTTTACCCAGTAAACCCATTCTCCCCATTCTTACCCAGTGACCTCATTCTCCCCATTCTTACCCAGTTTACCCAATCCCCCCATTCTTATCCATTAACCCGATTCTCCCCATTCTTTCCCAGTGACCCCATTCTCCCCATTCTTACCCAGTAAACCCATTCTCTCCATTCTTATCCATTAACCACATACTCCATTTTCTTTCCCAGTATCCCCATTCTCCCCATTCTTATCCAGTAATCCCATTCTCCCCATTCTTACCCAGTAACCCCATACTCCCCATTGGAACTCAGAAACCCCATTCCCCCCATTTTTACCTAGTAACCCCATTCTCCCCTTTCGTATTCAGTAACCTAATTCTCCCCATTCTTACCCATTAACCCCATTATCCCCATTCTAACCGAGAAACACCATTCTCCCCATTCTTACACAGTTACCCCATTCTCCCCATTCTTATACAGTAACCCCTTACTCCCCAGTCTTGCCCAGTAACCGCATACTCCCCATTCTTACCCAGTAACCCCATTCTCCCCATTCTAACCGAGTAACCCCATTCTCCCCATTCTTACCCATTAACCCCATTCTCCCCATTCATACCCAGTAACCACATTCTCCCTATTCGTGCCCAGTAACCCCATTCTCCCCACTCTAACCCCTTAACCCCATTCTCCCCATTCTTTCCCAGTAACCCCATTCTCCCCATTGTTACCCAGTTAACCCAATCCCCCCATTCTTATCCAGTAACTCCTTTCTCACCATTCTTACCCAGTAACCCGATGCTCCCCATTTTTACCCAGTAACCACATTCTCCCTATTCGTACCCAGTAACCGCATTCTCCCCATTCTAACCCATCAACCCCATGCACCCCATTCTTTCCCAGTAACCCCATTCTCCCCATTGTTACCCAGTAACCCCATTTTTCCCCATTCTTACCCAGTAACCCCATTCTCCTCATTCTTACCCAGTAAACCAATTCCTGCCATTCTTTGCCAGTAACCCCATTCTCCCCATTCTTACCTAGTTACCCCATATTCCCCATTCTTACCCAGTAACCCCATAGTCCCCATTCTTACCCAGTAACCCCATTCTCCCCATTCTTACACAGTAAACTCATTCTCCCCATTCTTACCCACTAAACCCATACTCACCATTCTTATCCAGTAACCCCATTCTCCCCATTCGCACCCACTAACCCCATTCTCCCCATTTTAACCCATTAACCCCATTCTCCCCATTCTTACCCAGTAACCCCATTCTCCCATTCTTACCCAGTATCCCCATTTTCCACATTCTTACCCAGTAACCCCACACACCACATTCTTACCCATTAACCCCATTCTCCCCATTCATACCAAGTAACCCCATTTTCCCATTTTACCCTGTAAACCCATTCTCCCCATTCTTACCCAGTGACCTCATTCTCCCCATTCTTACCCAGTTAACCCAATCCCCCCATTCTTACCCAGTAACCCGATTCTCCCCATTCTTACCCACTGACCCCATTCTCCCCATTCTTACCCAGTAAACCCATTCTCTCCATTCTTATCCAGTAACCACATACTCCATTTTCTTTCCCAGTATCCCCATTCTCCCCATTCTTATCCAGTAATCCCATTCTCCCCATTCTTACCCAGTAACCCCATACTCCCCATTGGAACTCAGAAACCCCATTCCCCCCATTTTTACCTAGTAACCCCATTCTCCCCTTTCGTATTCAGTAACCTAATTCTCCCCATTCGTACCCATTTACCCCATTCTCCCCATTCTAACCGAGAAACACCATTCTCCCCATTCTTACACAGTTACCCCATTCTCCCCATTCTTATCCAGTAACCCCTTACTCCCCAGTCTTGCCCAGTAACCGCATACTCCCCATTCTTACCCAGTAACCCCATTCTCCCCATTCTAACCGAGTAACCCCATTCTCCCCATTCTTACCCATTAACCCCATTCTCCCGATTGATACCCAGTAACCACATTCTCCCTATTCGTACCCAGTAACCCCATTCTCACCATTCTAACCGAGAAACACCGTTCTCCCCATTCTTTCCAGTTACCCCATTCTCCCCATTCTTACCCAGTAACCCCATACTCCCTAGTCTTACCCAGTTACCCCATATTCCCTATTCTTACCCAGTAACCCCATAGTCCCCATTGTTACCCAGTAACCCCATTCTCCCCATTCTTACCCAGTAAACCCATTCTCCCCATTCTTACCCACTAACCCCATAATTACCATTCTTACCCAGTAACCCCATTCTCCCCATTCGTACCCAGTAACCCCATTCTCCCCATTCTAACCCATTAACCCCTTTCTACACATTCTTACCCAGTAACCGCATACTCCTCATTCTTATCCAGTAACCCCATTCTCCCCATTATTACCCAGTAACTCCATTTCCCCATTCTTACCCAGTAACCCCATTCTCCCCATTCTTACCCAGTAACCCCATTCTTACCCAGTTACCCCTTTCTCCTCATTCTTACACACTAACCCCATTCTCCAAAATCTTACCCAGTAACTCCATTCTCACCATTCTTACCCAGTAACCCCTTTCTCCCCATTCTTACCCAGTAACCCCATTCTCTCCATTCTTACTCTGTAACCCCATACTCACCATTGTTACCCATAAACCCCATTCTCCCCATTCGTACCCAGTAACCCCATTCTCCCCATTCTAACCCATTAACCGCATTCTCCCCATTCTTACCCAGTAACCCCATTCTCCCCATTCTTACACAGTAAACTCATTCTCCCCATTCTTACCCACTAAACCCATACTCACCATTCTTACCCAGTAACCCCATTCTCCCCATTCGCAACCACTAACCCCATTCTCCCCATTCTTACCCAGTATCCCCTTTTTCCCCATTCTTACCCAGTAACCCCACACACCCCATTCTTACCCAGTAATCCCATTCTCCCCATTCTTACCCAGTAACCCCATTTTCCCCATTCTTAACTAGTAACCCCATTATCCCCATTCTTACGCTGTAACCCCCATTCTCCCCATTCTTCCCCAGTAAACCCATTCTCCCCATTCTTACCCAGTGACCCCATTCTTACCCAGTAACCCCTTTCTCCTCATTCTTACACATTAACCCCATTCTCCACATTATTACCAAGTAACACCATTCACCCCATTCTTACCCAGTTACCCCATATTCCCCATTCTTACTCAGTAACCCTTAGTCCCCATTCTTACCCAGTAACCCCATTCCCCCCATTCTTACCCATTAACCCCATTCTTACCCAGTAACCCCTTTCTCCCCATTTTTACCTAGTGACCCCATTTTTGCCCAGTAACCCCTTTCTCCTCATTCATACACATTAACCCCATTCATCCCATTCTTACCCAGTAACCCCATTCTCCCCATTCTTACCAACTAACCCCATACTCACCATTCTTACCCAGTATCCCCATTCTCCCCATTCAACCCAGTAACCCCATTCTCCCCATTCTAACCCATTAACCCCATTCTCACCATTCTTTCCCAGTAACCCCATTATCCCCATTGTTACCCAGTTAACCCAATCCCCCCATTCTTACCCATAACCCCATTCTCACCTTTCTTAGCCAGTAACCCGATTCTCCTCATTCTTACCCAGTAACCCCATTCTCCCCATTCTTACCCAGTGACCCCATTTTCCCCAATCATAACCAAGTAACCCAATTCACCCCATTCTTACCCAGTAACCCCCATTCTCCCCATTCGTACCGAGTTACCCCATTCTCCCCATTCTTATACAGTAACCCCATTTTCCCCATTCGTACCCAGTTACCCAATTCTTATCCATTAACCCCATTGTCCCCATTCTTACCAAGTAACCCCATTCTCCCCTTTCGTATTCAGTAACCCCATTCTCCCCATTCTTACCCATTAACCCCATTCTACCCATTCTAACCGAGAAACACCATTCTCCCCATTCTAACCGAGTAACCTCATTCTCCCCATTCTTACCCAATAACCCCATACTCCCCAGTCTTACTCAGTAAGCCCATACTCCCCATTCTTACCCAGGAACCCCATTCTCCCCATTCTAACCGAGTAACCCCATTCTCCCCATTCTTACCCATTAACCCCATTCACCTCATTCTTATCCAGTAACCACATTCTCCCTATTCGTACCCTGTAACCCCATTCTCCCCATTCTAACCCATTAACCCCATTCTCACCATTCTTTCCCAGTAACCCCATTATCCCCATTGTTACCCAGTTAACCCAATCCCCCCATTCTTACCCATAACCCGATTCTCCCCATTCTTAGCCAGTAACCAGATTCTTCCTATTCATACCCAGGAACCGCATTCTCCCCATTCTAACCCATTAACCCCATTTTCTCCATTCTTTCAAAGTAACCCCATTCTCCCCATTGTCACCCAGTAACCCCATTCTCCCCATTCTTACCCAGTAACCCCATTCTCCAAACTCTTACCCAGTAAACCCATTCCCGCCATTCTTTCCCAGTAACCCCATTCTCCCCATTCTTACCCAGTTACCCCATATTCCCCATTCTTACCCAGTAACCCCATAGTCCCCATTCTTACCCAGTAACCCCATTCTCCCTATTCTTACCCAGTAAACCCATTCTCCCCATTCTTACCCACTAACCCCATACTCACCATTCTTACTCAGAAACCCCATTCTCCCCATTTGTACCCAGTAACCCCATTCTCCCCATTCTAACCCATTAACCCCATTCTCCCCATTCTTACCCAGTAACCCCATTCTCCCCATTCTTAACCAGTAACCCCATTATCCCCATTCTTACCCAGTAACCCACATTCTCCCCATTCTTACCATGTAACCCCATTCTTACCCAGTAACCCCATTCTCCCCATTCTAACCCATTAACCCCATTCTCCCCATTCTTACCCAGTAACCCCATTCTCCCCATTCTTACCCAGTATCCCCATTTTCCCCATTCCTACCCAGTACCCCATACTCCCCATTCTTACCCAGTTACCCCATTCTCCACATTCTTACCCAGTAACATCATTTTCCCCATTCTCAACCAATAACCCCATTATCCCCATTCTTACCCAGTAACCCCCATTCTCCCCATTCTTACCCAGTAACCCCATACTTACCCAATAACCCAATTCTCCCCATTCTTACCCAGTGACCCCATTTTTACCCAGTAACCCCTTTCTCCTCGTTCTTACACATTAACACCATTCTCCACATTCTTACCCAGTAACCCCATTCTCCCCATTCTTACCCAGTAACCCCATTCTCCCCATTCTTACCCAGTAACCCCATTCTCCCCATTCTTACTCAGTAAAACCATACTCACCATTGTTACGCAGTATCCCCATTCTCCCCATTCGTACCCAGTAACCCCATTCTCCCCATTCTAACCCATTAACCCCATTCTCCCCATTCTTACCAAGTAACCCCATTTTCCCATTTTACCCAGTAAACCCATTCTCCCCATTCTTACCCAGTGACCTCATTCTCCCCATTCATACCCAGTTAACCCAATCCCCCCATTCTTACCCAGTAAACCCATTCTCCCCATTCTTATCCAGTAACCACATACTCCATTTTCTTTCCCAGTATCCCCATTCTCCCCATTCTTATCCAGTAATCCCATTCTCCCCATTCTTACCCAGTAACCCCATACTCCCCATTGGAACTCAGAAACCCCATTCCCCCCATTTTTACCTAGTAACCCCATTCTCCCCATTTTTACCCAGTAACCCCATTATCCACATTCTTACCCAGTATACCCATTCTCCTCATTCCTACCCAGTAAGACCATACTCCCCATCTTACCCACTAACCCCGTTCATCCCATTCTTACCCAGTAACCCCATTCTCCCCATTCGTACCCGGTTACCCCATTCTCCCCATTCTTACCCATTAACCCCATTCTCCCCATTCTTAGCCATTTGCCCCATTCTCCCCATTCTTACCCAGTAACCCCATTCTCCTCATTCTTACCATGTAACCCCATTCTTCCCATTCGTACCCAGTAACCCCATACTCCCCATTCTTACCCAGTAATCCAAGTCCCGCCATTCTTTCCCAGTAACCCCATTCTCCCCATTCTTACCCAGTTACCCCATACTCCCCTTTCTTATCCAGTAACCCCATATTCCCCATTCTTACTCAGTTAACCCATTCTCCCCATTCTCACCAACTAACCCCGTACTCACCATTCTTACCCAGTAACCCCATTCCCCCCATTCAACCCAGTAACCCCATTCTCCCCATTCTAACCCATTAACCCCATTCTCCCCATTCTTACCCAGTAACCCCATTCTCCCCATTCTTACCCAGTGACCCCATTTTCCCCATTCATAACCAAGTAACCCAATTCTCCCCATTCTTACCCAGTAACCACCATTCTCCCAATTTTTACCGAGTTACCCCATTCTCCCCATTCTTTTACAGTAACCCCATTCTCCCCATTCGTACCCAGTTACCCCATTCTTACCCATTAACCCCATTGACCCATTCTTACCAAGTAACCCCACTCTCCCCTTTCGTATTCAGTAACCTAATTCTCCCCATTCTAACCCATTAACCCCATTCTCCCCATTCTAATCGAGAAACACCATTCTCCCCATTCTTACCCAGTTACCCCATTCTCCCCATTCTTTCCCAATATCCCCGTACTCCCCAGTCTTGCCCAGTAACCCCATACTCCCCATTCTTACCCAGTAACCCCATTCTAACCGAGTAACCCCATTCTCCCCATTCTTACCCATTAACCCCATTCTCCCCATTCATACCCAGAAACCACATTCTCCCTATTCGTACCCAGTAACCCCATTCTCCCCATTCTAACCCATTAACCCCATTCTCCCCATTCTTTCCCAGTAACCCCATTCTCCCCATTGTTACCCAGTTAACCCAATCCCCCCATTCTTATCCAGTAATCCCTTTCTCACCATTCTTACCCAGTAACCCGATGCTCCCCATTTTTACCCAGTAACCACATTCTCCCTATTCGTACCGAGTAACCGCATTGTCCCCATTCTAACCCATCAACCCCATGCTCCCCATTCTTTCCCAGTAACCCCATTCTCCCCATTGTTACCCAGTAACTGCATTTTTCCCCATTCTTACCCAGTAACCCCATTCTCCCCATTCTAACCCATTATCCCCATTTCCCCATTCTTACCAAGTAACCCCATTTCACCATTCTTTCCCAGTAACCCCATTTTCCCATTCTTACCCAGTAAGCCCATTCTCCCCATTCTAACCCATTAACCCCATTCTCCCCATTCTTACCCAGTATCCCCATTCTCCCCATTCTTACCCAGTAACCCCATTTTCCCCATTCTTAACCAGTAACCCCATACTCCCCATTCTTACCCAGTAACCCCATTCTCCCCATTCCAACCCAGTAACCCCATACACCCAATTCTTACCCACTAACCCCATTCTTAACCAGTAACCCCTTTCACCCCATTTTTACCTAGTGTCCCCATTTTTGCCCAGTAACCCCTTTCTCCTCATTCATACACATTAACCCCATTCTCCACATTCTTACCCAGTAACACCGTTCTCCCCATTCTTACTCAGTAACCCCATTCTCCCCATTCTTACCCAGTAACCCCATTCTCACCTCTCTTACTCAGTAACCCCATACTCACCATTGTTACCCAGTAACCCCATTCTCCCCATTCATACCCAGTAACACCATTCTCCCCATTCTAACCCATTAACCCCATTCTCCCCATTCTTTCACAGTAACCCCATTTTCCCATTCTTACCCATTAACCCCATTCTCCCCATTCTTAACCAGTGACCCTATTCTCCCGATTCTTTCCCAGTAAACCCATTCTCCCCATTCTTCCCCACTAACCACACACTCCATTTTGTTTCCCACTATCCCCATTCTCATCATTCTTACCCAGTAATCCCATTCTCCCCATTCTTACCTATTAACCCCATACTGCCCATTCTAACTCAGTAACCCCATTCCCCCCATTTTTACCTAGTAACCCCATTGTCCCCATTTTTACCCAGTAACCCGATACTCCCGATTCTTACACTGTAACCCCATAAACCCCATTCTTACCCAGTAAGCCCATTATGCACATTCATACCCAGTAAACCCATTCTCCTCATTCCTACCCAGTAACACCATACTCCCCATTCTTACCCACTAACCCCATTCATCCCATTCTTACCCAATAACCCCATTCTCCCCATTCGTACCCGGTTACCACATTCTCCCTATTCTTACCCATTGACCCCATTCTCTCTATTCTTAGCCAGTTACCCCATTCTCCCTATTCTTACCCAGTAACCCAATTCTCCTCATTCTTACAATGTAAACTAATTCTCCCCATTCGTACCCAGTAACCCCATACACCCCATTCTAACCCAGTAACCCCATTCCCGCCATTCTTTCCCAGTAACCCCATTCTCCCCATTCTTACCCAGTTACCCCATACTCCCCATTCTTATCCAGTAACCCCATAGTCCCCATTCTTACCCAGTAACCCCATTCTCCCCATTCTTATCCAGTAATCCCATTCTCCCCATTCTTACCCAGTAACCCCATACTCCCCATTGGAACTCAGAAACCCCATTCCCCCCATTTTTACCTAGTAACCCCATTCTCCCCATTTTTACCCAGTAACCCCATTATCCACATTCTTACCCAGTATACCCATTCTCCTCATTCCTACCCAGTAAGACCATACTCCCCATTCTTACCCACTAACTCCGTTCATCCCATTCTTACCCAGTAACCCCATTCTCCCCATTCGTACCCGGTTACCCCATTCTCCCCATTCTTACCCATTAACCCCATTCTCCCCATTCTTAGCCATTTGCCCCATTCTCCCCATTCTTACCCAGTAACCCCATTCTCCTCATTCTTACCATGTAACCCCATTCTTCCCATTCGTACCCAGTAACCCCATACTCCCCATTCTTACCCAGTAATCCAAGTCCCGCCATTCTTTCCCAGTAACCCCATTCTCCCCATTCTTACCCAGTTACCCCATACTCCCCTTTCTTATCCAGTAACCCCATATTCCCATTCTTACTCAGTTAACCCATTCTCCCCATTCTCACCAACTAACCCCGTACTCACCATTCTTACCCAGTAACCCCATTCCCCCCATTCAACCCAGTAACCCCATTCTCCCCATTCTAACCCATTAACCCCATTCTCCCCATTCTTACCCAGTAACCCCATTCTCCCCATTCTTACCCAGTGACCCCATTTTCCCCATTCATAACCAAGTAACCCAATTCTCCCCATTCTTACCCAGTAACCACCATTCTCCCAATTTTTACCGAGTTACCCCATTCTCCCCATTCTTTTGCAGTAACCCCATTCTCCCCATTCGTACCCAGTTACCCCATTCTTACCCATTAACCCCATTGACCCATTCTTACCAAGTAACCTCACTCTCCCCTTTCGTATTCAGTAACCTAATTCTCCCCATTCTAACCCATTAACCCCATTCTCCCCATTCTAATCGAGAAACACCATTCTCCCCATTCTTACCCAGTTACCCCATTCTCCCCATTCTTTCCCAATATCCCCGTACTCTCCAGTCTTGCCCAGTAACCCCATACTCCCCATTCTTACCCAGTAACCCCATTCTAACCGAGTAACCCCATTCTCCCCATTCTTACCCATTAACCCCATTCTCCCCATTCATACCCAGAAACCACATTCTCCCTATTCGTACCCAGTAACCCCATTCTCCCCATTCTAACCCATTAACCCCATTCTCCCCATTCTTTCCCAGTAACCCCATTCTCCCCATTGTTACCCAGTTAACCCAATCCCCCCATTCTTATCCAGTAATCCCTTTCTCACCATTCTTACCCAGTAACCCGATGCTCCCCATTTTTACCCAGTAACCACATTCTCCCTATTCGTACCCAGTAACCGCATTGTCCCCATTCTAACCCATCAACCCCATGCTCCCCATTCTTTCCCAGTAACCCCATTCTCCCCATTGTTACCCAGTAACCGCATTTTTCCCCATTCTTACCCAGTAACCCCATTCTCCCCATTCTAACCCATTATCCCCATTTCCCCATTCTTACCAAGTAACCCCATTTCACCATTCTTTCCCAGTAACCCCATTTTCCCATTCTTACCCAGTAAGCCCATTCTCCCCATTCTAACCCATTAACCCCATTCTCCCCATTCTTACCCAGTATCCCCATTCTCCCCATTCTTACCCAGTAACCCCATTTTCCCCATTCTTAACCAGTAACCCCATACTCCCCATTCTTACCCAGTAACCCCATTCTCCCCATTCCAACCCAGTAACCCCATACGCCCAATTCTTACCCACTAACCCCATTCTTAACCAGTAACCCCTTTCTCCCCATTTTTACCTAGTGTCCCCATTTTTGCCCAGTAACCCCTTTCTCCTCATTCATACACATTAACCCCATTCTCCACATTCTTACCCAGTAACACCGTTCTCCCCATTCTTACTCAGTAACCCCATTCTCCCCATTCTTACCCAGTAACCCCATTCTCACCTCTCTTACTCAGTAACCCCATACTCACCATTGTTACCCAGTAACCCCATTCTCCCCATTCATACCCAGTAACACCATTCTCCCCATTCTAACCCATTAACCCCATTCTCCCCATTCTTTCACAGTAACCCCATTTTCCCATTCTTACCCATTAACCCCATTCTCCCCATTCTTAACCAGTGACCCTATTCTCCCGATTCTTTCCCAGTAAACCCATTCTCCCCATTCTTCCCCACTAACCACATACTCCATTTTGTTTCCCAGTATCTCCATTCTCATCATTCTTACCCAGTAATCCCATTCTCCCCATTCTTACCTATTAACCCCATACTGCCCATTCTAACTCAGTAACCCCATTCCCCCCATTTTTACCTAGTAACCCCATTGTCCCCATTTTTACCCAGTAACCCGATACTCCCGATTCTTACACTGTAACCCCATAAACCCCATTCTTACCCAGTAAGCCCATTATGCACATTCATACCCAGTAAACCCATTCTCCTCATTCCTACCCAGTAACACCATACTCCCCATTCTTACCCACTAACCCCATTCATCCCATTCTTACCCAATAACCCCATTCTCCCCATTCGTACCCGGTTACCACATTCTCCCTATTCTTACCCATTGACCCCATTCTCTCTATTCTTAGCCAGTTACCCCATTCTCCCTATTCTTACCCAGTAACCCAATTCTCCTCATTCTTACAATGTAAACTAATTCTCCCCATTCGTACCCAGTAACCCCATACACCCCATTCTAACCCAGTAACCCCATTCCCGCCATTCTTTCCCAGTAACCCCATTCTCCCCATTCTTACGCAGTTACCCCATACTCCCCATTCTTATCCAGTAACCCCATAGTCCCTATTCTTACTCAGTAAACCCATTCACCCCATTCTTACCAACTAACCCCATACTCACCATTCTTACCCAGTAACCCCATTCTCCCCATTCAACCCAGTAACCCCATTCTCCCCATTCTAACCCATTAACCCCATTCTCCCCATTCTTACCCAGAAACCCCATTCTCCCCATTCTTAACCAGTGACCCCATTTCCCCCAATCATAACCAAGTAACCCGATTCTCCCCATTCTTTCCCAGTAACCCCCATTCTCCCCATTCGTACCGAGTTACCCCATTCTCCCCATTCTTATACAGTAACCCCATTTTCCCCATTCGTACCCAATTACCCAATTCTTATCCATTAACCCCATTGTCCCCATTCTTACCAAGTAACCCCATTCTCCCCTTTCGTATTCAGTAACCCCATTCTCCCCATTCTTACCCATTAACCCCATTCTCCCCATTCTAACCGAGAAACACCATTCTCCCCATTCTTACCCAGTTTCCCCATTCTCCCCATTCTTACCCAGTAACCCCATACTCCCCAGTCTTACCCAGTAAGCCCATACTCCCCATTCTTACCCAGGAACCCCATTCTCCCCATTCTAACCGAGTAACCTCATTCTCCCCATTCTTACCCATTAACCCCATTCACCCCATTCTTATCCAGTAACCACATTCTCCCTATTCGTACCCTGTAACCCCATTCTCCCCATTCTAACCCATTAACCCCATTCTCACCATTCTTTCCCAGTAACCCCATTATCCCCATTGTTACCCAGTTAACCCAATCCCCCCATTCTTACCCATAACCCCATTCTCACCTTTCTTACCCAGTAACCCGATTCTCCCCATTCTTAGCCAGTAACCAGATTCTCCCTATTCATACCCAGGAACCGCATTCTCCCCATTCTAACCCATTAACCCCATTTTCTCCATTCTTTCAAAGTAACCCCATTCTCCCCATTGTCACCCAGTAACCCCATTCTCCCCATTCTTACCCAGTAACCCCATTCTCCAAACTCTTACCCAGTAAACCCATTCCCGCCATTCTTTCCCAGTAACCCCATTCTCCCCATTCTTACCCAGTTACCCCATATTCCCCATTCTTACCCAGTAACCCCATAGTCCCCATTCTTACCCAGTAACCCCATTCTCCCTATTCTTACCCAGTAAACCCATTCTCCCCATTCTTACCCACTAACCCCATACTCACCATTCTTACTCAGAAACCCCATTCTCCACATTTGTACCCAGTAACCCCATTCTCCCCATTCTAACCCATTAACCCCATTCTCCCCATTCTTACCCAGTAACCCCATTCTCCCCATTCTTACCCAGTGTCACCATTTTCCCCATTCTTACCCAGTAACCCTATACTCCCCATTCTTACCCAGTATCCCCATGCTCCCCATTCTTACCCAGTAACCCCATTTTCCCCATTCTTAACCAGTAACCCCATTATCCCCATTCTTACCCAGTAACCCACATTCTCCCCATTCTTACCATGTAACCCCATTCTTACCCAGTAACCCCATTCTCCCCATTCTAACCCATTAACCCCATTCTCCCCATTCTTACCCAGTAACCCCATTCTCCCCATTCTTACCCAGTATCCCCATTTTCCCCATTCCTACCCAGTACCCCATACTCCCCATTCTTACCCAGTTACCCCATTCTCCACATTCTTACCCAGTAACATCATTTTCCCCATTCTCAACCAATAACCCCATTATCCCCATTCTTACCCAGTAACCCCCATTCTCCCCATTCTTACCCAGTAACCCCATACTTACCCAATAACCCAATTCTCCCCATTCTTACCCAGTGACCCCATTTTTACCCAGTAACCCCTTTCTCCTCGTTCTTACACATTAACACCATTCTCCACATTCTTACCCAGTAACCCCATTCTCCCCATTCTTACCCAGTAACCCCATTCTCCCCATTCTTACCCAGTAACCCCATTCTCCCCATTCTTACTCAGTAAAACCACACTCACCATTGTTACGCAGTAACCCCATTCTCCCCATTCGTACCCAGTAACCCCATTCTCCCCATTCTAACCCATTAACCCCATTCTCCCCATTCTTACCAAGTAACCCCATTTTCCCATTTTACCCAGTAAACCCATTCTCCCCATTCTTACCCAGTGACCTCATTCTCCCCATTCATACCCAGTTAACCCAATCCCCCCATTCTTACCCAGTAAACCCATTCTCCCCATTCTTATCCAGTAACCACATACTCCATTTTCTTTCCCAGTATCCCCATTCTCCCCATTGTCACCCAGTAACCCCATTCTCCCCATTCTTACCCAGTAACCCCATTCTCCAAACTCTTACCCAGTAAACCCATTCCCGCCATTCTTTCCCAGTAACCCCATTCTCCCCATTCTTACCCAGTTACCCCATATTCCCCATTCTTACCCAGTAACCCCATAGTCCCCATTCTTACCCAGTAACCCCATTCTCCCTATTCTTACCCAGTAAACCCATTCTCCCCATTCTTACCCACTAACCCCATACTCACCATTCTTACTCAGAAACCCCATTCTCCCCATTTGTGCCCAGTAACCCCATTCTCCCCATTCTAACCCATTAACCCCATTCTCCCCATTCTTACCCAGTAACCCCATTCTCCCCATTCTTACCCAGTGTCACCATTTTCCCCATTCTTACCCAGTAACCCTATACTCCCCATTCTTACCCAGTATCCCCATGCTCCCCATTCTTACCCAGTAACCCCATTTTCCCCATTCTTAACCAGTAACCCCATTATCCCCATTCTTACCCAGTAACCCACATTCTCCCCATTCTTACCATGTAACCCCATTCTTACCCAGTAACCCCATTCTCCCCATTCTAACCCATTAACCCCATTCTCCCCATTCTTACCCAGTAACCCCATTCTCCCCATTCTTACCCAGTATCCCCATTTTCCCCATTCCTACCCAGTACCCCATACTCCCCATTCTTACCCAGTTACCCCATTCTCCACATTCTTACCCAGTAACATCATTTTCCCCATTCTCAACCAATAACCCCATTATCCCCATTCTTACCCAGTAACCCCCATTCTCCCCATTCTTACCCAGTAACCCCATACTTACCCAATAACCCAATTCTCCCCATTCTTACCCAGTGACCCCATTTTTACCCAGTAACCCCTTTCTCCTCGTTCTTACACATTAACACCATTCTCCACATTCTTACCCAGTAACCCCATTCTCCCCATTCTTACCCAGTAACCCCATTCTCCCCATTCTTACCCAGTAACCTCATTCTCCCCATTCTTACTCAGTAAAACCATACTCACCATTGTTACGCAGTAACCCCATTCTCCCCATTCGTACCCAGTAACCCCATTCTCCCCATTCTAACCCATTAACCCCATTCTCCCCATTCTTACCAAGTAACCCCATTTTCCCATTTTACCCAGTAAACCCATTCTCCCCATTCTTACCCAGTGACCTCATTCTCCCCATTCATACCCAGTTAACCCAATCCCCCCATTCTTACCCAGTAAACCCATTCTCCCCATTCTTATCCAGTAACCACATACTCCATTTTCTTTCCCAGTATCCCCATTCTCCCCATTCTTATCCAGTAATCCCATTCTCCCCATTCTTACCCAGTAACCCCATACTCCCCATTGGAACTCAGAAACCCCATTCCCCCCATTTTTACCTAGTAACCCCATTCTCCCCATTTTTACCCAGTAACCCCATTATCCACATTCTTACCCAGTATACCCATTCTCCTCATTCCTACCCAGTAAGACCATACTCCCCATCTTACCCACTAACCCCGTTCATCCCATTCTTACCCAGTAACCCCATTCTCCCCATTCGTACCCGGTTACCCCATTCTCCCCATTCTTACCCATTAACCCCATTCTCCCCATTCTTAGCCATTTGCCCCATTCTCCCCATTCTTACCCAGTAACCCCATTCTCCTCATTCTTACCATGTAACCCCATTCTTCCCATTCGTACCCAGTAACCCCATACTCCCCATTCTTACCCAGTAATCCAAGTCCCGCCATTCTTTCCCAGTAACCTCATTCTCCCCATTCTTACCAAGTTACCCCATACTCCCCTTTCTTATCCAGTAACCCCATATTCCCCATTCTTACTCAGTTAACCCATTCTCCCCATTCTCACCAACTAACCCCGTACTCACCATTCTTACCCAGTAACCCCATTCCCCCCATTCAACCCAGTAACCCCATTCTCCCCATTCTAACCCATTAACCCCATTCTCCCCATTCTTACCCAGTAACCCCATTCTCCCCATTCTTACCCAGTGACCCCATTTTCCCCATTCATAACCAAGTAACCCAATTCTCCCCATTCTTACCCAGTAACCACCATTCTCCCAATTTTTACCGAGTTACCCCATTCTCCCCATTCTTTTACAGTAACCCCATTCTCCCCATTCGTACCCAGTTACCCCATTCTTACCCATTAACCCCATTGACCCATTCTTACCAAGTAACCTCACTCTCCCCTTTCGTATTCAGTAACCTAATTCTCCCCATTCTAACCCATTAACCCCATTCTCCCCATTCTAATCGAGAAACACCATTCTCCCCATTCTTACCCAGTTACCCCATTCTCCCCATTCTTTCCCAATATCCCCGTACTCTCCAGTCTTGCCCAGTAACCCCATACTCCCCATTCTTACCCAGTAACCCCATTCTAACCGAGTAACCCCATTCTCCCCATTCTTACCCATTAACCCCATTCTCCCCATTCATACCCAGAAACCACATTCTCCCTATTCGTACCCAGTAACCCCATTCTCCCCATTCTAACCCATTAACCCCATTCTCCCCATTCTTTCCCAGTAACCCCATTCTCCCCATTGTTACCCAGTTAACCCAATCCCCCCATTCTTATCCAGTAATCCCTTTCTCACCATTCTTACCCAGTAACCCGATGCTCCCCATTTTTACCCAGTAACCACATTCTCCCTATTCGTACCCAGTAACCGCATTGTCCCCATTCTAACCCATCAACCCCATGCTCCCCATTCTTTCCCAGTAACCCCATTCTCCCCATTGTTACCCAGTAACCGCATTTTTCCCCATTCTTACCCAGTAACCCCATTCTCCCCATTCTAACCCATTATCCCCATTTCCCCATTCTTACCAAGTAACCCCATTTCACCATTCTTTCCCAGTAACCCCATTTTCCCATTCTTACCCAGTAAGCCCATTCTCCCCATTCTAACCCATTAACCCCATTCTCCCCATTCTTACCCAGTATCCCTATTCTCCCCATTCTTACCCAGTAACCCCATTTTCCCCATTCTTAACCAGTAACCCCATACTCCCCATTCTTACCCAGTAACCCCATTCTCCCCATTCCAACCCAGTAACCCCATACACCCAATTCTTACCCACTAACCCCATTCTTAACCAGTAACCCCTTTCTCCCCATTTTTACCTAGTGTCCCCATTTTTGCCCAGTAACCCCTTTCTCCTCATTCATACACATTAACCCCATTCTCCACATTCTTACCCAGTAACACCGTTCTCCCCATTCTTACTCAGTAACCCCATTCTCCCCATTCTTACCCAGTAACCCCATTCTCACCTCTCTTACTCAGTAACCCCATACTCACCATTGTTACCCAGTAACCCCATTCTCCCCATTCATACCCAGTAACACCATTCTCCCCATTCTAACCCATTAACCCCATTCTCCCCATTCTTTCACAGTAACCCCATTTTCCCATTCTTACCCATTAACCCCATTCTCCCCATTCTTACCCAGTGACCCTATTCTCCCGATTCTTTCCCAGTAAACCTATTCTCCCCATTCTTCCCCACTAACCACATACTCCATTTTGTTTCCCAGTATCTCCATTCTCATCATTCTTACCCAGTAATCCCATTCTCCCCATTCTTACCTATTAACCCCATACTGCCCATTCTAACTCAGTAACCCCATTCCCCCCATTTTTACCTAGTAACCCCATTGTCCCCATTTTTACCCAGTAACCCGATACTCCCGATTCTTACACTGTAACCCCATAAACCCCATTCTTACCCAGTAAGCCCATTATGCACATTCATACCCAGTAAACCCATTCTCCTCATTCCTACCCAGTAACACCATACTCCCCATTCTTACCCACTAACCCCATTCATCCCATTCTTACCCAATAACCCCATTCTCCCCATTCGTACCCGGTTACCACATTCTCCCTATTCTTACCCATTGACCCCATTCTCTCTATTCTTAGCCAGTTACCCCATTCTCCCTATTCTTACCCAGTAACCCAATTCTCCTCATTCTTACAATGTAAACTAATTCTCCCCATTCGTACCCAGTAACCCCATACACCCCATTCTAACCCAGTAACCCCATTCCCGCCATTCTTTCCCAGTAACCCCATTCTCCCCATTCTTACCCAGTTACCCCATACTCCTCATTCTTATCCAGTAACCCCATAGTCCCTATTCTTACTCAGTAAACCCATTCACCCCATTCTTACCAACTAACCCCATACTCACCATTCTTACCCAGTAACCCCATTCTCCCCATTCAACCCAGTAACCCCATTCTCCCCATTCTAACCCATTAACCCCATTCTCCCCATTCTTACCCAGAAACCCCATTCTCCCCATTCTTAACCAGTGACCCCATTTCCCCCAATCATAACCAAGTAACCCGATTCTCCCCATTCTTTCCCAGTAACCCCCATTCTCCCCATTCGTACCGAGTTACCCCATTCTCCCCATTCTTATACAGTAACCCCATTTTCCCCATTCTTACCCAATTACCCAATTCTTATCCATTAACCCCATTGTCCCCATTCTTACCAAGTAACCCCATTCTCCCCTTTCGTATTCAGTAACCCCATTCTCCCCATTCTTACCCATTAACCCCATTCTCCCCATTCTAACCGAGAAACACCATTCTCCCCATTCTTACCCAGTTTCCCCATTCTCCCCATTCTTACCCAGTAACCCCATACTCCCCAGTCTTACCCAGTAAGCCCATACTCCCCATTCTTACCCAGGAACCCCATTCTCCCCATTCTAACCGAGTAACCTCATTCTCCCCATTCTTACCCATTAACCCCATTCACCCCATTCTTATCCAGTAACCACATTCTCCCTATTCGTACCCTGTAACCCCATTCTCCCCATTCTAACCCATTAACCCCATTCTCACCATTCTTTCCCAGTAACCCCATTATCCCCATTGTTACCCAGTTAACCCAATCCCCCCATTCTTACCCATAACCCCATTCTCACCTTTCTTACCCAGTAACCCGATTCTCCCCATTCTTAGCCAGTAACCAGATTCTCCCTATTCATACCCAGGAACCGCATTCTCCCCATTCTAACCCATTAACCCCATTTTCTCCATTCTTTCAAAGTAACCCCATTCTCCCCATTGTCACCCAGTAACCCCATTCTCCCCATTCTTACCCAGTAACCCCATTCTCCAAACTCTTACCCAGTAAACCCATTCCCGCCATTCTTTCCCAGTAACCCCATTCTCCCCATTCTTACCCAGTTACCCCATATTCCCCATTCTTACCCAGTAACCCCATAGTCCCCATTCTTACCCAGTAACCCCATTCTCCCTATTCTTACCCAGTAAACCCATTCTCCCCATTCTTACACACTAACCCCATACTCACCATTCTTACTCAGAAACCCCATTCTCCCCATTTGTACCCAGTAACTCCATTCTCCCCATTCTAACCCATTAACCCCATTCTCCCCATTCTTACCCAGTAACCCCATTCTCCCCATTCTTACCCAGTGTCACCATTTTCCCCATTCTTACCCAGTAACCCTATACTCCCCATTCTTACCCAGTATCCCCATGCTCCCCATTCTTCCCCAGTAACCCCATTTTCCCCATTCTTAACCAGTAACCCCATTATCCCCATTCTTACCCAGTAACCCACATTCTCCCCATTCTTACCATGTAACCCCATTCTTACCCAGTAACCCCATTCTCCCCATTCTAACCCATTAACCCCATTCTCCCCATTCTTACCCAGTAACCCCATTCTCCCCATTCTTACCCAGTATCCCCATTTTCCCCATTCCTACCCAGTACCCCATACTCCCCATTCTTACCCAGTTACCCCATTCTCCACATTCTTACCCAGTAACATCATTTTCCCCATTCTCAACCAATAACCCCATTATCCCCATTCTTACCCAGTAACCCCCATTCTCCCCATTCTTACCCAGTAACCCCATACTTACCCAATAACCCAATTCTCCCCATTCTTACCCAGTGACCCCATTTTTACCCAGTAACCCCTTTCTCCTCGTTCTTACACATTAACACCATTCTCCACATTCTTACCCAGTAACCCCATTCTCCCCATTCTTACCCAGTAACCCCATTCTCCCCATTCTTACCCAGTAACCCCATTCTCCCCATTCTTACTCAGTAAAACCACACTCACCATTGTTACGCAGTAACCCCATTCTCCCCATTCGTACCCAGTAACCCCATTCTCCCCATTCTAACCCATTAACCCCATTCTCCCCATTCTTACCAAGTAACCCCATTTTCCCATTTTACCCAGTAAACCCATTCTCCCCATTCTTACCCAGTGACCTCATTCTCCCCATTCATACCCAGTTAACCCAATCCCCCCATTCTTACCCAGTAAACCCATTCTCCCCATTCTTATCCAGTAACCACATACTCCATTTTCTTTCCCAGTATCCCCATTCTCCCCATTCTTATCCAGTAATCCCATTCTCCCCATTCTTACCCAGTAACCCCATACTCCCCATTGGAACTCAGAAACCCCATTCCCCCCATTTTTACCTAGTAACCCCATTCTCCCCATTTTTACCCAGTAACCCCATTATCCACATTCTTACCCAGTATACCCATTCTCCTCATTCCTACCCAGTAAGACCATACTCCCCATCTTACCCACTAACCCCGTTCATCCCATTCTTACCCAGTAACCCCATTCTCCCCATTCGTACCCGGTTACCCCATTCTCCCCATTCTTACCCATTAACCCCATTCTCCCCAAACTTAGCCATTTGCCCCATTCTCCCCATTCTTACCCAGTAACCCCATTCTCCTCATTCTTACCATGTAACCCCATTCTTCCCATTCGTACCCAGTAACCCCATACTCCCCATTCTTACCCAGTAATCCAAGTCCCGCCATTCTTTCCCAGTAACCCCATTCTCCCCATTCTTACCCAGTTACCCCATACTCCCCTTTCTTATCCAGTAACCCCATATTCCCCATTCTTACTCAGTTAACCCATTCTCCCCATTCTCACCAACTAACCCCGTACTCACCATTCTTACCCAGTAACCCCATTCCCCCCATTCAACCCAGTAACCCCATTCTCCCCATTCTAACCCATTAACCCCATTCTCCCCATTCTTACCCAGTAACCCCATTCTCCCCATTCTTACCCAGTGACCCCATTTTCCCCATTCATAACCAAGTAACCCAATTCTCCCCTTTCTTACCCAGTAACCACCATTCTCCCAATTTTTACCGAGTTACCCCATTCTCCCCATTCTTTTACAGTAACCCCATTCTCCCCATTCGTACCCAGTTACCCCATTCTTACCCATTAACCCCATTGACCCATTCTTACCAAGTAACCTCACTCTCCCCTTTCGTATTCAGTAACCTAATTCTCCCCATTCTAACCCATTAACCCCATTCTCCCCATTCTAATCGAGAAACACCATTCTCCCCATTCTTACCCAGTTACCCCATTCTCCCCATTCTTTCCCAATATCCCCGTACTCTCCAGTCTTGCCCAGTAACCCCATACTCCCCATTCTTACCCAGTAACCCCATTCTAACCGAGTAACCCCATTCTCCCCATTCTTACCCATTAACCCCATTCTCCCCATTCATACCCAGAAACCACATTCTCCCTATTCGTACCCAGTAACCCCATTCTCCCCATTCTAACCCATTAACCCCATTCTCCCCATTCTTTCCCAGTAACCCCATTCTCCCCATTGTTACCCAGTTAACCCAATCCCCCCATTCTTATCCAGTAATCCCTTTCTCACCATTCTTACCCAGTAACCCGATGCTCCCCATTTTTACCCAGTAACCACATTCTCCCTATTCGTACCCAGTAACCGCATTGTCCCCATTCTAACCCATCAACCCCATGCTCCCCATTCTTTCCCAGTAACCCCATTCTCCCCATTGTTACCCAGTAACCGCATTTTTCCCCATTCTTACCCAGTAACCCCATTCTCCCCATTCTAACCCATTATCCCCATTTCCCCATTCTTACCAAGTAACCCCATTTCACCATTCTTTCCCAGTAACCCCATTTTCCCATTCTTACCCAGTAAGCCCATTCTCCCCATTCTAACCCATTAACCCCATTCTCCCCATTCTTACCCAGTATCCCCATTCTCCCCATTCTTACCCAGTAACCCCATTTTCCCCATTCTTAACCAGTAACCCCATACTCCCCATTCTTACCCAGTAACCCCATTCTCCCCATTCCAACCCAGTAACCCCATACACCCAATTCTTACCCACTAACCCCATTCTTAACCAGTAACCCCTTTCTCCCCATTTTTACCTAGTGTCCCCATTTTTGCCCAGTAACCCCTTTCTCCTCATTCATACACATTAACCCCATTCTCCACATTCTTACCCAGTAACACCGTTCTCCCCATTCTTACTCAGTAACCCCATTCTCCCCATTCTTACCCAGTAACCCCATTCTCACCTCTCTTACTCAGTAACCCCATACTCACCATTGTTACCCAGTAACCCCATTCTCCCCATTCATACCCAGTAACACCATTCTCCCCATTCTAACCCATTAACCCCATTCTCCCCATTCTTAACCAGTGACCCTATTCTCCCGATTCTTTCCCAGTAAACCCATTCTCCCCATTCTTCCCCACTAACCACATACTCCATTTTGTTTCCCAGTATCTCCATTCTCATCATTCTTACCCAGTAATCCCATTCTCCCCATTCTTACCTATTAACCCCATACTGCCCATTCTAACTCAGTAACCCCATTCCCCCCATTTTTACCTAGTAACCCCATTGTCCCCATTTTTACCCAGTAACCCGATACTCCCGATTCTTACACTGTAACCCCATAAACCCCATTCTTACCCAGTAAGCCCATTATGCACATTCATACCCAGTAAACCCATTCTCCTCATTCCTACCCAGTAACACCATACTCCCCATTCTTACCCACTAACCCCATTCATCCCATTCTTACCCAATAACCCCATTCTCCCCATTCGTACCCGGTTACCACATTCTCCCTATTCTTACCCATTGACCCCATTCTCTCTATTCTTAGCCAGTTACCCCATTCTCCCTATTCTTACCCAGTAACCCAATTCTCCTCATTCTTACAATGTAAACTAATTCTCCCCATTCGTACCCAGTAACCCCATACACCCCATTCTAACCCAGTAACCCCATTCCCGCCATTCTTTCCCAGTAACCCCATTCTCCCCATTCTTACCCAGTTACCCCATACTCCCCATTCTTATCCAGTAACCCCATAGTCCCTATTCTTACTCAGTAAACCCATTCACCCCATTCTTACCAACTAACCCCATACTCACCATTCTTACCCAGTAACCCCATTCTCCCCATTCAACCCAGTAACCCCATTCTCCCCATTCTAACCCATTAACCCCATTCTCCCCATTCTTACCCAGAAACCCCATTCTCCCCATTCTTAACCAGTGACCCCATTTCCCCCAATCATAACCAAGTAACCCGATTCTCCCCATTCTTTCCCAGTAACCCCCATTCTCCCCATTCGTACCGAGTTACCCCATTCTCCCCATTCTTATACAGTAACCCCATTTTCCCCATTCGTACCCAGTTACCCAATTCTTATCCATTAACCCCATTGTCCCCATTCTTACCAAGTAACCCCATTCTCCCCTTTCGTATTCAGTAACCCCATTCTCCCCATTCTTACCCATTAACCCCATTCTCCCCATTCTAACCGAGAAACACCATTCTCCCCATTCTTACCCAGTTTCCCCATTCTCCCCATTCTTACCCAGTAACCCCATACTCCCCAGTCTTACCCAGTAAGCCCATACTCCCCATTCTTTCCCAGGAACCCCATTCTCCCCATTCTAACCGAGTAACCTCATTCTCCCCATTCTTACCCATTAACCCCATTCACCCCATTCTTATCCAGTAACCACATTCTCCCTATTCGTACCCTGTAACCCCATTCTCCCCATTCTAACCCATTAACCCCATTCTCACCATTCTTTCCCAGTAACCCCATTATCCCCATTGTTACCCAGTTAACCCAATCCCCCCATTCTTACCCATAACCCCATTCTCACCTTTCTTACCCAGTAACCCGATTCTCCCCATTCTTAGCCAGTAACCAGATTCTCCCTATTCATACCCAGGAACCGCATTCTCCCCAT
Organism: Cetorhinus maximus; assembly: GCF_964194155.1. Taxonomy (NCBI): domain Eukaryota; kingdom Metazoa; phylum Chordata; class Chondrichthyes; order Lamniformes; family Cetorhinidae; genus Cetorhinus; species Cetorhinus maximus. The sequence continues at coordinate 273,542 of NW_027596249.1, read as the reverse complement.
TCTAACCCATTAACCCCATTTTCTCCATTCTTTCAAAGTAACCCCATTCTCCCCATTGTCACCCAGTAACCCCATTCTCCCCATTCTTACCCAGTAACCCCATTCTCCAAACTCTTACCCAGTAAACCCATTCCCGCCATTCTTTCCCAGTAACCCCATTCTCCCCATTCTTACCCAGTTACCCCATATTCCCCATTCTTACCCAGTAACCCCATAGTCCCCATTCTTACCCAGTAACCCCATTCTCCCTATTCTTACCCAGTAAACCCATTCTCCCCATTCTTACACACTAACCCCATACTCACCATTCTTACTCAGAAACCCCATTCTCCCCATTTGTACCCAGTAACCCCATTCTCCCCATTCTAACCCATTAACCCCATTCTCCCCATTCTTACCCAGTAACCCCATTCTCCCCATTCTTACCCAGTGTCACCATTTTCCCCATTCTTACCCAGTAACCCTATACTCCCCATTCTTACCCAGTATCCCCATGCTCCCCATTCTTACCCAGTAACCCCATTTTCCCCATTCTTAACCAGTAACCCCATTATCCCCATTCTTACCCAGTAACCCACATTCTCCCCATTCTTACCATGTAACCCCATTCTTACCCAGTAACCCCATTCTCCCCATTCTAACCCATTAACCCCATTCTCCCCTTTCTTACCCAGTAACCCCATTCTCCCCATTCTTACCAAGTATCCCCATTTTCCCCATTCCTACCCAGTACCCCATACTCCCCATTCTTACCCAGTTACCCCATTCTCCACATTCTTACCCAGTAACATCATTTTCCCCATTCTCAACCAATAACCCCATTATCCCCATTCTTACCCAGTAACCCCCATTCTCCCCATTCTTACCCAGTAACCCCATACTTACCCAATAACCCAATTCTCCCCATTCTTACCCAGTGACCCCATTTTTACCCAGTAACCCCTTTCTCCTCGTTCTTACACATTAACACCATTCTCCACATTCTTACCCAGTAACCCCATTCTCCCCATTCTTACCCAGTAACCCCATTCTCCCCATTCTTACCCAGTAACCCCATTCTCCCCATTCTTACTCAGTAAAACCACACTCACCATTGTTACGCAGTAACCCCATTCTCCCCATTCGTACCCAGTAACCCCATTCTCCCCATTCTAACCCATTAACCCCATTCTCCCCATTCTTACCAAGTAACCCCATTTTCCCATTTTACCCAGTAAACCCATTCTCCCCATTCTTACCCAGTGACCTCATTCTCCCCATTCATACCCAGTTAACCCAATCCCCCCATTCTTACCCAGTAAACCCATTCTCCCCATTCTTATCCAGTAACCACATACTCCATTTTCTTTCCCAGTATCCCCATTCTCCCCATTCTTATCCAGTAATCCCATTCTCCCCATTCTTACCCAGTAACCCCATACTCCCCATTGGAACTCAGAAACCCCATTCCCCCCATTTTTACCTAGTAACCCCATTCTCCCCATTTTTACCCAGTAACCCCATTATCCACATTCTTACCCAGTATACCCATTCTCCTCATTCCTACCCAGTAAGACCATACTCCCCATCTTACCCACTAACCCCGTTCATCCCATTCTTACCCAGTAACCCCATTCTCCCCATTCGTACCCGGTTACCCCATTCTCCCCATTCTTACCCATTAACCCCATTCTCCCCAAACTTAGCCATTTGCCCCATTCTCCCCATTCTTACCCAGTAACCCCATTCTCCTCATTCTTACCATGTAACCCCATTCTTCCCATTCGTACCCAGTAACCCCATACTCCCCATTCTTACCCAGTAATCCAAGTCCCGCCATTCTTTCCCAGTAACCCCATTCTCCCCATTCTTACCCAGTTACCCCATACTCCCCTTTCTTATCCAGTAACCCCATATTCCCCATTCTTACTCAGTTAACCCATTCTCCCCATTCTCACCAACTAACCCCGTACTCACCATTCTTACCCAGTAACCCCATTCCCCCCATTCAACCCAGTAACCCCATTCTCCCCATTCTAACCCATTAACCCCATTCTCCCCATTCTTACCCAGTAACCCCATTCTCCCCATTCTTACCCAGTGACCCCATTTTCCCCATTCATAACCAAGTAACCCAATTCTCCCCATTCTTACCCAGTAACCACCATTCTCCCAATTTTTACCGAGTTACCCCATTCTCCCCATTCTTTTACAGTAACCCCATTCTCCCCATTCGTACCCAGTTACCCCATTCTTACCCATTAACCCCATTGACCCATTCTTACCAAGTAACCTCACTCTCCCCTTTCGTATTCAGTAACCTAATTCTCCCCATTCTAACCCATTAACCCCATTCTCCCCATTCTAATCGAGAAACACCATTCTCCCCATTCTTACCCAGTTACCCCATTCTCCCCATTCTTTCCCAATATCCCCGTACTCTCCAGTCTTGCCCAGTAACCCCATACTCCCCATTCTTACCCAGTAACCCCATTCTAACCGAGTAACCCCATTCTCCCCATTCTTACCCATTAACCCCATTCTCCCCATTCATACCCAGAAACCACATTCTCCCTATTCGTACCCAGTAACCCCATTCTCCCTATTCTAACCCATTAACCCCATTCTCCCCATTCTTTCCCAGTAACCCCATTCTCCCCATTGTTACCCAGTTAACCCAATCCCCCCATTCTTATCCAGTAATCCCTTTCTCACCATTCTTACCCAGTAACCCGATGCTCCCCATTTTTACCCAGTAACCACATTCTCCCTATTCGTACCCAGTAACCGCATTGTCCACATTCTAACCCATCAACCCCATGCTCCCCATTCTTTCCCAGTAACCCCATTCTCCCCATTGTTACCCAGTAACCGCATTTTTCCCCATTCTTACCCAGTAACCCCATTCTCCCCATTCGAACCCATTATCCCCATTTCCCCATTCTTACCAAGTAACCCCATTTCACCATTCTTTCCCAGTAACCCCATTTTCCCATTCTTACCCAGTAAGCCCATTCTCCCCATTCTAACCCATTAACCCCATTCTCCCCATTCTTACCCAGTATCCCCATTCTCCCCATTCTTACCCAGTAACCCCATTTTCCCCATTCTTAACCAGTAACCCCATACTCCCCATTCTTACCCAGTAACCCCATTCTCCCCATTCCAACCCAGTAACCCCATACACCCAATTCTTACCCACTAACCCCATTCTTAACCAGTAACCCCTTTCTCCCCATTTTTACCTAGTGTCCCCATTTTTGCCCAGTAACCCCTTTCTCCTCATTCATACACATTAACCCCATTCTCCACATTCTTACCCAGTAACACCGTTCTCCCCATTCTTACTCAGTAACCCCATTCTCCCCATTCTTACCCAGTAACCCCATTCTCACCTCTCTTACTCAGTAACCCCATACTCACCATTGTTACCCAGTAACCCCATTCTCCCCATTCATACCCAGTAACACCATTCTCCCCATTCTAACCCATTAACCCCATTCTCCCCATTCTTAACCAGTGACCCTATTCTCCCGATTCTTTCCCAGTAAACCCATTCTCCCCATTCTTCCCCACTAACCACATACTCCATTTTGTTTCCCAGTATCTCCATTCTCATCATTCTTACCCAGTAATCCCATTCTCCCCATTCTTACCTATTAACCCCATACTGCCCATTCTAACTCAGTAACCCCATTCCCCCCATTTTTACCTAGTAACCCCATTGTCCCCATTTTTACCCAGTAACCCGATACTCCCGATTCTTACACTGTAACCCCATAAACCCCATTCTTACCCAGTAAGCCCATTATGCACATTCATACCCAGTAAACCCATTCTCCTCATTCCTACCCAGTAACACCATACTCCCCATTCTTACCCACTAACCCCATTCATCCCATTCTTACCCAATAACCCCATTCTCCCCATTCGTACCCGGTTACCACATTCTCCCTATTCTTACCCATTGACCCCATTCTCTCTATTCTTAGCCAGTTACCCCATTCTCCCTATTCTTACCCAGTAACCCAATTCTCCTCATTCTTACAATGTAAACTAATTCTCCCCATTCGTACCCAGTAACCCCATACACCCCATTCTAACCCAGTAACCCCATTCCCGCCATTCTTTCCCAGTAACCCCATTCTCCCCATTCTTACCCAGTTACCCCATACTCCCCATTCTTATCCAGTAACCCCATAGTCCCTATTCTTACTCAGTAAACCCATTCACCCCATTCTTACCAACTAACCCCATACTCACCATTCTTACCCAGTAACCCCATTCTCCCCATTCAACCCAGTAACCCCATTCTCCCCATTCTAACCCATTAACCCCATTCTCCCCATTCTTACCCAGAAACCCCATTCTCCCCATTCTTAACCAGTGACCCCATTTCCCCCAATCATAACCAAGTAACCCGATTCTCCCCATTCTTTCCCAGTAACCCCCATTCTCCCCATTCGTACCGAGTTACCCCATTCTCCCCATTCTTATACAGTAACCCCATTTTCCCCATTCGTACCCAGTTACCCAATTCTTATCCATTAACCCCATTGTCCTCATTCTTACCAAGTAACCCCATTCTCCCCTTTCGTATTCAGTAACCCCATTCTCCCCATTCTTACCCATTAACCCCATTCTCCCCATTCTAACCGAGAAACACCATTCTCCCCATTCTTACCCAGTTTCCCCATTCTCCCCATTCTTACCCAGTAACCCCATACTCCCCAGTCTTACCCAGTAAGCCCATACTCCCCATTCTTTCCCAGGAACCCCATTCTCCCCATTCTAACCGAGTAACCTCATTCTCCCCATTCTTACCCATTAACCCCATTCACCCCATTCTTATCCAGTAACCACATTCTCCCTATTCGTACCCTGTAACCCCATTCTCCCCATTCTAACCCATTAACCCCATTCTCACCATTCTTTCCCAGTAACCCCATTATCCCCATTGTTACCCAGTTAACCCAATCCCCCCATTCTTACCCATAACCCCATTCTCACCTTTCTTACCCAGTAACCCGATTCTCCCCATTCTTAGCCAGTAACCAGATTCTCCCTATTCATACCCAGGAACCGCATTCTCCCCATTCTAACCCATTAACCCCATTTTCTCCATTCTTTCAAAGTAACCCCATTCTCCCCATTGTCACCCAGTAACCCCATTCTCCCCATTCTTACCCAGTAACCCCATTCTCCAAACTCTTACCCAGTAAACCCATTCCCGCCATTCTTTCCCAGTAACCCCATTCTCCCCATTCTTACCCAGTAACCCCATTCTCCAAACTCTTACCCAGTAAACCCATTCCCGCCATTCTTTCCCAGTAACCCCATTCTCCCCATTCTTACCCAGTTACCCCATATTCCCCATTCTTACCCAGTAACCCCATAGTCCCCATTCTTACCCAGTAACCCCATTCTCCCTATTCTTACCCAGTAAACCCATTCTCCCCATTCTTACCCACTAACCCCATACTCACCATTCTTACTCAGAAACCCCATTCTCCCCATTTGTACCCAGTAACCCCATTCTCCCCATTCTAACCCATTAACCCCATTCTCCCCATTCTTACCCAGTATCCCCATTCTCCCCATTCTTACCCAGTGTCACCATTTTCCCCATTCTTACCCAGTAACCCTATACTCCCCATTCTTACCCAGTATCCCCATGCTCCCCATTCTTACCCAGTAACCCCATTTTCCCCATTCTTAACCAGTAACCCCATTATCCCCATTCTTACCCAGTAACCCACATTCTCCCCATTCTTACCATGTAACCCCATTCTTACCCAGTAACCCCATTCTCCCCATTCTAACCCATTAACCCCATTCTCCCCATTCTTACCCAGTAACCCCATTCTCCCCATTCTTACCCAGTATCCCTATTTTCCCCATTCCTACCCAGTACCCCATACTCCCCATTCTTACCCAGTTACCCCATTCTCCACATTCTTACCCAGTAACATCATTTTCCCCATTCTCAACCAATAACCCCATTATCCCCATTCTTACCCAGTAACCCCCATTCTCCCCATTCTTACCCAGTAACCCCATACTTACCCAATAACCCAATTCTCCCCATTCTTACCCAGTGACCCCATTTTTACCCAGTAACCCCTTTCTCCTCGTTCTTACACATTAACACCATTCTCCACATTCTTACCCAGTAACCCCATTCTCCCCATTCTTACCCAGTAACCCCATTCTCCCCATTCTTACCCAGTAACCCCATTCTCCCCATTCTTACTCAGTAAAACCATACTCACCATTGTTACGCAGTAACCCCATTCTCCCCATTCGTACCCAGTAACCCCATTCTCCCCATTCTAACCCATTAACCCCATTCTCCCCATTCTTACCAAGTAACCCCATTTTCCCATTTTACCCAGTAAACCCATTCTCCCCATTCTTACCCAGTGACCTCATTCTCCCCATTCATACCCAGTTAACCCAATCCCCCCATTCTTACCCAGTAAACCCATTCTCCCCATTCTTATCCAGTAACCACATACTCCATTTTCTTTCCCAGTATCCCCATTCTCCCCATTCTTATCCAGTAATCCCATTCTCCCCATTCTTACCCAGTAACCCCATACTCCCCATTGGAACTCAGAAACCCCATTCCCCCCATTTTTACCTAGTAACCCCATTCTCCCCATTTTTACCCAGTAACCCCATTATCCACATTCTTACCCAGTATACCCATTCTCCTCATTCCTACCCAGTAAGACCATACTCCCCATCTTACCCACTAACCCCGTTCATCCCATTCTTACCCAGTAACCCCATTCTCCCCATTCGTACCCGGTTACCCCATTCTCCCCATTCTTACCCATTAACCCCATTCTCCCCATTCTTAGCCATTTGCCCCATTCTCCCCATTCTTACCCAGTAACCCCATTCTCCTCATTCTTACCATGTAACCCCATTCTTCCCATTCGTACCCAGTAACCCCATACTCCCCATTCTTACCCAGTAATCCAAGTCCCGCCATTCTTTCCCAGTAACCCCATTCTCCCCATTCTTACCCAGTTACCCCATACTCCCCTTTCTTATCCAGTAACCCCATATTCCCCATTCTTACTCAGTTAACCCATTCTCCCCATTCTCACCAACTAACCCCGTACTCACCATTCTTACCCAGTAACCCCATTCCCCCCATTCAACCCAGTAACCCCATTCTCCCCATTCTAACCCATTAACCCCATTCTCCCCATTCTTACCCAGTAACCCCATTCTCCCCATTCTTACCCAGTGACCCCATTTTCCCAATTCATAACCAAGTAACCCAATTCTCCCCATTCTTACCCAGTAACCACCATTCTCCCAATTTTTACCGAGTTACCCCATTCTCCCCATTCTTTTACAGTAACCCCATTCTCCCCATTCGTACCCAGTTACCCCATTCTTACCCATTAACCCCATTGACCCATTCTTACCAAGTAACCCCACTCTCCCCTTTCGTATTCAGTAACCTAATTCTCCCCATTCTAACCCATTAACCCCATTCTCCCCATTCTAATCGAGAAACACCATTCTCCCCATTCTTACCCAGTTACCCCATTCTCCCCATTCTTTCCCAATATCCCCGTACTCCCCAGTCTTGCCCAGTAACCCCATACTCCCCATTCTTACCCAGTAACCCCATTCTAACCGAGTAACCCCATTCTCCCCATTCTTACCCATTAACCCCATTCTCCCCATTCATACCCAGAAACCACATTCTCCCTATTCGTACCCAGTAACCCCATTCTCCCCATTCTAACCCATTAACCCCATTCTCCCCATTCTTTCCCAGTAACCCCATTCTCCCCATTGTTACCCAGTTAACCCAATCCCCCCATTCTTATCCAGTAATCCCTTTCTCACCATTCTTACCCAGTAACCCGATGCTCCCCATTTTTACCCAGTAACCACATTCTCCCTATTCGTACCCAGTAACCGCATTGTCCCCATTCTAACCCATCAACCCCATGCTCCCCATTCTTTCCCAGTAACCCCATTCTCCCCATTGTTACCCAGTAACTGCATTTTTCCCCATTCTTACCCAGTAACCCCATTCTCCCCATTCTAACCCATTATCCCCATTTCCCCATTCTTACCAAGTAACCCCATTTCACCATTCTTTCCCAGTAACCCCATTTTCCCATTCTTACCCAGTAAGCCCATTCTCCCCATTCTAACCCATTAACCCCATTCTCCCCATTCTTACCCAGTATCCCCATTCTCCCCATTCTTACCCAGTAACCCCATTTTCCCCATTCTTAACCAGTAACCCCATACTCCCCATTCTTACCCAGTAACCCCATTCTCCCCATTCCAACCCAGTAACCCCATACACCCAATTCTTACCCACTAACCCCATTCTTAACCAGTAACCCCTTTCTCCCCATTTTTACCTAGTGTCCCCATTTTTGCCCAGTAACCCCTTTCTCCTCATTCATACACATTAACCCCATTCTCCACATTCTTACCCAGTAACACCGTTCTCCCCATTCTTACTCAGTAACCCCATTCTCCCCATTCTTACCCAGTAACCCCATTCTCACCTCTCTTACTCAGTAACCCCATACTCACCATTGTTACCCAGTAACCCCATTCTCCCCATTCATACCCAGTAACACCATTCTCCCCATTCTAACCCATTAACCCCATTCTCCCCATTCTTTCACAGTAACCCCATTTTCCCATTCTTACCCAGTAAGCCCATTCTCCCCATTCTAACCCATTAACCCCATTCTCCCCATTCTTACCCAGTATCCCCATTCTCCCCATTCTTACCCAGTAACCCCATTTTCCCATTCTTAACCAGTAACCCCATACTCCCCATTCTTACCCAGTAACCCCATTCTCCCCATTCCAACCCAGTAACCCCATACACCCAATTCTTACCCACTAACCCCATTCTTAACCAGTAACCCCTTTCTCCCCATTTTTACCTAGTGTCCCCATTTTTGCCCAGTAACCCCTTTCTCCTCATTCATACACATTAACCCCATTCTCCACATTCTTACCCAGTAACACCGTTCTCCCCATTCTTACTCAGTAACCCCATTCTCCCCATTCTTACCCAGTAACCCCATTCTCACCTCTCTTACTCAGTAACCCCATACTCACCATTGTTACCCAGTAACCCCATTCTCCCCATTCATACCCAGTAACACCATTCTCCCCATTCTAACCCATTAACCCCATTCTCCCCATTCTTAACCAGTGACCCTATTCTCCCGATTCTTTCCCAGTAAACCCATTCTCCCCATTCTTCCCCACTAACCACATACTCCATTTTGTTTCCCAGTAATCTCCATTCTCATCATTCTTACCCAGTAATCCCATTCTCCCCATTCTTACCTATTAACCCCATACTGCCCATTCTAACTCAGTAACCCCATTCCCCCCATTTTTACCTAGTAACCCCATTGTCCCCATTTTTACCCAGTAACCCGATACTCCCGATTCTTACACTGTAACCCCATAAACCCCATTCTTACCCAGTAAGCCCATTATGCACATTCATACCCAGTAAACCCATTCTCCTCATTCCTACCCAGTAACACCATACTCCCCATTCTTACCCACTAACCCCATTCATCCCATTCTTACCCAATAACCCCATTCTCCCCATTCGTACCCGGTTACCACATTCTCCCTATTCTTACCCATTGACCCCATTCTCTCTATTCTTAGCCAGTTACCCCATTCTCCCTATTCTTACCCAGTAACCCAATTCTCCTCATTCTTACAATGTAAACTAATTCTCCCCATTCGTACCCAGTAACCCCATACACCCCATTCTAACCCAGTAACCCCATTCCCGCCATTCTTTCCCAGTAACCCCATTCTCCCCATTCTTACCCAGTTACCCCATACTCCCCATTCTTATCCAGTAACCCCATAGTCCCTATTCTTACTCAGTAAACCCATTCACCCCATTCTTACCAACTAACCCCATACTCACCATTCTTACCCAGTAACCCCATTCTCCCCATTCAACCCAGTAACCCCATTCTCCCCATTCTAACCCATTAACCCCATTCTCCCCATTCTTACCCAGAAACCCCATTCTCCCCATTCTTAACCAGTGACCCCATTTCCCCCAATCATAACCAAGTAACCCGATTCTCCCCATTCTTTCCCAGTAACCCCCATTCTCCCCATTCGTACCGAGTTACCCCATTCTCCCCATTCTTATACAGTAACCCCATTTTCCCCATTCGTACCCAGTTACCCAATTCTTATCCATTAACCCCATTGTCCCCATTCTTACCAAGTAACCCCATTCTCCCCTTTCGTATTCAGTAACCCCATTCTCCCCATTCTTACCCATTAACCCCATTCTCCCCATTCTAACCGAGAAACACCATTCTCCCCATTCTTACCCAGTTTCCCCATTCTCCCCATTCTTACCCAGTAACCCCATACTCCCCAGTCTTACCCAGTAAGCCCATACTCCCCATTCTTTCCCAGGAACCCCATTCTCCCCATTCTAACCGAGTAACCTCATTCTCCCCATTCTTACCCATTAACCCCATTCACCCCATTCTTATCCAGTAACCACATTCTCCCTATTCGTACCCTGTAACCCCATTCTCCCCATTCTAACCCATTAACCCCATTCTCACCATTCTTTCCCAGTGACCCCATTATCCCCATTGTTACCCAGTTAACCCAATCCCCCCATTCTTACCCATAACCCCATTCTCACCTTTCTTACCCAGTAACCCGATTCTCCCCATTCTTAGCCAGTAACCAGATTCTCCCTATTCATACCCAGGAACCGCATTCTCCCCATTCTAACCCATTAACCCCATTTTCTCCATTCTTTCAAAGTAACCCCATTCTCCCCATTGTCACCCAGTAACCCCATTCTCCCCATTCTTACCCAGTAACCCCATTCTCCAAACTCTTACCCAGTAAACCCATTCCCGCCATTCTTTCCCAGTAACCCCATTCTCCCCATTCTTACCCAGTTACCCCATATTCCCCATTCTTACCCAGTAACCCCATAGTCCCCATTCTTACCCAGTAACCCCATTCTCCCTATTCTTACCCAGTAAACCCATTCTCCCCATTCTTACCCACTAACCCCATACTCACCATTCTTACTCAGAAACCCCATTCTCCCCATTTGTACCCAGTAACCCCATTCTCCCCATTCTAACCCATTAACCCCATTCTCCCCATTCTTACCCAGTATCCCCATTCTCCCCATTCTTACCCAGTGTCACCATTTTCCCCATTCTTACCCAGTAACCCTATACTCCCCATTCTTACACAGTATCCCCATGCTCCCCATTCTTACCCAGTAACCCCATTTTCCCCATTCTTAACCAGTAACCCCATTATCCCCATTCTTACCCAGTAACCCACATTCTCCCCATTCTTACCATGTAACCCCATTCTTACCCAGTAACCCCATTCTCCCCATTCTAACCCATTAACCCCATTCTCCCCATTCTTACCCAGTAACCCCATTCTCCCCATTCTTACCCAGTATCCCCATTTTCCCCATTCCTACCCAGTACCCCATACTCCCCATTCTTACCCAGTTACCCCATTCTCCACATTCTTACCCAGTAACATCATTTTCCCCATTCTCAACCAATAACCCCATTATCCCCATTCTTACCCAGTAACCCCCATTCTCCCCATTCTTACCCAGTGACCCCATTTTTACCCAGTAACCCCTTTCTCCTCGTTCTTACACATTAACACCATTCTCCACATTCTTACCCAGTAACCCCATTCTCCCCATTCTTACCCAGTAACCCCATTCTCCCCATTCTTACCCAGTAACCCCATTCTCCCCATTCTTACTCAGTAAAACCATACTCACCATTGTTACGCAGTAACCCCATTCTCCCCATTCGTACCCAGTAACCCCATTCTCCCCATTCTAACCCATTAACCCCATTCTCCCCATTCTTACCAAGTAACCCCATTTTCCCATTTTACCCAGTAAACCCATTCTCCCCATTCTTACCCAGTGACCTCATTCTCCCCATTCATACCCAGTTAACCCAATCCCCCCATTCTTACCCAGTAAACCCATTCTCCCCATTCTTATCCAGTAACCACATACTCCATTTTCTTTCCCAGTATCCCCATTCTCCCCATTCTTATCCAGTAATCCCATTCTCCCCATTCTTACCCAGTAACCCCATACTCCCCATTGGAACTCAGAAACCCCATTCCCCCCATTTTTACCTAGTAACCCCATTCTCCCCATTTTTACCCAGTAACCCCATTATCCACATTCTTACCCAGTATACCCATTCTCCTCATTCCTACCCAGTAAGACCATACTCCCCATCTTACCCACTAACCCCGTTCATCCCATTCTTACCCAGTAACCCCATTCTCCCCATTCGTACCCGGTTACCCCATTCTCCCCATTCTTACCCATTAACCCCATTCTCCCCATTCTTAGCCATTTGCCCCATTCTCCCCATTCTTACCCAGTAACCCCATTCTCCTCATTCTTACCATGTAACCCCATTCTTCCCATTCGTACCCAGTAACCCCATACTCCCCATTCTTACCCAGTAATCCAAGTCCCGCCATTCTTTCCCAGTAACCCCATTCTCCCCATTCTTACCCAGTTACCCCATACTCCCCTTTCTTATCCAGTAACCCCATATTCCCCATTCTTACTCAGTTAACCCATTCTCCCCATTCTCACCAACTAACCCCGTACTCACCATTCTTACCCAGTAACCCCATTCCCCCCATTCAACCCAGTAACCCCATTCTCCCCATTCTAACCCATTAACCCCATTCTCCCCATTCTTACCCAGTAACCCCATTCTCCCCATTCTTACCCAGTGACCCCATTTTCCCAATTCATAACCAAGTAACCCAATTCTCCCCATTCTTACCCAGTAACCACCATTCTCCCAATTTTTACCGAGTTACCCCATTCTCCCCATTCTTTTACAGTAACCCCATTCTCCCCATTCGTACCCAGTTACCCCATTCTTACCCATTAACCCCATTGACCCATTCTTACCAAGTAACCCCACTCTCCCCTTTCGTATTCAGTAACCTAATTCTCCCCATTCTAACCCATTAACCCCATTCTCCCCATTCTAATCGAGAAACACCATTCTCCCCATTCTTACCCAGTTACCCCATTCTCCCCATTCTTTCCCAATATCCCCGTACTCCCCAGTCTTGCCCAGTAACCCCATACTCCCCATTCTTACCCAGTAACCCCATTCTAACCGAGTAACCCCATTCTCCCCATTCTTACCCATTAACCCCATTCTCCCCATTCATACCCAGAAACCACATTCTCCCTATTCGTACCCAGTAACCCCATTCTCCCCATTCTAACCCATTAACCCCATTCTCCCCATTCTTTCCCAGTAACCCCATTCTCCCCATTGTTACCCAGTTAACCCAATCCCCCCATTCTTATCCAGTAATCCCTTTCTCACCATTCTTACCCAGTAACCCGATGCTCCCCATTTTTACCCAGTAACCACATTCTCCCTATTCGTACCCAGTAACCGCATTGTCCCCATTCTAACCCATCAACCCCATGCTCCCCATTCTTTCCCAGTAACCCCATTCTCCCCATTGTTACCCAGTAACTGCATTTTTCCCCATTCTTACCCAGTAACCCCATTCTCCCCATTCTAACCCATTATCCCCATTTCCCCATTCTTACCAAGTAACCCCATTTCACCATTCTTTCCCAGTAACCCCATTTTCCCATTCTTACCCAGTAAGCCCATTCTCCCCATTCTAACCCATTAACCCCATTCTCCCCATTCTTACCCAGTATCCCCATTCTCCCCATTCTTACCCAGTAACCCCATTTTCCCCATTCTTAACCAGTAACCCCATACTCCCCATTCTTACCCAGTAACCCCATTCTCCCCATTCCAACCCAGTAACCCCATACACCCAATTCTTACCCACTAACCCCATTCTTAACCAGTAACCCCTTTCTCCCCATTTTTACCTAGTGTCCCCATTTTTGCCCAGTAACCCCTTTCTCCTCATTCATACACATTAACCCCATTCTCCACATTCTTACCCAGTAACACCGTTCTCCCCATTCTTACTCAGTAACCCCATTCTCCCCATTCTTACCCAGTAACCCCATTCTCACCTCTCTTACTCAGTAACCCCATACTCACCATTGTTACCCAGTAACCCCATTCTCCCCATTCATACCCAGTAACACCATTCTCCCCATTCTAACCCATTAACCCCATTCTCCCCATTCTTTCACAGTAACCCCATTTTCCCATTCTTACCCATTAACCCCATTCTCCCCATTCTTAACCAGTGACCCTATTCTCCCGATTCTTTCCCAGTAAACCCATTCTCCCCATTCTTCCCCACTAACCACACACTCCATTTTGTTTCCCACTATCCCCATTCTCATCATTCTTACCCAGTAATCCCATTCTCCCCATTCTTACCTATTAACCCCATACTGCCCATTCTAACTCAGTAACCCCATTCCCCCCATTTTTACCTAGTAACCCCATTGTCCCCATTTTTACCCAGTAACCCGATACTCCCGATTCTTACACTGTAACCCCATAAACCCCATTCTTACCCAGTAAGCCCATTATGCACATTCATACCCAGTAAACCCATTCTCCTCATTCCTACCCAGTAACACCATACTCCCCATTCTTACCCACTAACCCCATTCATCCCATTCTTACCCAATAACCCCATTCTCCCCATTCGTACCCGGTTACCACATTCTCCCTATTCTTACCCATTGACCCCATTCTCTCTATTCTTAGCCAGTTACCCCATTCTCCCTATTCTTACCCAGTAACCCAATTCTCCTCATTCTTACAATGTAAACTAATTCTCCCCATTCGTACCCAGTAACCCCATACACCCCATTCTAACCCAGTAACCCCATTCCCGCCATTCTTTCCCAGTAACCCCATTCTCCCCATTCTTACCCAGTTACCCCATACTCCCCATTCTTATCCAGTAACCCCATAGTCCCCATTCTTACCCAGTAACCCCATTCTCCCCATTCTTATCCAGTAATCCCATTCTCCCCATTCTTACCCAGTAACCCCATACTCCCCATTGGAACTCAGAAACCCCATTCCCCCCATTTTTACCTAGTAACCCCATTCTCCCCATTTTTACCCAGTAACCCCATTATCCACATTCTTACCCAGTATACCCATTCTCCTCATTCCTACCCAGTAAGACCATACTCCCCATTCTTACCCACTAACCCCGTTCATCCCATTCTTACCCAGTAACCCCATTCTCCCCATTCGTACCCGGTTACCCCATTCTCCCCATTCTTACCCATTAACCCCATTCTCCCCATTCTTAGCCATTTGCCCCATTCTCCCCATTCTTACCCAGTAACCCCATACTCCCCATTCTTACCCAGTAATCCAAGTCCCGCCATTCTTTCCCAGTAACCCCATTCTCCCCATTCTTACCCAGTTACCCCATACTCCCCTTTCTTATCCAGTAACCCCATATTCCCCATTCTTACTCAGTTAACCCATTCTCCCCATTCTCACCAACTAACCCCGTACTCACCATTCTTACCCAGTAACCCCATTCCCCCCATTCAACCCAGTAACCCCATTCTCCCCATTCTAACCCATTAACCCCATTCTCCCCATTCTTACCCAGTAACCCCATTCTCCCCATTCTTACCCAGTGACCCCATTTTCCCCATTCATAACCAAGTAACCCAATTCTCCCCATTCTTACCCAGTAACCACCATTCTCCCAATTTTTACCGAGTTACCCCATTCTCCCCATTCTTTTACAGTAACCCCATTCTCCCCATTCGTACCCAGTTACCCCATTCTTACCCATTAACCCCATTGACCCATTCTTACCAAGTAACCACACTCTCCCCTTTCGTATTCAGTAACCTAATTCTCCCCATTCTAACCCATTAACCCCATTTTCCCCATTCTAATCGAGAAACACCATTCTCCCCATTCTTACCCAGTTACCCCATTCTCCCCATTCTTTCCCAATATCCCCGTACTCTCCAGTCTTGCCCAGTAACCCCATACTCCCCATTCTTACCCAGTAACCCCATTCTAACCGAGTAACCCCATTCTCCCCATTCTTACCCATTAACCCCATTCTCCCCATTCATACCCAGAAACCACATTCTCCCTATTCGTACCCAGTAACCCCATTCTCCCCATTCTAACCCATTAACCCCATTCTCCCCATTCTTTCCCAGTAACCCCATTCTCCCCATTGTTACCCAGTAACCGCATTTTTCCCCATTCTTACCCAGTAACCCCATTCTCCCCATTCTAACCCATTATCCCCATTTCCCCATTCTTACCAAGTAACCCCATTTCACCATTCTTTCCCAGTAACCCCATTTTCCCATTCTTACCCAGTAAGCCCATTCTCCCCATTCTAACCCATTAACCCCATTCTCCCCATTCTTACCCAGTATCCCCATTCTCCCCATTCTTACCCAGTTACCCCATTTTCCCCATTCTTAACCAGTAACCCCATACTCCCCATTCTTACCCAGTAACCCCATTCTCCCCATTCCAACCCAGTAACCCCATACGCCCAATTCTTACCCACTAACCCCATTCTTAACCAGTAACCCCTTTCTCCCCATTTTTACCTAGTGTCCCCATTTTTGCCCAGTAACCCCTTTCTCCTCATTCATACACATTAACCCCATTCTCCACATTCTTACCCAGTAACACCGTTCTCCCCATTCTTACTCAGTAACCCCATTCTCCCCATTCTTACCCAGTAACCCCATTCTCACCTCTCTTACTCAGTAACCCCATACTCACCATTGTTACCCAGTAACCCCATTCTCCCCATTCATACCCAGTAACACCATTCTCCCCATTCTAACCCATTAACCCCATTCTCCCCATTCTTTCACAGTAACCCCATTTTCCCATTCTTACCCATTAACCCCATTCTCCCCATTCTTACCCAGTGACCCTATTCTCCCGATTCTTTCCCAGTAAACCCATTCTCCCCATTCTTCCCCACTAACCACATACTCCATTTTGTTTCCCAGTATCTCCATTCTCATCATTCTTACCCAGTAATCCCATTCTCCCCATTCTTACCTATTAACCCCATACTGCCCATTCTAACTCAGTAACCCCATTCCCCCCATTTTTACCTAGTAACCCCATTGTCCCCATTTTTACCCAGTAACCCGATACTCCCGATTCTTACACTGTAACCCCATAAACCCCATTCTTACCCAGTAAGCCCATTATGCACATTCATACCCAGTAAACCCATTCTCCTCATTCCTACCCAGTAACACCATACTCCCCATTCTTACCCACTAACCCCATTCATCCCATTCTTACCCAATAACCCCATTCTCCCCATTCGTACCCGGTTACCACATTCTCCCTATTCTTACCCATTGACCCCATTCTCTCTATTCTTAGCCAGTTACCCCATTCTCCCTATTCTTACCCAGTAACCCAATTCTCCTCATTCTTACAATGTAAACTAATTCTCCCCATTCGTACCCAGTAACCCCATACACCCCATTCTAACCCAGTAACCCCATTCCCGCCATTCTTTCCCAGTAACCCCATTCTCCCCATTCTTACCCAGTTACCCCATACTCCCCATTCTTATCCAGTAACCCCATAGTCCCCATTCTTACCCAGTAACCCCATTCTCCCCATTCTTATCCAGTAATCCCATTCTCCCCATTCTTACCCAGTAACCCCATACTCCCCATTGGAACTCAGAAACCCCATTCCCCCCATTTTTACCTAGTAACCCCATTCTCCCCATTTTTACCCAGTAACCCCATTATCCACATTCTTACCCAGTATACCCATTCTCCTCATTCCTACCCAGTAAGACCATACTCCCCATTCTTACCCACTAACCCCGTTCATCCCATTCTTACCCAGTAACCCCATTCTCCCCATTCGTACCCGGTTACCCCATTCTCCCCATTCTTACCCATTAACCCCATTCTCCCCATTCTTAGCCATTTGCCCCATTCTCCCCATTCTTACCCAGTAACCCCATACTCCCCATTCTTACCCAGTAATCCAAGTCCCGCCATTCTTTCCCAGTAACCCCATTCTCCCCATTCTTACCCAGTTACCCCATACTCCCCTTTCTTATCCAGTAACCCCATATTCCCCATTCTTACTCAGTTAACCCATTCTCCCCATTCTCACCAACTAACCCCGTACTCACCATTCTTACCCAGTAACCCCATTCCCCCCATTCAACCCAGTAACCCCATTCTCCCCATTCTAACCCATTAACCCCATTCTCCCCATTCTTACCCAGTAACCCCATTCTCCCCATTCTTACCCAGTGACCCCATTTTCCCCATTCATAACCAAGTAACCCAATTCTCCCCATTCTTACCCAGTAACCACCATTCTCCCAATTTTTACCGAGTTACCCCATTCTCCCCATTCTTTTACAGTAACCCCATTCTCCCCATTCGTACCCAGTTACCCCATTCTTACCCATTAACCCCATTGACCCATTCTTACCAAGTAACCACACTCTCCCCTTTCGTATTCAGTAACCTAATTCTCCCCATTCTAACCCATTAACCCCATTCTCCCCATTCTAATCGAGAAACACCATTCTCCCCATTCTTACCCAGTTACCCCATTCTCCCCATTCTTTCCCAATATCCCCGTACTCTCCAGTCTTGCCCAGTAACCCCATACTCCCCATTCTTACCCAGTAACCCCATTCTAACCGAGTAACCCCATTCTCCCCATTCTTACCCATTAACCCCATTCTCCCCATTCATACCCAGAAACCACATTCTCCCTATTCGTACCCAGTAACCCCATTCTCCCCATTCTAACCCATTAACCCCATTCTCCCCATTCTTTCCCAGTAACCCCATTCTCCCCATTGTTACCCAGTAACCGCATTTTTCCCCATTCTTACCCAGTAACCCCATTCTCCCCATTCTAACCCATTATCCCCATTTCCCCATTCTTTCCAAGTAACCCCATTTCACCATTCTTTCCCAGTAACCCCATTTTCCCATTCTTACCCAGTAAGCCCATTCTCCCCATTCTAACCCATTAACCCCATTCTCCCCATTCTTACCCAGTATCCCCATTCTCCCCATTCTTACCCAGTTACCCCATTTTCCCCATTCTTAACCAGTAACCCCATACTCCCCATTCTTACCCAGTAACCCCATTCTCCCCATTCCAACCCAGTAACCCCATACGCCCAATTCTTACCCACTAACCCCATTCTTAACCAGTAACCCCTTTCTCCCCATTTTTACCTAGTGTCCCCATTTTTGCCCAGTAACCCCTTTCTCCTCATTCATACACATTAACCCCATTCTCCACATTCTTACCCAGTAACACCGTTCTCCCCATTCTTACTCAGTAACCCCATTCTCCCCATTCTTACCCAGTAACCCCATTCTCACCTCTCTTACTCAGTAACCCCATACTCACCATTGTTACCCAGTAACCCCATTCTCCCCATTCATACCCAGTAACACCATTCTCCCCATTCTAACCCATTAACCCCATTCTCCCCATTCTTTCACAGTAACCCCATTTTCCCATTCTTACCCATTAACCCCATTCTCCCCATTCTTACCCAGTGACCCTATTCTCCCGATTCTTTCCCAGTAAACCCATTCTCCCCATTCTTCCCCACTAACCACATACTCCATTTTGTTTCCCAGTATCTCCATTCTCATCATTCTTACCCAGTAATCCCATTCTCCCCATTCTTACCTATTAACCCCATACTGCCCATTCTAACTCAGTAACCCCATTCCCCCCATTTTTACCTAGTAACCCCATTGTCCCCATTTTTACCCAGTAACCCGATACTCCCGATTCTTACACTGTAACCCCATAAACCCCATTCTTACCCAGTAAGCCCATTATGCACATTCATACCCAGTAAACCCATTCTCCTCATTCCTACCCAGTAACACCATACTCCCCATTCTTACCCACTAACCCCATTCATCCCATTCTTACCCAATAACCCCATTCTCCCCATTCGTACCCGGTTACCACATTCTCCCTATTCTTACCCATTGACCCCATTCTCTCTATTCTTAGCCAGTTACCCCATTCTCCCTATTCTTACCCAGTAACCCAATTCTCCTCATTCTTACAATGTAAACTAATTCTCCCCATTCGTACCCAGTAACCCCATACACCCCATTCTAACCCAGTAACCCCATTCCCGCCATTCTTTCCCAGTAACCCCATTCTCCCCATTCTTACCCAGTTACCCCATACTCCCCATTCTTATCCAGTAACCCCATAGTCCCTATTCTTACTCAGTAAACCCATTCACCCCATTCTTACCAACTAACCCCATACTCACCATTCTTACCCAGTAACCCCATTCTCCCCATTCAACCCAGTAACCCCATTCTCCCCATTCTAACCCATTAACCCCATTCTCCCCATTCTTACCCAGAAACCCCATTCTCCCCATTCTTAACCAGTGACCCCATTTCCCCCAATCATAACCAAGTAACCCGATTCTCCCCATTCTTTCCCAGTAACCCCCATTCTCCCCATTCGTACCGAGTTACCCCATTCTCCCCATTCTTATACAGTAACCCCATTTTCCCCATTCGTACCCAGTTACCCAAATCTTATCCATTAACCCCATTGTCCCCATTCTTACCAAGTAACCCCATTCTCCCCTTTCGTATTCAGTAACCCCATTCTCCCCATTCTTACCCATTAACCCCATTCTCCCCATTCTAACCGAGAAACACCATTCTCCCCATTGTTACCCAGTTAACCCAATCCCCCCATTCTTACCCATAACCCCATTCTCACCTTTCTTACCCAGTAACCCGATTCTCCCCATTCTTCGCCAGTAACCAGATTCTCCCTATTCATACCCAGGAACCGCATTCTCCCCATTCTAACCCATTAACCCCATTCTCTCCATTCTTTCAAAGTAACCCCATTCTCCCCATTGTCACCCAGTAACCCCATTCTCCCCATTCTTACCCAGTAACCCCATTCTCCTCACTCTTACCCAGTAAACCCATTCCCGCCATTCTTTCCCAGTATCCCCATTCTCCCCATTCTTACCCAGTTACCCCATATTCCCCATTCTTACCCAGTAACCCCATAGTCCCCATTCTTACCCAGTAACCCCATTCTCCCCATTCTTACCCTGTAAACCCATTCTCCCCATTCTTACCCACTAACCCCATACTCACCATTCTTACTCAGAAACCCCATTCTCCCCATTTGTACCCAGTAACCCCATTCTCCCCATTCTAACCCAGTAACCCCATTCTCCCCATTCTTACCCAGTGTCACCATTTTCCCCATTCTTACCCAGTAACCCCATACTCCCCATTCTTACCCAGTAACCCCATGCTCCCCATTCTTACCCAGTAACCCCATACTTATCCAATAACCCAATTCTCCCCATTCTTACCCAGTGACCCCATTTTTACCCAGTAACCCCTTTCTCCTCGTTCTTACACATTAACACCATTCTCCACATTCTTACCCAGTAACCCCATTCTCCCCATTCTTACCCAGTAACCCCATTCTCCCCATTCTTACCCAGTAACCCCATTCTCCCCATTCTTACTCAGTAAAACCATACTCACCATTGTTACGCAGTAACCCCATTCTCCCCATTCGTACCCAGTAACCCCATTCTCCCCATTCTAACCCATTAACCCCATTCTCCCCATTCTTACCAAGTAACCCCATTTTCCCATTTTACCCAGTAAACCCATTCTCCCCATTCTTACCCAGTGACCTCATTCTCCCCATTCATACCCAGTTAACCCAATCCCCCCATTCTTACCCAGTAAACCCATTCTCCCCATTCTTATCCAGTAACCACATACTCCATTTTCTTTCCCAGTATCCCCATTCTCCCCATTCTTATCCAGTAATCCCATTCTCCCCATTCTTACCCAGTAACCCCATACTCCCCATTGGAACTCAGAAACCCCATTCCCCCCATTTTTACCTAGTAACCCCATTCTCCCCATTTTTACCCAGTAACCCCATATTCCCCATTCTTACCCAGTAACCCCATAAACCCCATTCTTACCCAATACCCCATTATCCGCATTCTTACCCAGTAAACCCATTCTCCTCATTCCTACCCAGTAAGACCATACTCCCCATTCTTACCCACTAACCCCGTTCATCCCATTCTTACCCAGTAACCCCATTCTCCCCATTCGTACCCGGTTACCCCATTCTCCCCATTCTTATCCATTAACCCCATTCTCCCCATTCTTAGCCATTTGCCCCATTCTCCCCATTCTTACCCAGTAACCCCATTCTCCTCATTCTTACCATGTAACCCCATTCTTCCCATTCGTACCCAGTAACCCCATACTCCCCATTCTTACCCAGTTATCCAAGTCCCGCCATTCTTTCCCAGTAACCCCATTCTCCCCATTCTTACCCAGTTACACCATACTCCCCTTTCTTATCCAGTAACCCCATATTCCCCATTCTTACTCAGTTAACCCATTCTCCCCATTCTCACCAACTAACCCCGTACTCACCATTCTTACCCAGTAACCCCATTCCCCCCATTCAACCCAGTAACCCCATTCTCCCCATTCTAACCCATTAACCCCATTCTCCCCATTCTAACCCAGTAACCCCATTCTCCCCATTCTTACCCAGTGACCCCATTTTCCCCATTCATAACCAAGTAACCCAATTCTCCCCATTCTTACCCAGTAACCCCCATTCTCCCAATTTTTACCGAGTTACCCCATTCTCCCCATTCTTTTACAGTAACCCCATTCTCCCCATTCCTACCCAGTTACCCCATTCTTACCCATTAACCCCATTGACCCATTCTTACCAAGTAACCCCACTCTCCCCTTTCGTATTCAGTAACCTAATTCTCCCCATTCTTACCCATTAACCGCATTCTCCCCATTCTAATCGAGAAACACCATTCTCCCCATTCTTACCCAGTTACCCCATTCTCCCCATTCTTTCCCAATATCCCCATACTCCCCAGTCTTACCCAGTAACCCCATTCACCCCATTCTTACCCAGTAACCCAATTCTCCCCATTCTGACTCAGTAACCCCATACTCACCATTGTTACCCAGTCACCCCATTCTCCCCATTCGTACCCAGTAACCCCATTCTCCCCATTCAAACCCATTAAACCATTCTCCCCATTCTTACCAAGTAACCCCATTTTCCCATTCTCACCTAGTAACCCCATTCTCCCCATTCATACCCAGTTACCCCATTTTCCCATTCTTACCCAGTAACCCCATTCTCCCCATTCTTACCCAGTTACCCCATTCTCCCCATTCTTGCCCAGTTAACCCAATCCCCCCATTCTTACCCAGTAACCCGATTCTCCCCATTCTTACCCAGTTACCCCATTCTCCCTATTCTTACCCAGTAAGCACATTCTCCCCATTCTTACCCAGTAACCACATACTCCATTTTCTTTCCCAGTATCCCCATTCTCCCCATTTTTACCCAGTAGCCCCATACTCCCCATTCTTACCCAGTTACCCCATATTCCCCATTCTTACCCAGTAACCCCATAGTCCCCATTCTTACCCAGTAACCCCATTCTCCCCATTCTTACCCAGTAAACCCTTTCTCCCCATTTTTACCCAGTAACCCCATACTCACCATTCTTACTCAGAAACCCCATTCTCCCCATTTGTACCCAGTAACCCCATTCTCCCCATTCTAACCCATCAACCCCATGCTCCCCATTCTTTCCCAGTAACCCCATTCTCCCCATTGTTACCCAGTAACTGCATTTTTCCCCATTCTTACCCAGTAACCCCATTCTCCCCATTCTAACCCATTATCCCCATTTCCCCATTCTTACCAAGTAACCCCATTTCACCATTCTTTCCCAGTAACCCCATTTTCCCATTCTTACCCAGTAAGCCCATTCTCCCCATTCTAACCCATTAACCCCATTCTCCCCATTCTTACCCAGTATACCCATTCTCCCCATTCTTACCCAGTAACCCCATTTTCCCCATTCTTAACCAGTAACCCCATACTCCCCATTCTTACCCAGTAACCCCATTCTCCCCATTCCAACCCAGTAACCCCATACACCCAATTCTTACCCACTAACCCCATTCTTAACCAGTAACCCCTTTCTCCCCATTTTTACCTAGTGTCCCCATTTTTGCCCAGTAACCCCTTTCTCCTCATTCATACACATTAACCCCATTCTCCACATTCTTACCCAGTAACACCGTTCTCCCCATTCTTACTCAGTAACCCCATTCTCCCCATTCTTACCCAGTAACCCCATTCTCACCTCTCTTACTCAGTAACCCCATACTCACCATTGTTACCCAGTAACCCCATTCTCCCCATTCATACCCAGTAACACCATTCTCCCCATTCTAACCCATTAACCCCATTCTCCCCATTCTTTCACAGTAACCCCATTTTCCCATTCTTACCCATTAACCCCATTCTCCCCATTCTTAACCAGTGACCCTATTCTCCCGATTCTTTCCCAGTAAACCCATTCTCCCCATTCTTCCCCACTAACCACACACTCCATTTTGTTTCCCACTATCCCCATTCTCATCATTCTTACCCAGTAATCCCATTCTCCCCATTCTTACCTATTAACCCCATACTGCCCATTCTAACTCAGTAACCCCATTCCCCCCATTTTTACCTAGTAACCCCATTGTCCCCATTTTTACCCAGTAACCCGATACTCCCGATTCTTACACTGTAACCCCATAAACCCCATTCTTACCCAGTAAGCCCATTATGCACATTCATACCCAGTAAACCCATTCTCCTCATTCCTACCCAGTAACACCATACTCCCCATTCTTACCCACTAACCCCATTCATCCCATTCTTACCCAATAACCCCATTCTCCCCATTCGTACCCGGTTACCACATTCTCCCTATTCTTACCCATTGACCCCATTCTCTCTATTCTTAGCCAGTTACCCCATTCTCCCTATTCTTACCCAGTAACCCAATTCTCCTCATTCTTACAATGTAAACTAATTCTCCCCATTCGTACCCAGTAACCCCATACACCCCATTCTAACCCAGTAACCCCATTCCCGCCATTCATTCCCAGTAACCCCATTCTCCCCATTCTTACCCAGTTACCCCATACTCCCCATTCTTATCCAGTAACCCCATAGTCCCCATTCTTACCCAGTAACCCCATTCTCCCCATTCTTATCCAGTAATCCCATTCTCCCCATTCTTACCCAGTAACCCCATACTCCCCATTGGAACTCAGAAACCCCATTCCCCCCATTTTTACCTAGTAACCCCATTCTCCCCATTTTTACCCAGTAACCCCATTATCCACATTCTTACCCAGTATACCCATTCTCCTCATTCCTACCCATTAAGACCATACTCCCCATTCTTACCCACTAACCCCGTTCATCCCATTCTTACCCAGTATCCCCATTCTCCCCATTCGTACCCGGTTACCCCATTCTCCCCATTCTTACCCATTAACCCCATTCTCCCCATTCTTAGCCATTTGCCCCATTCTCCCCATTCTTACCCAGTAACCCCATACTCCCCATTCTTACCCAGTAATCCAAGTCCCGCCATTCTTTCCCAGTAACCCCATTCTCCCCATTCTTACCCAGTTACCCCATACTCCCCTTTCTTATCCAGTAACCCCATATTCCCCATTCTTACTCAGTTAACCCATTCTCCCCATTCTCACCAACTAACCCCGTACTCACCATTCTTACCCAGTAACCCCATTCCCCCCATTCAACCCAGTAACCCCATTCTCCCCATTCTAACCCATTAACCCCATTCTCCCCATTCTTACCCAGTAACCCCATTCTCCCCATTCTTACCCAGTGACCCCATTTTCCCCATTCATAACCAAGTAACCCAATTCTCCCCATTCTTACCCAGTAACCACCATTCTCCCAATTTTTACCGAGTTACCCCATTCTCCCCATTCTTTTACAGTAACCCCATTCTCCCCATTCGTACCCAGTTACCCCATTCTTACCCATTAACCCCATTGACCCATTCTTACCAAGTAACCCCACTCTCCCCTTTCGTATTCAGTAACCTAATTCTCCCCATTCTAACCCATTAACCCCATTCTCCCCATTCTAATCGAGAAACACCATTCTCCCCATTCTTACCCAGTTACCCCATTCTCCCCATTCTTTCCCAATATCCCCGTACTCTCCAGTCTTGCCCAGTAACCCCATACTCCCCATTCTTACCCAGTAACCCCATTCTAACCGAGTAACCCCATTCTCCCCATTCTTACCCAGTAACCCCATTCTCCCCATTCATACCCAGAAACCACATTCTCCCCATTCGTACCCAGTAACCCCATTCTCCCCATTCTAACCCATTAACCCCATTCTCCCCATTCTTTCCCAGTAACCCCATTCTCCCCATTGTTACCCAGTAACCGCATTTTTCCCCATTCTTACCCAGTAACCCCATTCTCCCCATTCTAACCCATTATCCCCATTTCCCCATTCTTACCAAGTAACCCCATTTCACTATTCTTTCCCAGTAACCCCATTTTCCCATTCTTACCCAGTAAGCCCATTCTCCCCATTCTAACCCATTAACCCCATTCTCCCCATTCTTACCCAGTATCCCCATTCTCCCCATTCTTACCCAGTAACCCCATTTTCCCCATTCTTAACCAGTAACCCCATACTCCCCATTCTTACCCAGTAACCCCATTCTCCCCATTCCAACCCAGTAACCCCATACACCCAATTCTTACCCACTAACCCCATTCTTAACCAGTAACCCCTTTCTCCCCATTTTTACCTAGTGTCCCCATTTTTGCCCAGTAACCCCTTTCTCCTCATTCATACACATTAACCCCATTCTCCACATTCTTACCCAGTAACACCGTTCTCCCCATTCTTACTCAGTAACCCCATTCTCCCCATTCTTACCCAGTAACCCCATTCTCACCTCTCTTACTCAGTAACCCCATACTCACCATTGTTACCCAGTAACCCCATTCTCCCCATTCATACCCAGTAACACCATTCTCCCCATTCTAACCCATTAACCCCATTCTCCCCATTCTTTCACAGTAACCCCATTTTCCCATTCTTACCCATTAACCCCATTCTCCCCATTCTTACCCAGTGACCCTATTCTCCCGATTCTTTCCCAGTAAACCCATTCTCCCCATTCTTCCCCACTAACCACATACTCCATTTTGTTTCCCAGTATCTCCATTCTCATCATTCTTACCCAGTAATCCCATTCTCCCCATTCTTACCTATTAACCCCATACTGCCCATTCTAACTCAGTAACCCCATTCCCCCCATTTTTACCTAGTAACCCCATTGTCCCCATTTTTACCCAGTAACCCGATACTCCCGATTCTTACACTGTAACCCCATAAACCCCATTCTTACCCAGTAAGCCCATTATGCACATTCATACCCAGTAAACCCATTCTCCTCATTCCTACCCAGTAACACCATACTCCCCATTCTTACCCACTAACCCCATTCATCCCATTCTTACCCAATAACCCCATTCTCCCCATTCGTACCCGGTTACCACATTCTCCCTATTCTTACCCATTGACCCCATTCTCTCTATTCTTAGCCAGTTACCCCATTCTCCCTATTCTTACCCAGTAACCCAATTCTCCTCATTCTTACAATGTAAACTAATTCTCCCCATTCGTACCCAGTAACCCCATACACCCCATTCTAACCCAGTAACCCCATTCCCGCCATTCTTTCCCAGTAACCCCATTCTCCCCATTCTTACCCAGTTACCCCATACTCCCCATTCTTATCCAGTAACCCCATAGTCCCTATTCTTACTCAGTAAACCCATTCACCCCATTCTTACCAACTAACCCCATACTCACCATTCTTACCCAGTAACCCCATTCTCCCCATTCAACCCAGTAACCCCATTCTCCCCATTCTAACCCATTAACCCCATTCTCCCCATTCTTACCCAGAAACCCCATTCTCCCCATTCTTAACCAGTGACCCCATTTCCCCCAATCATAACCAAGTAACCCGATTCTCCCCATTCTTTCCCAGTAACCCCCATTCTCCCCATTCGTACCGAGTTACCCCATTCTCCCCATTCTTATACAGTAACCCCATTTTCCCCATTCGTACCCAGTTACCCAATTCTTATCCATTAACCCCATTGTCCCCATTCTTACCAAGTAACCCCATTCTCCCCTTTCGTATTCAGTAACCCCATTCTCCCCATTCTTACCCATTAACCCCATTCTCCCCATTCTAACCGAGAAACACCATTCTCCCCATTCTTACCCAGTTTCCCCATTCTCCCCATTCTTACCCAGTAACCCCATACTCCCCAGTCTTACCCAGTAAGCCCATACTCCCCATTCTTACCCAGGAACCCCATTCTCCCCATTCTAACCGAGTAACCTCATTCTCCCCATTCTTACCCATTAACCCCATTCACCCCATTCTTATCCAGTAACCACATTCTCCCTATTCGTACCCTGTAACCCCATTCTCCCCATTCTAACCCATTAACCCCATTCTCACCATTCTTTCCCAGTAACCCCATTATCCCCATTGTTACCCAGTTAACCCAATCCCCCCATTCTTACCCATAACCCCATTCTCACCTTTCTTACCCAGTAACCCGATTCTCCCCATTCTTCGCCAGTAACCAGATTCTCCCTATTCATACCCAGGAACCGCATTCTCCCCATTCTAACCCATTAACCCCATTCTCTCCATTCTTTTAAAGTAACCCCATTCTCCCCATTGTCACCCAGTAACCCCATTCTCCCCATTCTTACCCAGTAACCCCATTCTCCTCACTCTTACCCAGTAAACCCATTCCCGCCATTCTTTCCCAGTAACCCCATTCTCCCCATTCTTACCCAGTTACCCCATATTCCCCATTCTTACCCAGTAACCCCATAGTCCCCATTCTTACCCAGTAACCCCATTCTCCCCATTCTTACCCAGTAAACCCATTCTCCCCATTCTTACCCACTAACCCCATACTCACCATTCTTACTCAGAAACCCCATTCTCCCCATTTGTACCCAGTAACTCCATTCTCCCCATTCTAACCCAGTAACCCCATTCTCCCCATTCTTACCCAGTGTCACCATTTTCCCCATTCTTACCCAGTAACCCCATACTCCCCATTCTTACCCAGTAACCCCATGCTCCCCATTCTTACCCAGTAACCCCATTTTCCCCATTCTTAACCAGTAACCCAATTATCCCAATTCTTACCCAGTAACCCACATTCTCCCCATTCTTACCATGTAACCCCATTCTTACCCAGTAACCCCATTCTCCCCATTCTAACCCATTAACCCCATTCTCCCCATTCTTACCCAGTAACCCCATTCTCCCCATTCTTACCCAGTATCCCCATTTTCCCCATTCCTACCCAGTACCCCATACTCCCCATTCTTACCCAGTTACCCCATTCTCCACATTCTTACCCAGTAACATCATTTTCCCCATTCTCAACCAATAACCCCATTATCCCCATTCTTACCCAGTAACCCCCATTCTCCCCATTCTTACCCAGTAACCCCATACTTATCCAATAACCCAATTCTCCCCATTCTTACCCAGTGACCCCATTTTTACCCAGTAACCCCTTTCTCCTCGTTCTTACACATTAACACCATTCTCCACATTCTTACCCAGTAACCCCATTCTCCCCATTCTTACCCAGTAACCCCATTCTCCCCATTCTTACCCAGTAACCCCATTCTCCCCATTCTTACTCAGTAAAACCATACTCACCATTGTTACGCAGTAACCCCATTCTCCCCATTCGTACCCAGTAACCCCATTCTCCCCATTCTAACCCATTAACCCCATTCTCCCCATTCTTACCAAGTAACCCCATTTTCCCATTTTACCCAGTAAACCCATTCTCCCCATTCTTACCCAGTGACCTCATTCTCCCCATTCATACCCAGTTAACCCAATCCCCCCATTCTTACCCAGTAAACCCATTCTCCCCATTCTTATCCAGTAACCACATACTCCATTTTCTTTCCCAGTATCCCCATTCTCCCCATTCTTATCCAGTAATCCCATTCTCCCCATTCTTACCCAGTAACCCCATACTCCCCATTGGAACTCAGAAACCCCATTCCCCCCATTTTTACCTAGTAACCCCATTCTCCCCATTTTTACCCAGTAACCCCATATTCCCCATTCTTACCCAGTAACCCCATAAACCCCATTCTTACCCAATACCCCATTATCCGCATTCTTACCCAGTAAACCCATTCTCCTCATTCCTACCCAGTAAGACCATACTCCCCATTCTTACCCACTAACCCCGTTCATCCCATTCTTACCCAGTAACCCCATTCTCCCCATTCGTACCCGGTTACCCCATTCTCCCCATTCTTATCCATTAACCCCATTCTCCCCATTCTTAGCCATTTGCCCCATTCTCCCCATTCTTACCCAGTAACCCCATTCTCCTCATTCTTACCATGTAACCCCATTCTTCCCATTCGTACCCAGTAACCCCATACTCCCCATTCTTACCCAGTTATCCAAGTCCCGCCATTCTTTCCCAGTAACCCCATTCTCCCCATTCTTACCCAGTTACACCATACTCCCCTTTCTTATCCAGTAACCCCATATTCCCCATTCTTACTCAGTTAACCCATTCTCCCCATTCTCACCAACTAACCCCGTACTCACCATTCTTACCCAGTAACCCCATTCCCCCCATTCAACCCAGTAACCCCATTCTCCCCATTCTAACCCATTAACCCCATTCTCCCCATTCTAACCCAGTAACCCCATTCTCCCCATTCTTACCCAGTGACCCCATTTTCCCCATTCATAACCAAGTAACCCAATTCTCCCCATTCTTACCCAGTAACCCCCATTCTCCCAATTTTTACCGAGTTACCCCATTCTCCCCATTCTTTTACAGTAACCCCGTTCTCCCCATTCCTACCCAGTTACCCCATTCTTACCCATTAACCCCATTGACCCATTCTTACCAAGTAACCCCACTCTCCCCTTTCGTATTCAGTAACCTAATTCTCCCCATTCTTACCCATTAACCGCATTCTCCCCATTCTAATCGAGAAACACCATTCTCCCCATTCTTACCCAGTTACCCCATTCTCCCCATTCTTTCCCAATATCCCCATACTCCCCAGTCTTACCCAGTAACCCCATTCACCCCATTCTTACCCAGTAACCCAATTCTCCCCATTCTTACTCAGTAAAACCATACTCACCATTGTTACGCAGTAACCCCATTCTCCCCATTCGTACCCAGTAACCCCATTCTCCCCATTCTAACCCATTAACCCCATTCTCCCCATTCTTACCAAGTAACCCCATTTTCCCATTTTACCCAGTAAACCCATTCTCCCCATTCTTACCCAGTGACCTCATTCTCCCCATTCATACCCAGTTAACCCAATCCCCCCATTCTTACCCAGTAAACCCATTCTCCCCATTCTTATCCAGTAACCACATACTCCATTTTCTTTCCCAGTATCCCCATTCTCCCCATTCTTATCCAGTAATCCCATTCTCCCCATTCTTACCCAGTAACCCCATACTCCCCATTGGAACTCAGAAACCCCATTCCCCCCATTTTTACCTAGTAACCCCATTCTCCCCATTTTTACCCAGTAACCCCATATTCCCCATTCTTACCCAGTAACCCCATAAACCCCATTCTTACCCAATACCCCATTATCCGCATTCTTACCCAGTAAACCCATTCTCCTCATTCCTACCCAGTAAGACCATACTCCCCATTCTTACCCACTAACCCCGTTCATCCCATTCTTACCCAGTAACCCCATTCTCCCCATTCGTACCCGGTTACCCCATTCTCCCCATTCTTATCCATTAACCCCATTCTCCCCATTCTTAGCCATTTGCCCCATTCTCCCCATTCTTACCCAGTAACCCCATTCTCCTCATTCTTACCATGTAACCCCATTCTTCCCATTCGTACCCAGTAACCCCATACTCCCCATTCTTACCCAGTTATCCAAGTCCCGCCATTCTTTCCCAGTAACCCCATTCTCCCCATTCTTACCCAGTTACACCATACTCCCCTTTCTTATCCAGTAACCCCATATTCCCCATTCTTACTCAGTTAACCCATTCTCCCCATTCTCACCAACTAACCCCGTACTCACCATTCTTACCCAGTAACCCCATTCCCCCCATTCAACCCAGTAACCCCATTCTCCCCATTCTAACCCATTAACCCCATTCTCCCCATTCTAACCCAGTAACCCCATTCTCCCCATTCTTACCCAGTGACCCCATTTTCCCCATTCATAACCAAGTAACCCAATTCTCCCCATTCTTACCCAGTAACCCCCATTCTCCCAATTTTTACCGAGTTACCCCATTCTCCCCATTCTTTTACAGTAACCCCATTCTCCCCATTCCTACCCAGTTACCCCATTCTTACCCATTAACCCCATTGACCCATTCTTACCAAGTAACCCCACTCTCCCCTTTCGTATTCAGTAACCTAATTCTCCCCATTCTTACCCATTAACCGCATTCTCCCCATTCTAATCGAGAAACACCATTCTCCCCATTCTTACCCAGTTACCCCATTCTCCCCATTCTTTCCCAATATCCCCATACTCCCCAGTCTTACCCAGTAACCCCATTCACCCCATTCTTACCCAGTAACCCAATTCTCCCCATTCTGACTCAGTAACCCCATACTCACCATTGTTACCCAGTCACCCCATTCTCCCCATTCGTACCCAGTAACCCCATTCTCCCCATTCAAACCCATTAAACCATTCTCCCCATTCTTACCAAGTAACCCCATTTTCCCATTCTCACCTAGTAACCCCATTCTCCCCATTCATACCCAGTTACCCCATTTTCCCATTCTTACCCAGTAACCCCATTCTCCCCATTCTTACCCAGTTACCCCATTCTCCCCATTCTTGCCCAGTTAACCCAATCCCCCCATTCTTACCCAGTAACCCGATTCTCCCCATTCTTACCCAGTTACCCCATTCTCCCTATTCTTACCCAGTAAGCACATTCTCCCCATTCTTACCCAGTAACCACATACTCCATTTTCTTTCCCAGTATCCCCATTCTCCCCATTTTTACCCAGTAGCCCCATACTCCCCATTCTTACCCAGTTACCCCATATTCCCCATTCTTACCCAGTAACCCCATAGTCCCCATTCTTACCCAGTAACCCCATTCTCCCCATTCTTACCCAGTAAACCCTTTCTCCCCATTTTTACCCAGTAACCCCATACTCACCATTCTTACTCAGAAACCCCATTCTCCCCATTTGTACCCAGTAACCCCATTCTCCCCATTCTAACCCATCAACCCCATGCTCCCCATTCTTTCCCAGTAACCCCATTCTCCCCATTGTTACCCAGTAACTGCATTTTTCCCCATTCTTACCCAGTAACCCCATTCTCCCCATTCTAACCCATTATCCCCATTTCCCCATTCTTACCAAGTAACCCCATTTCACCATTCTTTCCCAGTAACCCCATTTTCCCATTCTTACCCAGTAAGCCCATTCTCCCCATTCTAACCCATTAACCCCATTCTCCCCATTCTTACCCAGTATACCCATTCTCCCCATTCTTACCCAGTAACCCCATTTTCCCCATTCTTAACCAGTAACCCCATACTCCCCATTCTTACCCAGTAACCCCATTCTCCCCATTCCAACCCAGTAACCCCATACACCCAATTCTTACCCACTAACCCCATTCTTAACCAGTAACCCCTTTCTCCCCATTTTTACCTAGTGTCCCCATTTTTGCCCAGTAACCCCTTTCTCCTCATTCATACACATTAACCCCATTCTCCACATTCTTACCCAGTAACACCGTTCTCCCCATTCTTACTCAGTAACCCCATTCTCCCCATTCTTACCCAGTAACCCCATTCTCACCTCTCTTACTCAGTAACCCCATACTCACCATTGTTACCCAGTAACCCCATTCTCCCCATTCATACCCAGTAACACCATTCTCCCCATTCTAACCCATTAACCCCATTCTCCCCATTCTTTCACAGTAACCCCATTTTCCCATTCTTACCCATTAACCCCATTCTCCCCATTCTTAACCAGTGACCCTATTCTCCCGATTCTTTCCCAGTAAACCCATTCTCCCCATTCTTCCCCACTAACCACACACTCCATTTTGTTTCCCACTATCCCCATTCTCATCATTCTTACCCAGTAATCCCATTCTCCCCATTCTTACCTATTAACCCCATACTGCCCATTCTAACTCAGTAACCCCATTCCCCCCATTTTTACCTAGTAACCCCATTGTCCCCATTTTTACCCAGTAACCCGATACTCCCGATTCTTACACTGTAACCCCATAAACCCCATTCTTACCCAGTAAGCCCATTATGCACATTCATACCCAGTAAACCCATTCTCCTCATTCCTACCCAGTAACACCATACTCCCCATTCTTACCCACTAACCCCATTCATCCCATTCTTACCCAATAACCCCATTCTCCCCATTCATACCCGGTTACCACATTCTCCCTATTCTTACCCATTGACCCCATTCTCTCTATTCTTAGCCAGTTACCCCATTCTCCCTATTCTTACCCAGTAACCCAATTCTCCTCATTCTTATAATGTAAACTAATTCTCCCCATTCGTACCCAGTAACCCCATACACCCCATTCTAACCCAGTAACCCCATTCCCGCCATTCTTTCCCAGTAACCCCATTCTCCCCATTCTAACCCATTATCCCCATTTCCCCATTCTTACCAAGTAACCCCATTTCACCATTCTTTCCCAGTAACCCCATTTTCCCATTCTTACCCAGTAAGCCCATTCTCCTAATTCTAACCCATTAACCCCATTCTCCCCATTCTTACCCAGTATCCCCATTCTCCCCATTCTTACCCAGTAACCCCATTTTCCCCATTCTTAACCAGTAACCCCATACTCCCCATTCTTACCCAGTAACCCCATTCTCCCCATTCCAACCCAGTAACCCCATACACCCAATTCTTACCCACTAACCCCATTCTTAACCAGTAACCCCTTTCTCCCCATTTTTACCTAGTGTCCCCATTTTTGCCCAGTAACCCCTTTCTCCTCATTCATACACATTAACCCCATTCTCCACATTCTTACCCAGTAACACCGTTCTCCCCATTCTTACTCAGTAACCCCATTCTCCCCATTCTTACCCAGTAACCCCATTCTCACCTCTCTTACTCAGTAACCCCATACTCACCATTGTTACCCAGTAACCCCATTCTCCCCATTCATACCCAGTAACACCATTCTCCCCATTCTAACCCATTAACCCCATTCTCCCCATTCTTTCACAGTAACCCCATTTTCCCATTCTTACCCATTAACCCCATTCTCCCCATTCTTAACCAGTGACCCTATTCTCCCGATTCTTTCCCAGTAAACCCATTCTCCCCATTCTTCCCCACTAACCACACACTCCATTTTGTTTCCCACTATCCCCATTCTCATCATTCTTACCCAGTAATCCCATTCTCCCCATTCTTACCTATTAACCCCATACTGCCCATTCTAACTCAGTAACCCCATTCCCCCCATTTTTACCTAGTAACCCCATTGTCCCCATTTTTACCCAGTAACCCGATACTCCCGATTCTTACACTGTAACCCCATAAACCCCATTCTTACCCAGTAAGCCCATTATGCACATTCATACCCAGTAAACCCATTCTCCTCATTCCTACCCAGTAACACCATACTCCCCATTCTTACCCACTAACCCCATTCATCCCATTCTTACCCAATAACCCCATTCTCCCCATTCGTACCCGGTTACCACATTCTCCCTATTCTTACCCATTGACCCCATTCTCTCTATTCTTAGCCAGTTACCCCATTCTCCCTATTCTTACCCAGTAACCCAATTCTCCTCATTCTTACAATGTAAACTAATTCTCCCCATTCGTACCCAGTAACCCCATACACCCCATTCTAACCCAGTAACCCCATTCCCGCCATTCATTCCCAGTAACCCCATTCTCCCCATTCTTACCCAGTTACCCCATACTCCCCATTCTTATCCAGTAACCCCATAGTCCCCATTCTTACCCAGTAACCCCATTCTCCCCATTCTTATCCAGTAATCCCATTCTCCCCATTCTTACCCAGTAACCCCATACTCCCCATTGGAACTCAGAAACCCCATTCCCCCCATTTTTACCTAGTAACCCCATTCTCCCCATTTTTACCCAGTAACCCCATTATCCACATTCTTACCCAGTATACCCATTCTCCTCATTCCTACCCAGTAAGACCATACTCCCCATTCTTACCCACTAACCCCGTTCATCCCATTCTTACCCAGTATCCCCATTCTCCCCATTCGTACCCGGTTACCCCATTCTCCCCATTCTTACCCATTAACCCCATTCTCCCCATTCTTAGCCATTTGCCCCATTCTCCCCATTCTTACCCAGTAACCCCATACTCCCCATTCTTACCCAGTAATCCAAGTCCCGCCATTCTTTCCCAGTAACCCCATTCTCCCCATTCTTACCCAGTTACCCCATACTCCCCTTTCTTATCCAGTAACCCCATATTCCCCATTCTTACTCAGTTAACCCATTCTCCCCATTCTCACCAACTAACCCCGTACTCACCATTCTTACCCAGTAACCCCATTCCCCCCATTCAACCCAGTAACCCCATTCTCCCCATTCTAACCCATTAACCCCATTCTCCCCATTCTTACCCAGTAACCCCATTCTCCCCATTCTTACCCAGTATCCCCATTCTCCCCATTCTTACCCAGTAACCCCATTTTCCCCATTCTTAACCAGTAACCCCATACTCCCCATTCTTACCCAGTAACCCCATTCTCCCCATTCCAACCCAGTAACCCCATACACCCAATTCTTACCCACTAACCCCATTCTTAACCAGTAACCCCTTTCTCCCCATTTTTACCTAGTGTCCCCATTTTTGCCCAGTAACCCCTTTCTCCTCATTCATACACATTAACCCCATTCTCCACATTCTTACCCAGTAACACCGTTCTCCCCATTCTTACTCAGTAACCCCATTCTCCCCATTCTTACCCAGTAACCCCATTCTCACCTCTCTTACTCAGTAACCCCATACTCACCATTGTTACCCAGTAACCCCATTCTCCCCATTCATACCCAGTAACACCATTCTCCCCATTCTAACCCATTAACCCCATTCTCCCCATTCTTTCACAGTAACCCCATTTTCCCATTCTTACCCATTAACCCCATTCTCCCCATTCTTAACCAGTGACCCTATTCTCCCGATTCTTTCCCAGTAAACCCATTCTCCCCATTCTTCCCCACTAACCACACACTCCATTTTGTTTCCCACTATCCCCATTCTCATCATTCTTACCCAGTAATCCCATTCTCCCCATTCTTACCTATTAACCCCATACTGCCCATTCTAACTCAGTAACCCCATTCCCCCCATTTTTACCTAGTAACCCCATTGTCCCCATTTTTACCCAGTAACCCGATACTCCCGATTCTTACACTGTAACCCCATAAACCCCATTCTTACCCAGTAAGCCCATTATGCACATTCATACCCAGTAAACCCATTCTCCTCATTCCTACCCAGTAACACCATACTCCCCATTCTTACCCACTAACCCCATTCATCCCATTCTTACCCAATAACCCCATTCTCCCCATTCGTACCCGGTTACCACATTCTCCCTATTCTTACCCATTGACCCCATTCTCTCTATTCTTAGCCAGTTACCCCATTCTCCCTATTCTTACCCAGTAACCCAATTCTCCTCATTCTTACAATGTAAACTAATTCTCCCCATTCGTACCCAGTAACCCCATACACCCCATTCTAACCCAGTAACCCCATTCCCGCCATTCATTCCCAGTAACCCCATTCTCCCCATTCTTACCCAGTTACCCCATACTCCCCATTCTTATCCAGTAACCCCATAGTCCCCATTCTTACCCAGTAACCCCATTCTCCCCATTCTTATCCAGTAATCCCATTCTCCCCATTCTTACCCAGTAACCCCATACTCCCCATTGGAACTCAGAAACCCCATTCCCCCCATTTTTACCTAGTAACCCCATTCTCCCCATTTTTACCCAGTAACCCCATTATCCACATTCTTACCCAGTATACCCATTCTCCTCATTCCTACCCAGTAAGACCATACTCCCCATTCTTACCCACTAACCCCGTTCATCCCATTCTTACCCAGTATCCCCATTCTCCCCATTCGTACCCGGTTACCCCATTCTCCCCATTCTTACCCATTAACCCCATTCTCCCCATTCTTAGCCATTTGCCCCATTCTCCCCATTCTTACCCAGTAACCCCATACTCCCCATTCTTACCCAGTAATCCAAGTCCCGCCATTCTTTCCCAGTAACCCCATTCTCCCCATTCTTACCCAGTTACCCCATACTCCCCTTTCTTATCCAGTAACCCCATATTCCCCATTCTTACTCAGTTAACCCATTCTCCCCATTCTCACCAACTAACCCCGTACTCACCATTCTTACCCAGTAACCCCATTCCCCCCATTCAACCCAGTAACCCCATTCTCCCCATTCTAACCCATTAACCCCATTCTCCCCATTCTTACCCAGTAACCCCATTCTCCCCATTCTTACCCAGTGACCCCATTTTCCCCATTCATAACCAAGTAACCCAATTCTCCCCATTCTTACCCAGTAACCACCATTCTCCCAATTTTTACCGAGTTACCCCATTCTCCCCATTCTTTTACAGTAACCCCATTCTCCCCATTCGTACCCAGTTACCCCATTCTTACCCAATAACCCCATTGACCCATTCTTACCAAGTAACCCCACTCTCCCCTTTCGTATTCAGTAATCTAATTCTCCCCATTCTAACCCATTAACCCCATTCTCCCCATTCTAATCGAGAAACACCATTCTCCCCATTCTTACCCAGTTACCCCATTCTCCCCATTCTTTCCCAATATCCCCGTACTCTCCAGTCTTGCCCAGTAACCCCATACTCCCCATTCTTACCCAGTAACCCCATTCTAACCGAGTAACCCCATTCTCCCCATTCTTACCCAGTAACCCCATTCTCCCCATTCATACCCAGAAACCACATTCTCCCCATTCGTACCCAGTAACCCCATTCTCCCCATTCTAACCCATTAACCCCATTCTCCCCATTCTTTCCCAGTAACCCCATTCTCCCCATTGTTACCCAGTAACCGCATTTTTCCCCATTCTTACCCAGTAACCCCATTCTCCCCATTCTAACCCATTATCCCCATTTCCCCATTCTTACCAAGTAACCCCATTTCACCATTCTTTCCCAGTAACCCCATTTTCCCATTCTTACCCAGTAAGCCCATTCTCCCCATTCTAACCCATTAACCCCATTCTCCCCATTCTTACCCAGTATCCCCATTCTCCCCATTCTTACCCAGTAACCCCATTTTCCCCATTCTTAACCAGTAACCCCATACTCCCCATTCTTACCCAGTAACCCCATTCTCCCCATTCCAACCCAGTAACCCCATACACCCAATTCTTACCCACTAACCCCATTCTTAACCAGTAACCCCTTTCTCCCCATTTTTACCTAGTGTCCCCATTTTTGCCCAGTAACCCCTTTCTCCTCATTCATACACATTAACCCCATTCTCCACATTCTTACCCAGTAACACCGTTCTCCCCATTCTTACTCAGTAACCCCATTCTCCCCATTCTTACCCAGTAACCCCATTCTCACCTCTCTTACTCAGTAACCCCATACTCACCATTGTTACCCAGTAACCCCATTCTCCCCATTCATACCCAGTAACACCATTCTCCCCATTCTAACCCATTAACCCCATTCTCCCCATTCTTTCACAGTAACCCCATTTTCCCATTCTTACCCATTAACCCCATTCTCCCCATTCTTACCCAGTGACCCTATTCTCCCGATTCTTTCCCAGTAAACCCATTCTCCCCATTCTTCCCCACTAACCACATACTCCATTTTGTTTCCCAGTATCTCCATTCTCATCATTCTTACCCAGTAATCCCATTCTCCCCATTCTTACCTATTAACCCCATACTGCCCATTCTAACTCAGTAACCCCATTCCCCCCATTTTTACCTAGTAACCCCATTGTCCCCATTTTTACCCAGTAACCCGATACTCCCGATTCTTACACTGTAACCCCATAAACCCCATTCTTACCCAGTAAGCCCATTATGCACATTCATACCCAGTAAACCCATTCTCCTCATTCCTACCCAGTAACACCATACTCCCCATTCTTACCCACTAACCCCATTCATCCCATTCTTACCCAATAACCCCATTCTCCCCATTCGTACCCGGTTACCACATTCTCCCTATTCTTACCCATTGACCCCATTCTCTCTATTCTTAGCCAGTTACCCCATTCTCCCTATTCTTACCCAGTAACCCAATTCTCCTCATTCTTACAATGTAAACTAATTCTCCCCATTCGTACCCAGTAACCCCATACACCCCATTCTAACCCAGTAACCCCATTCCCGCCATTCTTTCCCAGTAACCCCATTCTCCCCATTCTTACCCAGTTACCCCATACTCCCCATTCTTATCCAGTAACCCCATAGTCCCTATTCTTACTCAGTAAACCCATTCACCCCATTCTTACCAACTAACCCCATACTCACCATTCTTACCCAGTAACCCCATTCTCCCCATTCTAACCCATTAACCCCATTCTCCCCATTCTTACCCAGAAACCCCATTCTCCCCATTCTTAACCAGTGACCCCATTTCCCCCAATCATAACCAAGTAACCCGATTCTCCCCATTCTTTCCCAGTAACCCCCATTCTCCCCATTCGTACCGAGTTACCCCATTCTCCCCATTCTTATACAGTAACCCCATTTTCCCCATTCGTACCCAGTTACCCAATTCTTATCCATTAACCCCATTGTCCCCATTCTTACCAAGTAACCCCATTCTCCCCTTTCGTATTCAGTAACCCCATTCTCCCCATTCTTACCCATTAACCCCATTCTCCCCATTCTAACCGAGAAACACCATTCTCCCCATTCTTACCCAGTTTCCCCATTCTCCCCATTCTTACCCAGTAACCCCATACTCCCCAGTCTTACCCAGTAAGCCCATACTCCCCATTCTTACCCAGGAACCCCATTCTCCCCATTCTAACCGAGTAACCTCATTCTCCCCATTCTTACCCATTAACCCCATTCACCCCATTCTTATCCAGTAACCACATTCTCCCTATTCGTACCCTGTAACCCCATTCTCCCCATTCTAACCCATTAACCCCATTCTCACCATTCTTTCCCAGTAACCCCATTATCCCCATTGTTACCCAGTTAACCCAATCCCCCCATTCTTACCCATAACCCCATTCTCACCTTTCTTACCCAGTAACCCGATTCTCCCCATTCTTCGCCAGTAACCAGATTCTCCCTATTCATACCCAGGAACCGCATTCTCCCCATTCTAACCCATTAACCCCATTCTCTCCATTCTTTTAAAGTAACCCCATTCTCCCCATTGTCACCCAGTAACCCCATTCTCCCCATTCTTACCCAGTAACCCCATTCTCCTCACTCTTACCCAGTAAACCCATTCCCGCCATTCTTTCCCAGTAACCCCATTCTCCCCATTCTTACCCAGTTACCCCATATTCCCCATTCTTACCCAGTAACCCCATAGTCCCCATTCTTACCCAGTAACCCCATTCTCCCCATTCTTACCCAGTAAACCCATTCTCCCCATTCTTACCCACTAACCCCATACTCACCATTCTTACTCAGAAACCCCATTCTCCCCATTTGTACCCAGTAACTCCATTCTCCCCATTCTAACCCAGTAACCCCATTCTCCCCATTCTTACCCAGTGTCACCATTTTCCCCATTCTTACCCAGTAACCCCATACTCCCCATTCTTACCCAGTAACCCCATGCTCCCCATTCTTACCCAGTAACCCCATTTTCCCCATTCTTAACCAGTAACCCAATTATCCCAATTCTTACCCAGTAACCCACATTCTCCCCATTCTTACCATGTAACCCCATTCTTACCCAGTAACCCCATTCTCCCCATTCTAACCCATTAACCCCATTCTCCCCATTCTTACCCAGTAACCCCATTCTCCCCATTCTTACCCAGTATCCCCATTTTCCCCATTCCTACCCAGTACCCCATACTCCCCATTCTTACCCAGTTACCCCATTCTCCACATTCTTACCCAGTAACATCATTTTCCCCATTCTCAACCAATAACCCCATTATCCCCATTCTTACCCAGTAACCCCCATTCTCCCCATTCTTACCCAGTAACCCCATACTTATCCAATAACCCAATTCTCCCCATTCTTACCCAGTGACCCCATTTTTACCCAGTAACCCCTTTCTCCTCGTTCTTACACATTAACACCATTCTCCACATTCTTACCCAGTAACCCCATTCTCCCCATTCTTACCCAGTAACCCCATTCTCCCCATTCTTACCCAGTAACCCCATTCTCCCCATTCTTACTCAGTAAAACCATACTCACCATTGTTACGCAGTAACCCCATTCTCCCCATTCGTACCCAGTAACCCCATTCTCCCCATTCTAACCCATTAACCCCATTCTCCCCATTCTTACCAAGTAACCCCATTTTCCCATTTTACCCAGTAAACCCATTCTCCCCATTCTTACCCAGTGACCTCATTCTCCCCATTCATACCCAGTTAACCCAATCCCCCCATTCTTACCCAGTAAACCCATTCTCCCCATTCTTATCCAGTAACCACATACTCCATTTTCTTTCCCAGTATCCCCATTCTCCCCATTCTTATCCAGTAATCCCATTCTCCCCATTCTTACCCAGTAACCCCATACTCCCCATTGGAACTCAGAAACCCCATTCCCCCCATTTTTACCTAGTAACCCCATTCTCCCCATTTTTACCCAGTAACCCCATATTCCCCATTCTTACCCAGTAACCCCATAAACCCCATTCTTACCCAATACCCCATTATCCGCATTCTTACCCAGTAAACCCATTCTCCTCATTCCTACCCAGTAAGACCATACTCCCCATTCTTACCCACTAACCCCGTTCATCCCATTCTTACCCAGTAACCCCATTCTCCCCATTCGTACCCGGTTACCCCATTCTCCCCATTCTTATCCATTAACCCCATTCTCCCCATTCTTAGCCATTTGCCCCATTCTCCCCATTCTTACCCAGTAACCCCATTCTCCTCATTCTTACCATGTAACCCCATTCTTCCCATTCGTACCCAGTAACCCCATACTCCCCATTCTTACCCAGTTATCCAAGTCCCGCCATTCTTTCCCAGTAACCCCATTCTCCCCATTCTTACCCAGTTACACCATACTCCCCTTTCTTATCCAGTAACCCCATATTCCCCATTCTTACTCAGTTAACCCATTCTCCCCATTCTCACCAACTAACCCCGTACTCACCATTCTTACCCAGTAACCCCATTCCCCCCATTCAACCCAGTAACCCCATTCTCCCCATTCTAACCCATTAACCCCATTCTCCCCATTCTAACCCAGTAACCCCATTCTCCCCATTCTTACCCAGTGACCCCATTTTCCCCATTCATAACCAAGTAACCCAATTCTCCCCATTCTTACCCAGTAACCCCCATTCTCCCAATTTTTACCGAGTTACCCCATTCTCCCCATTCTTTTACAGTAACCCCGTTCTCCCCATTCCTACCCAGTTACCCCATTCTTACCCATTAACCCCATTGACTCATTCTTACCAAGTAACCCCACTCTCCCCTTTCGTATTCAGTAACCTAATTCTCCCCATTCTTACCCATTAACCGCATTCTCCCCATTCTAATCGAGAAACACCATTCTCCCCATTCTTACCCAGTTACCCCATTCTCCCCATTCTTTCCCAATATCCCCATACTCCCCAGTCTTACCCAGTAACCCCATTCACCCCATTCTTACCCAGTAACCCAATTCTCCCCATTCTGACTCAGTAACCCCATACTCACCATTGTTACCCAGTCACCCCATTCTCCCCATTCGTACCCAGTAACCTTATTCTCCCCATTCTAACTCATTAAACCTTTCTCCCCATTCTTACCAAGTAACCCCATTTTCCCATTCTCACCTAGTAACCCCATTCTCCCCATTCATACCCAGTTACCCCATTTTCCCATTCTTACCCAGTAACCCCATTCTCCCCATTCTTACCCAGTTACCCCATTCTCCCCATTCTTGCCCAGTTAACCCAATCCCCCC
The DNA here is from genome assembly GCF_964194155.1 of Cetorhinus maximus. Lineage (NCBI taxonomy): Eukaryota > Metazoa > Chordata > Chondrichthyes > Lamniformes > Cetorhinidae > Cetorhinus > Cetorhinus maximus. The sequence continues at coordinate 229,311 of NW_027596249.1, read as the reverse complement.
ATTCTTACCCAGTAACCCGATTCTCCCCATTCTTACCCAGTTACCCCATTCTCCCTATTCTTACCCAGTAAGCACATTCTCCCCATTCTTTCCCAGTAACCACATACTCCATTTTCTTTCCCAATATCCCCATTCTCCCCATTTTTACCCAGTAGCCCCATACTCCCCATTCTTACCCAGTTACCCCATATTCCCCATTCTTACCCAGTAACCCCATAGTCCCCATTCTTACCCAGTAACCCCATTCTCCCCATTCTTACCCAGTAAACCCTTTCTCCCCATTTTTACCCAGTAACCCCATACTCACCATTCTTACTCAGAAACCCCATTCTCCCCATTTGTACCCAGTAACCCCATTCTCCCCATTCTAACCCATTAACCCCATTCTCCCCATTCTTACCCAGTAACCCCATTCTCCCCATTCTTACCCAGTGTCACCATTTTCCCCATTCTTACCCAGTAACCCTATACTCCCCATTCTTACCCAGTAACCCCATGCTCCCCATTCTTACCCAGTAACCCCATTTTCCCCATTCTTAACCAGTAACCCCATTTTCCCCATTCTTACCCAGTAACCCACATTCTCCCCATTCTTACCAAGTAACCCCATTCTTACCCAGTAACCCCATTCTCCCCATTCTAACCCATTAACCCCATTCTCCCCATTCTTACCAAGTAACCCCATTCTCCCCATTCTTACCCAGTATCCCCATTTTCCCCATTCCTACCCAGTACCCCATACTCCCCATTCTTACCCAGTTACCCCATTCTCCACATTCTTACCCAGTAACATCATTTTCCCCATTCTCAACCAATAACCCCATTATCCCCATTCTTACCCAGTAACCCCCATTCTCCCCATTCTTACCCAGTAACCCCATACTTACCCAATAACCCAATTCTCCCCATTCTTACCCAGTGACCCCATTTTTAGCCAGTAACCCCTTTCTCCTCGTTCTTACACATTAACATCATTCTCCACATTCTTACCCAGTAACCCCATACTCCCCATTCTTACGCAGTATCCCCATTCTCCCCATTCTTACCCAGTAACCCCATTCTCCCCATTCTTACTCAGTAAAACCATACTCACCATTGTTACGCAGTAACCCCATTCTCCCCATTCGTACCCAGTAACCCAATTCTCCCCATTCTAACCCATTAACCCCATTCTCCCCATTCTTACCAAGTAACCCCATTTTCCCATTTTACCCAGTAAACCCATTCTCCCCATTCTTACCCAGTGACCTCATTCTCCCCATTCATACCCAGTTAACCCAATCCCCCCATTCTTACCCAGTAAACCCATTCTCCCCATTCTTATCCAGTAACCACATACTCCATTTTCTTTCCCAGTATCCCCATTCTCCCCATTCTTATCCAGTAATCCCATTCTCCCCATTCTTACCCAGTAACCCCATACTCCCCATTGGAACTCAGAAACCCCATTCCCCCCATTTTTACCTAGTAACCCCATTCTCCCCATTTTACCCAGTAACCCCATATTCCCCATTCTTACCCAGTAACCCCATAAACCCCATTCTTACCCAATACCCCATTATCCACATTCTTACCCAGTAAACCCATTCTCCTCATTCCTACCCAGTAAGACCATACTCCCCATTCTTAACCACTAACCCCGTTCATCCCATTCTTACCCAGTAACCCCATTCTCCCCATTCATACCCGGTTACCCCATTCTCCCCATTCTTACCCATTAACCCCATTCGCCCCATTCTTAGCCATTTGCCCCATTCTCCCCATTCTTACCCAGTAACCCCATTCTCCTCATTCTTACCATGTAACCCCATTCTTCCCATTCGTACCCAGTAACCCCATACTCCCCATTCTTACCCAGTAATCCAAGTCCCGCCATTCTTTCCCAGTAACCCCATTCTCCCCATTCTTACCCAGTTACCCCATACTCCCCTTTCCTATCCAGTAACCCCATATTACCCATTCTTACTCAGTTAACCCATTCTCCCCATTCTCACCAACTAACCCCGTACTCACCATTCTTACCCAGTAACCCCATTCTCCCCATTCAACCCAATAACCCCATTCACCCCATTCTAACCTATTAACCCCATTCTCCCCATTCTTACCCATTAACCCCATTCTCCCCATTCTTACCCAGTGACCCCATTTTCCCCATTCATAACCAATATACCAATTCTCCCCATTCTTACCCAGTAACCCCCATTCTCCCAATTTTTACCAAGTTACCCCATTCTCCCCATTCTTTTACAGTAACCCCATTCTCCCCATTCGTACCCAGTTACCCCATTCTTACCCATTAACCCCATTGACCAATTCTTACCAAGTAACCCCACTCTCCCCTTTCGTATTCAGTAACCTAATTCTCCCCAGTCTTGCCCAGTAACCCCATACTCCCCATTCTTACCCAGTAACCCCATTCTCCCCATTCTAACCGAGTAACCCCATTCTCCCCATTCTTACCCATTAACCACATTCTCCCCATTCATACCCAGTAACCACATTCTCCCTATTCGTACCCAGAAACCCCATTCTCCCCATTCTTACTCAGTAAAACCATACTCACCATTGTTACGCAGTAACCCCATTCTCCCCATTCGTACCCAGTAACCCCATTCTCCCCATTCTAACCCATTAACCCCATTCTCCCCATTCTTACCAAGTAACCCCATTTTCCCATTTTACCCAGTAAACCCATTCTCCCCATTCTTACCCAGTGACCTCATTCTCCCCATTCATACCCAGTTAACCCAATCCCCCCATTCTTACCCAGTAAGCCCATTCTCCCCATTCTTATCCAGTAACCACATACTCCATTTTCTTTCCCAGTATCCCCATTCTCCCCATTCTTATCCAGTAATCCCATTCTCCCCATTCTTACCCAGTAACCCCATACTCCCCATTGGAACTCAGAAACCCCATTCCCCCCATTTTTACCTAGTAACCCCATTCTCCCCATTTTTACCCAGTAACCCCATATTCCCCATTCTTACCCAGTAACCCCATAAACCCCATTCTTACCCAATACCCCATTATCCGCATTCTTACCCAGTAAACCCATTCTCCTCATTCCTACCCAGTAAGACCATACTCCCCATTCTTACCCACTAACCCCGTTCATCCCATTCTTACCCAGTAACCCCATTCTCCCCATTCGTACCCGGTTACCCCATTCTCCCCATTCTTATCCATTAACCCCATTCTCCCCATTCTTAGCCATTTGCCCCATTCTCCCCATTCTTACCCAGTAACCCCATTCTCCTCATTCTTACCATGTAACCCCATTCTTCCCATTCGTACCCAGTAACCCCATACTCCCCATTCTTACCCAGTTATCCAAGTCCCGCCATTCTTTCCCAGTAACCCCATTCTCCCCATTCTTACCCAGTTACCCCATACTCCCCTTTCTTATCCAGTAACCCCATATTCCCCATTCTTACTCAGTTAACCCATTCTCCCCATTCTCACCAACCAACCCCGTACTCACCATTCTTACCCAGTAACCCCATTCCCCCCATTCAACCCAGTATCCCCATTCTCCCCATTCTAACCCATTAACCCCATTCTCCCCATTCTTACCCAGTAACCCCATTCTCCCCATTCTTACCCAGTGACCCCATTTTCCCCATTCATAACCAAGTAACCCAATTCTCCCCATTCTTACCCAGTAACCGCCATTCTCCCAATTTTTACCGAGTTACCCCATTCTCCCCATTCTTTTACAGTAACCCCATTCTCCCCATTCCTACCCAGTTACCCCATTCTTACCCATTAACCCCATTGACCCATTCTTACCAAGTAACCCCACTCTCCCCTTTCGTATTCAGTAACCTAATTCTCCCCATTCTTACCCATTAACCCCATTCTCCCCATTCTAATCGAGAAACACCATTCTCCCCATTCTTACCCAGTTACCCCATTCTCCCCATTCTTTCCCAATATCCCCATACTCCCCAGTCTTACCCAGTAACCCCATTCACCCCATTCTTACCCAGTAACCCAATTCTCCCCATTCTGACTCAGTAACCCCATACTCACCATTGTTACCCAGTCACCCCATTCTCCCCATTCGTACCCAGTAACCCCATTCTCCCCATTCTAACCCATTAAACCATTCTCCCCATTCTTACCAAGTAACCCCATTTTCCCATTCTCACCTAGTAACCCCATTCTCCCCATTCATACCCAGTTACCCCATTTTCCCATTCTTACCCAGTAACCCCATTCTCCCCATTCTTACCCAGTTACCCCATTCTCCCCATTCTTGCCCAGTTAACCCAATCCCCCCATTCTTACCCAGTAACCCGATTCTCCCCATTCTTACCCAGTTACCCCATTCTCCCTATTCTTACCCAGTAAGCACATTCTCCCCATTCTTACCAAGTAACCACATACTCCATTTTCTTTCCCAGTATCCCCATTCTCCCCATTTTTACCCAGTAGCCCCATACTCCCCATTCTTACCCAGTTACCCCATATTCCCCATTCTTACCCAGTAACCCCATAGTCCCCATTCTTACCCAGTAACCCCATTCTCCCCATTCTTACCCAGTAAACCCTTTCTCCCCATTTTTACCCAGTAACCCCATACTCACCATTCTTACTCAGAAACCCCATTCTCCCCATTTGTACCCAGTAACCCCATTCTCCCCATTCTAACCCATTAACCCCATTCTCCCCATTCTTACCCAGTAACCCCATTCTCCCCATTCTTACCCAGTGTCACCATTTTCCCCATTCTTACCCAGTAACCCTATACTCCCCATTCTTACCCAGTTACCCCATGCTCCCCATTCTTACCCAGTAACCCCATTTTCCCCATTCTTAACCAGTAACCCCATTATCCCCATTCTTACCCAGTAACCCACATTCTCCCCATTCTTACCAAGTAACCCCATTCTTACCCAGTAACCCCATTCTCCCCATTCTAACCCATTAACCCCATTCTCCCCATTCTTACCCAGTAACCCCATTCTCCCCATTCTTACCCAGTATCCCCATTTTCCCCATTCCTACCCAGTACCCCATACTCCCCATTCTTACCCATTTACCCCATTCTCCACATTCTTACCCAGTAACATCATTTTCCCCATTCTCAACCAATAACCCCTTTATCCCCATTCTTACCCAGTAACCCCCATTCTCCCCATTCTTACCCAGTAACCCCATACTTACCCAATAACCCAATTCTCCCCATTCTTACCCAGTGACCCCATTTTTAGCCAGTAACCCCTTTCTCCTCGTTCTTACACATTAACATCATTCTCCACATTCTTACCCAGTAACCCCATACTCCCCATTCTTACGCAGTATCCCCATTCTCCCCATTCTTACCCAGTTACCCCATTCTCCCCATTCTTACTCAGTAAAACCAAACTCACCATTGTTACGCAGTAACCCCATTCTCCCCATTCGTACCCAGTAACCCCATTCTCCCCATTCTAACCCATTAACCCCATTCTCCCCATTCTTACCAAGTAACCCCATTTTCCCATTTTACCCAGTAAACCCATTCTCCCCATTCTTACCCAGTGACCTCATTCTCCCCATTCATACCCAGTTAACCCAATCCCCCCATTCTTACCCAGTAAACCCATTCTCCCCATTCTTATCCAGTAACCACATACTCCATTTTCTTTCCCAGTATCCCCATTCTCCCCATTCTTATCCAGTAATCCCATTCTCCCCATTCTTACCCAGTAACCCCATACTCCCCATTGGAACTCAGAAACCCCATTCCCCCCATTTTTACCTAGTAACCCCATTCTCCCCATTTTACCCAGTAACCCCATATTCCCCATTCTTACCCAGTAACCCCATAAACCCCATTCTTACCCAATACCCCATTATCCACATTCTTATCCAGTAAACCCATTCTCCTCATTCCTACCCAGTAAGACCATACTCCCCATTCTTACCCACTAACCCCGTTCATCCCATTCTTACCCAGTAACCCCATTCTCCCCATTCGTACCCGGTTACCCAATTCTCTCCATTCTTACCCATTAACCCCATTCTCCCCATTCTTAGCCATTTGCCCCATTCTCCCCATTCTTACCCAGTAACCCCATTCTCCTCATTCTTACCATGTAACCCCATTCTTCCCATTCGTACCCAGTAACCCCATACTCCCCATTCTTACCCAGTAATCCAAGTCCCGCCATTCTTTCCCAGTAACCCCATTCTCCCCATTCTTACCCAGTTACCCGATACTCCCCTTTCTTATCCAGTAACCCCATATTCCCCATTCTTACTCAGTTAACCCATTCTCCCCATTCTCACCAACTAACCCCGTACTCACCATTCTTACCCAGTAACCCCATTCTCCCCATTCAACCCAATAACCCCATTCACCCCATTCTAACCCATTAACCCCATTCTCCCCATTCTTACCCAGTAACCCCATTCTCCCCATTCTTACCCAGTGACCCCATTTTCCCCATTCATAACCAATAAACCAATTCTCCCCATTCTTACCCAGTAACCCCCATTCTCCCAATTTTTACCAAGTTACCCCATTCTCCCCATTCTTTTACAGTAACCCCATTCTCCCCATTCGTACCCAGTTACCCCATTCTTACCCATTAACCCCATTGACCCATTCTTACCAAGTAACCCCACTCTCCCCTTTCGTATTCAGTAACCTAATTCTCCCCAGTCTTGCCCAGTAACCCCATACTCCCCATTCTTACCCAGTAACCCCATTCTCCCCATTCTAACCGAGTAACCCCATTCTCCCTATTCTTACCCATTAACCACATTCTCCCCATTCATACCCAGTAACCCCATTCTCCCTATTCGTACCCAGAAACCCCATTCTCACCATTCTAACCCATTAACCCCATTCTCCCCATTCTTTCCCTGTAACCCCATTCTCACCATTGTTACCCAGTTAACCCAATCCCCCCATTCTTATCCAGTAACCACTTTCTCACTTTTCTTACTCAGTAACCCGATGCTCCCCATTTTTACCCAGTAACCACATTCTCCCTATTCGTACCCAGTTACCGCATTGTCCCCATTCTAACCCATCAACCCCATGCTCCCGATTCTTTCCCAGTAACCCCATTCTCCCCATTGTTACCCAGTAAACGCATTTTTCCCCATTCTTACCCAGTAACCCCATTCTCTTCATTCTTACCCAGTTAACCCATTCCTGCCATTCTTTGCCAGTAAACCCATTCTCCCCATTCTTAACTAGTTACCCCATATTCCCCATTCTTACCCAGTAACCCCATAGTCCCCATTCTTACCCAGTAACCCCATTCTCCCCATTCTTACACAGTAAACTCATTCTCCCCATTCTTACCCACTAAACCCATACTCACCATTCTTACCCAGTAACCCCATTCTCCCCATTCGTACCCACTAACCCCATTCTCCCCATTTTAACCCATTAACCCCATTCTCCCCATTCTTACCTAGTATCCCCATTCTCCCCATTCTTACCCAGTAACCCCATTATCCCCATTCTTAACCAGTAACCCCATTATCCCCATTCTTACCCAGTAACCCCCATTCTCCCCATTCTTACCCAGTAACACCATTCTCCCCATTCTTACCCAGTGACCCCATTCTTACCCATTAACCCCTTTCTCCTCATTCTTACACATTAACCCCATTCTCCCCATTCTTACCCAGTAACCCCATTCACCCCATTCTTACCCAGTAACCCAATTCTCCCCATTCTTACTCAGTAACCCCATACTCACCATTGTTACCCAGTCACCCCATTCTCCCCATTCGTACCCAGTAACCCCATTCTCCCCATTCTAACCCATTAAACCATTCTCCCCATTCTTACCAAGTAACCCCATTTTCCCATTCTCACCTAGTAACCCCATTCTCCCCATTCATACCCAGTTACCCCATTTTCCCATTCTTACCCAGTAACCCCATTCTCCCCATTCATACCCAGTTACCCCATTCTCCCCATTCTTGCCCAGTTAACCCAATCCCCCCATTCTTACCCAGTAACCCGATTCTCCCCATTCTTACCCAGTTACCCCATTCTCCCTATTCTTACCCAGTAAGCACATTCTCCCCATTCTTTCCCAGTAACCACATACTCCATTTTCTTTCCCAGTATCCCCATTCTCCCCATTTTTACCCAGTAGCCCCATAAACCCCATTCTTACCCTGTAACCCCATTATCCACATTCTTACCCATTAACCCATTATCCTCATTCCAACCCAGTAACCCCATTCACCCAATTCTTACCCATTAACCCCATTCATCCCATTCTTACCCAGTACCCCCATTCTCCCCATTCATAACCAGTAACCCCATTATCCCCATTCATACCCAGTAGACCCCATTCTCCCCATTCTTACCCAGCAACCCCATTCTTACCCAGTGACCCCATTCACCCCATTCTTACCCAGTAACCCCATTATTACAAATTAACCCCATTCTCCCCATTCTTACTCAGTAATCACTTTCTCCCCATTCCTACCCAGTAACCCCATTCTCCCCATTCTTACCCTGTAACCCCAATCTCCCCATTCTTACCCAGTAACCTCATACTCACCATTGTTACCCAGTATACCCATTCTCCCCATACATTCCAAGTAACCCCATTCTCCCCATTCTAACCCATTAACCCCATTTCCCCATTCTTACCAAGTAACCCCATTTCCCCATTCTTACCCAGTAACCCCATTCTTACCCATTAACCCCATTCTTCCCATTCGTACCCAGTAAACCCAACCCCCCCATTCTTACCCAGTAACCCCATTCGCCCCATTCTTACCCAGTATCCCAATTCTACCCATTCTTACCCAGTAAACCTATTCTCCCCATTCTTACCCAGTAACCACATACTCCACATTCTTTCCCAGTATCCCCATTCCCCCATTCTTACCCAGTAATCCCATTCACCCCATTCTTACCCAGTAACCCCATACTCCCCATTCTAACCCAGTAACCCCATTCCCCCCATTTTTACCTAGTAACCCCATTCTCCCCATTTTTACCGAGTTACCCCATTCTCCCCATTCTTTTACAGTAACCCCATTCTCCCCATTCCTACCCAGTTACCCCATTCTTACCCATTAACCCCATTGACCCATTCTTACCAAGTAACCCCACTCTCCCCTTTCGTATTCAGTAACCTAATTCTCCCCATTCTTACCCATTAACCCCATTCTCCCCATTCTAATCGAGAAACACCATTCTCCCCATTCTTACACAGTTACCCCATTCTCCCCATTCTTTCCCAATATCCCCATACTCCCCAGTCTTACCCAGTAACCCCATTCACCCCATTCTTACCCAGTAACCCAATTCTCCCCATTCTGACTCAGTAACCCCATACTCACCATTGTTACCCAGTCACCCCATTCTCCCCATTCGTACCCAGTAACCCCATTCTCCCCATTCTAACCCATTAAACCATTCTCCCCATTCTTACCAAGTAACCCCATTTTCCCATTCTCACCTAGTAACCCCATTCTCCCCATTCATACCCAGTTACCCCATTTTCCCATTCTTACCCAGTAACCCCATTCTCCCCATTCTTACCCAGTTACCCCATTCTCCCCATTCTTGCCCAGTTAACCCAATCCCCCCATTCTTACCCAGTAACCCGATTCTCCCCATTCTTACCCAGTTACCCCATTCTCCCTATTCTTACCCAGTAAGCACATTCTCCCCATTCTTTCCCAGTAACCACATACTCCATTTTCTTTCCCAATAACCCCATTCTCCCCATTTTTACCCAGTAGCCCCATACTCCCCATTCTTACCCAGTAACCCCATTCTCCCCATTCTAACCCATTAAACCATTCTCCCCATTCTTACCAAGTAACCCCATTTTCCCATTCTCACCTAGTAACCCCATTCTCCCCATTCATACCCAGTTACCCCATTTTCCCATTCTTACCCAGTAACCCCATTCTCCCCATTCTTACCCAGTTACCCCATTCTCCCCATTCTTGCCCAGTTAACCCAATCCCCCCATTCTTACCCAGTAACCCGATTCTCCCCATTCTTACCCAGTTACCCCATTCTCCCTATTCTTACCCAGTAAGCACATTCTCCCCATTCTTTCCCAGTAACCACATACTCCATTTTCTTTCCCAGTATCCCCATTCTCCCCATTTTTACCCAGTAGCCCCATAAACCCCATTCTTATCCTGTAACCCCATTATCCACATTCTTACCCATTAACCCATTATCCTCATTCCAACCCAGTAACCCCATTCACCCAATTCTTACCCATTAACCCCATTCATCCCATTCTTACCCAGTACCCCCATTCTCCCCATTCATAACCAGTAACCCCATTATCCCCATTCATACCCAGTAGACCCCATTCTCCCCATTCTTACCCAGCAACCCCATTCTTACCCAGTGACCCCATTCACCCCATTCTTACCCAGTAACCCCATTATTACAAATTAACCCCATTCTCCCCATTCTTACTCAGTAATCACTTTCTCCCCATTCCTACCCAGTAACCCCATTCTCCCCATTCTTACCCTGTAACCCCAATCTCCCCATTCTTACCCAGTAACCTCATACTCACCATTGTTACCCAGTATACCCATTCTCCCCATACATTCCAAGTAACCCCATTCTCCCCATTCTAACCCATTAACCCCATTTCCCCATTCTTACCAAGTAACCCCATTTCCCCATTCTTACCCAGTAACCCCATTCTTACCCATTAACCCCATTCTTCCCATTCATACCCAGTAAACCCAACCCCCCCATTCTTACCCAGTAACCACATTCGCCCCATTCTTACCCAGTATCCCAATTCTACCCATTCTTACCCAGTAAACCTATTCTCCCCATTCTTACCCAGTAACCACATACTCCACATTCTTTCCCAGTAACCCCATTCCCCCATTCTTACCCAGTAATCCCATTCACCCCATTCTTACCCAGTAACCCCATACTCCCCATTCTAACCCAGTAACCCCATTCCCCCCATTTTTACCTAGTAACCCCATTCTCCCCATTTTTACCGAGTTACCCCATTCTCCCCATTCTTTTACAGTAACCCCATTCTCCCCATTCCTACCCAGTTACCCCATTCTTACCCATTAACCCCATTGACCCATTCTTACCAAGTAACCCCACTCTCCCCTTTCGTATTCAGTAACCTAATTCTCCCCATTCTTACCCATTAACCCCATTCTCCCCATTCTAATCGAGAAACACCATTCTCCCCATTCTTACACAGTTACCCCATTCTCCCCATTCTTTCCCAATATCCCCATACTCCCCAGTCTTACCCAGTAACCCCATTCACCCCATTCTTACCCAGTAACCCAATTCTCCCCATTCTGACTCAGTAACCCCATACTCACCATTGTTACCCAGTCACCCCATTCTCCCCATTCGTACCCAGTAACCCCATTCTCCCCATTCTAACCCATTAAACCATTCTCCCCATTCTTACCAAGTAACCCCATTTTCCCATTCTCACCTAGTAACCCCATTCTCCCCATTCATACCCAGTTACCCCATTTTCCCATTCTTACCCAGTAACCCCATTCTCCCCATTCTTACCCAGTTACCCCATTCTCCCCATTCTTGCCCAGTTAACCCAATCCCCCCATTCTTACCCAGTAACCCGATTCTCCCCATTCTTACCCAGTTACCCCATTCTCCCTATTCTTACCCAGTAAGCACATTCTCCCCATTCTTTCCCAGTAACCACATACTCCATTTTCTTTCCCAGTATCCCCATTCTCCCCATTTTTACCCAGTAGCCCCATACTCCCCATTCTTACCCAGTTACCCCATATTCCCCATTCTTACCCAGTAACCCCATAGTCCCCATTCTTACCCCGTAACCCCATTCTCCCCATTCTTACCCAGTAAACCCTTTCTCCCCATTTTTACCCAGTAACCCCATACTCACCATTCTTACTCAGAAACCCCATTCTCCCCATTTGTACCCAGTAACCCCATTCTCCCCATTCTAACCCATTAACCCCATTCTCCCCATTCTTACCCAGTAACCCCATTCTCCCCATTCTTACCCAGTGTCACCATTTTCCCCATTCTTACCCAGTAACCCTATACTCCCCATTCTTACCCAGTAACCCCATGCTCCCCATTCTTACCCAGTAACCCCATTTTCCCCATTCTTAACCAGTAACCCCATTATCCCCATTCTTACCCAGTAACCCACATTCTCCCCATTCTTACCAAGTAACCCCATTCTTACCCAGTAACCCCATTCTCCCCATTCTAACCCATTAACCCCATTCTCCCCATTCTTACCCAGTAACCCCATTCTCCCCATTCTTACCCAGTATCCCCATTTTCCCCATTCCTACCCAGTACCCCATACTCCCCATTCTTACCCAGTTACCCCATTCTCCACATTCTTACCCAGTAACATCATTTTCCCCATTCTCAACCAATAACCCCATTATCCCCATTCTTACCCAGTAACCCCCATTCTCCCCATTCTTACCCAGTAACCCCATACTTACCCAATAACCCAATTCTCCCCATTCTTACCCAGTGACCCCATTTTTACCCAGTAACCCCTTTCTCCTCGTTCTTACACATTAACATCATTCTCCACATTCTTACCCAGTAACCCCATACTCCCCATTCTTACACAGTATCCCCATTCTCCCCATTCTTACCCAGTTACCCCATTCTCCCCATTCTTACTCAGTAAAACCACACTCACCATTGTTACGCAGTAACCCCATTCTCCCCATTCGTACCCAGTAACCCCATTCTCCCCATTCTAACCCATTAATCCCATTCTCCCCATTCTTACCAAGTAACCCCATTTTCCCATTTTACCCAGTAAACCCATTCTCCCCATTCTTACCCAGTGACCTCATTCTCCCCATTCATACCCAGTTAACCCAATCCCCCCATTCTTACCCAGTAAACCCATTCTCCCCATTCTTATCCAGTAACCACATACTCCATTTTCTTTCCCAGTATCCCCATTCTCCCCATTCTTATCCAGTAATCCCATTCTCCCCATTCTTACCCAGTAACCCCATACTCCCCATTGGAACTCAGAAACCCCATTCCCCCCATTTTTACCTATAACCCCATTCTCCCCATTTTACCCAGTAACCCCATATTCCCCATTCTTACCCAGTAACCCCATAAACCCCATTCTTACCCAATACCCCATTATCCACATTCTTACCCAGTAAACCCATTCTCCTCATTCCTACCCAGTAAGACCATACTCCCCATTCTTACCCACTAACCCCGTTCATCCCATTCTTACCCAGTAACCCCATTCTCCCCATTCGTACCCGGTTACCCCATTCTCTCCATTCTTACCCATTAACCCCATTCGCCCCATTCTTAGCCATTTGCCCCATTCTCCCCATTCTTACCCAGTAACCCCATTCTCCTCATTCTTACCATGTAACCCCATTCTTCCCATTCGTACCCAGTAACCCCATACTCCCCATTCTTACCCAGTAATCCAAGTCCCGCCATTCTTTCCCAGTAACCCCATTCTCCCCATTCTTACCCAGTTACCCCATACTCCCCTTTCTTATCCAGTAACCCCATATTCCCCATTCTTACTCAGTTAACCCATTCTCCCCATTCTCACCAACTAACCCCGTACTCACCATTCTTACCCAGTAACCCCATTCTCCCCATTCAACCCAATAACCCCATTCACCCCATTCTAACCCATTAACCCCATTCTCCCCATTCTTACCCAGTAACCCCATTCTCCCCATTCTTACCCAGTGACCCCATTTTCCCCATTCATAACCAATAAACCAATTCTCCCCATTCTTACCCAGTAACCCCCATTCTCCCAATTTTTACCAAGTTACCCCATTCTCCCCATTCTTTTACAGTAACCCCATTCTCCCCATTCGTACCCAGTTACCCCATTCTTACCCATTAACCCCATTGACCCATTCTTACCAAGTAACCCCACTCTCCCCTTTCGTATTGAGTAACCTAATTCTCCCCAGTCTTGCCCAGTAACCCCATACTCCCCATTCTTACCCAGTAACCCCATTCTCCCCATTCTAACCGAGTAACCCCATTCTCCCTATTCTTACCCATTAACCACATTCTCCCCATTCATACCCAGTAACCCCATTCTCCCTATTCGTACCCAGAAACCCCATTCTCACCATTCTAACCCATTAACCCCATTCTCCCCATTCTTTCCCTGTAACCCCATTCTCACCATTGTTACCCAGTTAACCCAATCCCCCCATTCTTATCCAGTAACCACTTTCTCACTTTTCTTACTCAGTAACCCGATGCTCCCCATTTTTACCCAGTAACCACATTCTCCCTATTCGTACCCAGTAACCGCATTGTCCCCATTCTAACCCATCAACCCCATGCTCCCGATTCTTTCCCAGTAACCCCATTCTCCCCATTGTTACCCAGTAAACGCATTTTTCCCCATTCTTACCCAGTAACCCCATTCTCTTCATTCTTACCCAGTTAACCCGTTCCTGCCATTCTTTGCCAGTAAACCCATTCTCCCCATTCTTACCTAGTTACCCCATATTCCCCATTCTTACCCAGTAACCCCATAGTCCCCATTCTTACCCAGTAACCCCATTCTCCCCATTCTTACACAGTAAACTCATTCTCCCCATTCTTACCCACTAAACCCATACTCACCATTCTTACCCAGTAACCCCATTCTCCCCATTCGTACCCACTAACCCCATTCTCCCCATTTTAACCCATTAACCCCATTCTCCCCATTCTTACGCAGTAACCCCATTCTCCCCATTCTTACCTAGTATCCCCATTCTCCCCATTCTTACCCAGTAACCCCATTATCCCCATTCTTAACCAGTAACCCCATTATCCCCATTCTTACCCTGTAACCCCCATTCTCCCCATTCTTACCCAGTAACACCATTCTCCCCATTCTTACCCAGTGACCCCATTCTTACCCATTAACCCCTTTCTCCTCATTCTTACACATTAACCCCATTCTCTCCATTCTTACCCAGTAACCCCATTCACCCCATTCTTACCCAGTAACCCAATTCTCCCCATTCTTACTCAGTAACCCCATACTCACCATTGTTACCCAGTCACCCCATTCTCCCCATTCGTACCCAGTAACCCCATTCTCCCCATTCTAACCCATTAAACCATTCTCCCCATTCTTACCAAGTAACCCCATTTTCCCATTCTCACCTAGTAACCCCATTCTCCCCATTCATACCCAGTTACCCCATTTTCCCATTCTTACCCAGTAACCCCATTCTCCCCATTCATACCCAGTTACCCCATTCTCCCCATTCTTGCCCAGTTAACCCAATCCCCCCATTCTTACCCAGTAACCCGATTCTCCCCATTCTTACCCAGTTACCCCATTCTCCCTATTCTTACCCAGTAAGCACATTCTCCCCATTCTTTCCCAGTAACCACATACTCCATTTTCTTTCCCAGTATCCCCATTCTCCCCATTTTTACCCAGTAGCCCCATACTCCCCATTCTTACCCAGTAACCCCATAAACCCCATTCTTACCCTGTAACCCCATTATCCACATTCTTACCCATTAACCCATTATCCTCATTCCAACCCAGTAACCCCATTCACCCAATTCTTACCCACTAACCCCATTCATCCCATTCTTACCCAGTACCCCCATTCTCCCCATTCATAACCAGTAACCCCATTATCCCCATTCATACCCAGTAGACCCCATTCTCCCCATTCTTACCCAGCAACCCCATTCTTACCCAGTGACCCCATTCACCCCATTCTTACCCAGTAACCCCATTATTACAAAATAACCCCATTCTCCCCATTCTTACTCAGTAATCACTTTCTCCCCATTCCTACCCAGTAACCCCATTCTCCCCATTCTTACCCTGTAACCCCATTCTCCCCATTCTTACCCAGTAACCTCATACTCACCATTGTTACCCAGTATACCCATTCTCCCCATACATTCCAAGTAACCCCATTCTCCCCATTCTAACCCATTAACCCCATTTCCCCATTCTTACCAAGTAACCCCATTTCCCCATTCTTACCCAGTAACCCCATTCTTACCCATTAACCCCATTCTTCCCATTCGTACCCAGTAAACCCAACCCCCCCATTCTTACCCAGTAACCCCATTCGCCCCATTCTTAACCAGTATCCCAATTCTACCCATTCTTACCCAGTAAACCTATTCTCCCCATTCTTACCCAGTAACCACATACTCCACATTCTTTCCCAGTAACCCCATTCCCCCATTCTTACCCAGTAATCCCATTCACCCCATTCTTACCCAGTAACCCCATACTCCCCATTCTAACCCAGTAACCCCATTCCCCCCATTTTTACCTAGTAACCCCATTCTCCCCATTTTTACCCAGTAACCCCATAGTCCCCATTCTTACCCAGTAACCTCATTCTCCCCATTCTTACACATTAACCCCATTCTCCCCATTGTAACCTAGTAACCCAATTTACCCTTTCTTATCGAGTAAGCCTATTCTCCCATTCGTACCCAGTTACCCCATTCTCCCCATTCTTACCAGGTAACCCCTTTCTCCCCATTCTTACCCAATAACCCCATACGCACCATTCTTACCCACTAACCCCATTCTCCCCATTCGTACCCAGTAACCGCATTCTCCCCATCCGACCCAGTAACCCCATTCTACCCATTCTTACCCAATAACCCCATACTCCCCATTCTTAGCTAGTAACCCCATTCTCCCCATTTGTACCCAGTAACCCCATTCTCCCCATTCCTACCCAGTAACCTCATTCTCCCCATTCTTACACAGTAACCCCATTCTCCCCTTTCTTCGCCAGTAACCCCATACACCCCATTCTTAGCCAGTTACCACATTCTCCCCATTCTTGCCGAGTAACGCCATTCTGCCCATTTTTACCCAGTAACACGTTACTCCCCATTCTAAACCATTAACCCCATTCTCCCCATTCTTACACAGAAACCCCATTTTCCCCATTCAGTACCAAGTAGCCCAATTCTCCCCATTCTTACCCAGTAACCCCCATTTTCCCCATTTTTACCGAGATACCCCATTCTCCCCATTCTTATACAGTAACCCCAATCTCCCCATTCGTACCCAGTTACCCCATTCTTAACCATTAACCCCATTGACCCATTCTTACCAAGTAACCCCATTCTCCCCATTCTAACCGAGAAACACCATTCTCCCCATTCTTACCCAGTTACCCCATTCTCCCCATTCTTACCCAGTAACCCCATACTCCCCAGTCTTGCCCAGTATCCCCATACTCCCCATTCTTACCCAGTAACCCCATTCTCCCCATTCTAACCGAGTAAGCCCATTCTCCCCATTCTTACCCATTAACCCCATTCACCCCATTCTTATCCAGTAACCACATTCTCCCTATTCGTGCCCTGTAACCCCATTCTCCCCATTCTAACCCATTAACCTCATTCTCACCATTCTATCCTAGTAACCCCATTCTCCCCATTGTTACCCAGTTAACCCAATCCCCCCATTCTTACCCATAACCCCATTCTCACCTTTCTTACCCAGTAACCCGATTCTCCCCATTCTTAGCCAGTAACCAGATTCTCCCTATTCATACCCAGGAACCGCATTCTCCCCATTCTAACCCATTAACCCCATTTTCCCCATTTTTTCAAAGTAACCCCATTCTCCCCATTGTCACCCAGTAACCCCATTCTCCCCATTCTTACCCAGTAACCCCATTCTCCTCACTCTTACCCAGTAAACCCATTCCCACCATTCTTTCCCAGTAACCCCATTCTCCCCATTCTTACCCAGTTACCCCATATTCCCCATTCTTACCCAGTAAACCCATAGTCCCCATTCTTACCCAGTAACCCCATTCTCCCCATTCTTACCGATTAAACCCATTCTCCCCATTCTTACCCACTAACCCCATACCCACCGTTCTTTCCCAGTAAACCCATTCTCCCCATTTGTACCCAGTAACCCCATTCTCCCCATTCTTTCCCAGTAACCCCATTCTCCCCATTCTTACCCAGTTACCCCATATTCCCCATTCTTACCCAGTAAACCCATAGTCCCCATTCTTACCCAGTAACCCCATTCTCCCCATTCTTACCGATTAAACCCATTCTCCCCATTCTTACCCACTAACCCCATACCCACCATTCTTTCCCAGTAACCCCATTCTCCCCATTTGTACCCAGTAACCCCATTCTCCCCATTCTTACCCAGTAACCTCATTCTCCCCATTCTTACACATTAACCCCATTCTCCCCATTGTAACCTAGTAACCCAATTTACCCTTTCTTATCGAGTAACCCTATTCTCCTATTCATACCCAGTTACCCCATTCTCCCCATTCTTACCAGGTAACCCATTTCTCCCCATTCTTTCCCAATAACCCCATACACACCATTCTTACCCATTAACCCCATTCTGCCCATTCGTACCCAGTAACCGCATTCTCCCCATCCGACCCAGTAACCCCATTCTACCCATTCTTACCCAATAACCCCATACTCCCCATTGTTGCCTAGTAACCCCATTCTCCCCATTCGTACCCAGTAACCCCATTCTCCCCATTCCTACCCAGTAACCTCATTCTCCCCATTCTTACACAGTAACCCCATTCTCCCCTTTCTTCGCCAGTAACCCCATACACCCCATTCTTAGCCAGTTACCACATTCTCCCCATTCTTGCCGAGTAACGCCATTCTGCCCATTTTTACCCAGTAACACATTACTCCCCATTCTAAACCATTAACCCCATTCTCCCCATTCTTACACAGAAACCCCATTTTCCCCATTCATTACCAAGTAACCCAATTCTCCCCATTCTTACCCAGTAACCCCCATTTTCCCCATTTTTACCGAGATACCCCATTCTCCCCATTCTTATACAGTAACCCCAATCTCCCCATTCGTACCCAGTTACCCCATTCTTAACCATTAACCCCATTGACATATTCTTACCAAGTAACCCCATTCTCCCCATTCTAACCGAGAAACACCATTCTCCCCATTCTTACCCAGTTACCCCATTCTCCCCATTCTTACCCAGTAACCCCATACTCCCCAGTCTTGCCCAGTAACCCCATACTCCCCATTCTTACCCAGTAACCCCATTCTCCCCATTCTTACCCATTAACCCCATTCACCCCATTCCTATCCAGTAACCACATTCTCCCTATTCGTGCCCTGTAACCCCATTCTCCCCATTCTAACCCATTAACCTCATTCTCACCATTCTATCCTAGTAACCCCATTCTCCCCATTGTTACCCAGTTAACCCAATCCCCCCATTCTTACCCATAACCCCATTCTCACCTTTCTTACCCAGTAACCCGATTCTCCCCATTCTTAGCCAGTAACCAGATTCTCCCTATTCATACCCAGGAACCGCATTCTCCCCATTCTAACCCATTAACCCCATTTTCCCCATTCTTTCAAAGTAACCCCATTCTCCCCATTGTCACCCAGTAACCCCATTCTCCCCATTCTTACCCAGTAACCCCATTCTCCTCACTCTTACCCAGTAAACCCATTCCCGCCATTCTTTCCCAGTAACCCCATTCTCCCCATTCTTACCCAGTTACCCCATATTCCCCATTCTTACCCAGTAAACCCATAGTCCCCATTCTTACCCAGTAACCCCATTCTCCCCATTCTTACCGATTAAACCCATTCTCCCCATTCTTACCCACTAACCCCATACCCACCATTCTTTCCCAGTAACCCCATTCTCCCCATTTGTACCCATTAACCCCATTCTCCCCATTCTTACCCATTAACCCCATTCTCCCCATTCTTACCCAGTAACCCCATTCTCCCCATTCTTACCCAGTGTCACCATTTTCCCTATTCTTACCCAGTAAACCTTTACTCCCCATTCTTACCCAGTAACCCCATGCTCCCCAATCTTACCCAGTAACCCCATTTTCCCCATTCTTAGCCAGTAACCCCATTATCCACATTCTTACCCAGTAACCCACATTCTCCCCATTCTTACCAAGTAACCCCATTCTTACCCAGTAACCCCATTCTCCCCATTCTAACCCATTAACCCCATTCTCCCGATTCTTATCCAGTAACCCCATTCTCCCCATTCTAACCCAGTATCCCCATTTTCCCCATTCTTACCCATTACCCCATACTCCCCATTCTTCCCCAGTTAACCCATTCTCCCCATTCTTACAAAGTAACATCATTTTCCCCATTCTCAACCAATTACCCCATTATCCCCATTCTTACCCAGTAACCCCCATTCTCCCCATTCTTACCCAGTAACCCCATACTTACCCAATAACCCAATTCTCCCCATTCTTACCCAGTGACCCCATTTTTACCCAGTAACCCATTTCTCCTTGTTCTTACACATTAACCCCATTGTCGACATTCTTACCCAGTAACCCCATTCTCCCCATTCTTACCCAGTAACCCCATTCTCCCCATTCTTACCCAGTAACCCCATTCTCCCCATTCTCCCCATTCTTACTCAGTAAAACCATACTCACCATTGTTACGCAGTAACCCCATTCTCCCCATTCGTACCCAGTAACCCCATTCTCCCCATTCTAACCCATTAACCCCATTCTCCCCATTCTTACCAAGTAACCCCATTTTCCCATTTTACCCAGTAAACCCATTCTCCCCATTCTTACCCAGTGACCTCATTCTCCCCATTCTTACCCAGTTAACCCAATCCCCCCATTCTTACCCAGTAACCCGATTCTCCCCATTCTTACCCACTGACCCCATTCTCCCCATTCTTACCCTGTAAACCCATTCTCTCCATTCTTATCCAGTAACCACATACTCCATTTTCATTCCCAGTATCCCCATTCTCCGCATTCTTATCCAGTAATCCCATTCTCCCCATTCTTACCCAGTAACCCCATACTCCCCATTGGAACTCAGAAACCCCATTCCCCCCATTTTTACCTAGTAACCCCATTCTCCCCTTTCGTATTCAGTAACCTAATTCTCCCCATTCTTACCCAGTAACCCCATTCTCCCCATTCTAACCGAGAAACACCATTCTCCCCATTCTTACACAGTTACCCCATTCTACCCATTCTTACCCAGTAACCCCTTACTCCCCAGTCTTGCCCAGTAACCCCATACTCCCCATTCTTACCCAGTAACCCCATTCTCCCCATTCTTACCCAGTATCCCCATTTTCCCCATTCTTACCCAGTAACCCCCCACACCCCATTCTTACCCAGTAATCCCATTCTCCCCATTCTTACCCAGTAGCCCCATTTCCCCATTCTTAACCAGTAACCCCATTATCCCCATTCTTACCCTGTAACCCCCATTCTCCCCATTCTTACCCAGTAACCCCATTCTCCCCATTCTTACCCAGTGACCCCATTCTTACCCAGTAACCCCTTTCTCCTCATTCTTACACATTAACCACATTCTCCACATTCTTTCCAAGTAACACCATTCACCCCATTCTTACCCAGTTACCCCATATTCCCCATTCTTACCCAGTACCCCTTAGTCCCCATTCTTACCCAGTCACCCCATTCTCCCCATTCTTACCCAGTAAACCCATTCTCACCATTCTTACCCACTAACCCGATACTCACCATTCTTACCCAGTAACCCCATTCTCCCCATTCTTACCCAGTAAGCCCATTCTCCCCATTCTAACCCATTAACCCCATTCTCCCCATTCTTACCCAGTATCCCCATTCTCCCCATTCTTACCCAGTATCCCCATTTTCCCCATTCTTAACCAGTTACCCCATACCCACCATTCTTTCCCAGTAACCCCATTCTCCCCATTTGTACCCAGTAACCCCATTCTCCCCATTCTAACCCATTAACCCCATTCTCCCCATTCTTACCCAGTAACCCCATTCTCCCCATTCTTACCCAGTGTCACCATTTTCCCCATTCTTACCCAGTAACCCTTTACTCCCCATTCTTACCCAGTGACCCCATGCTCCCCAATGTTACCCAGTAACCCCATTTTCCCCATTCTTAGCCAGTAACCCCATTATCCCCATTCTTACCCAGTAACCCACATTCTCCCCATTCTTACCAAGTAACCCCATTCTTACCCAGTAACCCCATTCTCCCCATTCTAACCCATTAACCCCATTCTCCCCATTCTTATCCAGTAACCCCATTCTCCCCATTCTAACCCAGTATCCCCATTTTCCCCATTCTTACCCAGTACCCCATACTCCCCATTCTTACCCACTTAACCCATTCTCCCCATTCTTACCAAGTTACATCATTTTCCCCATTCTCAACCAATAACCCCATTATCCCCATTCTGACCCAGTAACCCCCATTCTCCCCATTCTTACCCAGTAACCCCATACTTACCCAATAACCCAATTCTCCCCATTCTTACCCAGTGACCCCATTTTTACCCAGTAACCCATTTCTCCTTGTTCTTACACATTAACCCCATTGTCCACATTCTTACCCAGTAACCCCATTCTCCCCATTCTTACCCAGTAACCCCATTCTCCCCATTCTTACCCAGTAACCCCATTCTCCCCATTCTCCCCATTCTTACTCAGTAAAACCATACTCACCATTGTTACGCAGTAACCCCATTCTCCCCATTCGTACCCAGTAACCCCATTCTCCCCATTCTAACCCATTAACCCCATTCTCCCCATTCTTACCAAGTAACCCCATTTTCCCATTTTACCCAGTAAACCCATTCTCCCCATTCTTACCCAGTGACCTCATTCTCCCCATTCTTACCCAGTTAACCCAATCCCCCCATTCTTACCCAGTACCCCATACTCCCCATTCTTACCCACTTAACCCATTCTTCCCATTCTTACCAAGTTACATCATTTTCCCCATTCTCAACCAATAACCCCATTATCCCCATTCTGACCCAGTAACCCCCATTCTCCCCATTCTTACCCAGTAACCCCATACTTACCCAATAACCCAATTCTCCCCATTCTTACCCAGTGACCCCATTTTTACCCAGTAACCCATTTCTCCTTGTTCTTACACATTAACCCCATTGTGCACATTCTTACCCAGTAACCCCATTCTCCCCATTCTTGCCCAGTAACCCCATTCTCCCCATTCTTACCCAGTAACCCCATTCTCCCCATTCTCCCCATTCTTACTCAGTAAAACCATACTCACCATTGTTACGCAGTAACCCCATTCTCCCCATTCGTACCCAGTAACCCCATTCTCCCCATTCTAACCCATTAACCCGATTCTCCCCATTCTTACCAAGTAACCCCATTTTCCCATTTTACCCAGTAAACCCATTCTCCCCATTCTTACCCAGTGACCTCATTCTCCCCATTCTTACCCAGTTAACCCAATCCCCCCATTCTTACCCAGTAACCCGATTCTCCCCATTCTTACCCACTGACTCCATTCTCCCCATTCTTACCCTGTTAACCCATTCTCTCCATTCTTATCCAGTAACCACATACTCCATTTTCATTCCCAGTATCCCCAGTCTCCGCATTCTTATCCAGTAATCCCATTCTCCCCATTCTTACCCAGTAACCCCATACTCCCCATTGGAACTCAGAATCCCCATTCCCCCCATTTTTACCTAGTAACCCCATTCTCCCCTTTCGTATTCAGTAACCTAATTCTCCCCATTCTTACCCATTAACCCCATTCTCCCCATTCTAACCGAGAAACACCATTCTCCCCATTCCTACACAGTTACCCCATTCTACCCATTCTTACCCAGTAACCCCTTACTCCCCAGTCTTGCCCAGTAACCCCATACTCCCCATTCTTACCCAGTAACCCCATTCTCCCCATTCTAACCGAGTAACCCCATTCTCCCCATTCTTACCCATTAACCCCATTCTCCCCATTCATACCCAGTAACCACATTCTCCCTATTCGTACCCAGTAACCCCATTCTCCCCATTGTAACCGAGTAACCCCATTCTCCCCATTCTTACCCATTAACCCCATTCTCCCCATTCATACCCAGTAACCGCATTCTCCCTATTCGCACCCAGTAACCCCATTCTCCCCATTCTAACCCCTTAACCCCAATCTCCCCATTCTTTCCCAGTAACCCCATTCTCCCCATTGTTACGCAGTTAACCCAATCCCCCCATTCTTATCCAGTAACCCCTTTCTCACCATTCTTACCCAGTAACCCGAAGCTCCCCATTTTTACCCAGTAACCACATTCTCCCTATTCGTACCCAGTAACCGCATTCTCCCCATTCTAACCCCTCAACCCCATGCACCCCATTCTTTCCCAGTTACCCCATTCTCCCCATTGTTACCCAGTAACCCCATTTTTCCCCATTCTTACACAGTAACCCCATTTTACTCATTCTTACCCAGTAAACCCATTCCTGCCATTCTTTGCCAGTAACCCCATTCTCCCCATTCTTATCTAGTTACCCCATATTCCCCATTCTTACCCAGTACCCCATAGTCCCCATTCTTACCCAGTAACCCCATTCTCCCCATTCTTACACAGTAAACTCATTCTCCCCATTCTTACCCACTAAACCCATACTCACCATTCTTACCCAGTAACCCCGTTCTCCCCATTCGCACCCACTAACCCCATTCTCCCCATTTTAACCCATTAACCCCATTCTCCCCATTCTTAACCAGTAACCCCATTCTCCCCATTCTTACCCAGTATCCCCATTTTCCCCATTCTTACCCAGTAACCCCCCACACCCCATTCTTACCCAGTAATCCCATTCTCCCCATTCTTACCCAGTAACCCCATTTTCCCCATTCTTACCCTGTAACCCCCATTCTCCCCATTCTTACCCAGTAACCCCATTCTCCCCATTCTTACCCAGTGACCCCATTCTTACCCAGTAACCCCTTTCTCCTCATTCTTACACATTAACCCCATTCTCCACATTCTTTCCAAGTAACACCATTCACCCCATTCTTACCCAGCTACCCCATATTCCCCATTCTTACCCAGTACCCCTTAGTCCCCATTCTTACCCAGACACCCCATTCTCCCCATTCTTACCCAGTAAACCTATTCTCACCATTCTTACCCACTAACCCCATACTCACCATTCTTACCCAGTAACCCCATTCTCCCCATTCTTACCCAGTAAGCCCATTCTCCCCATTCTAACCCATTAACCCCATTCTCCCCATTCTTACCCAGTATCCCCATTCTCCCCATTCTTACCCAGTATCCCCATTTTCCCCATTCTTAACCAGTAACCCCATACCCACCATTCTTTCCCAGTAACCCCATTCTCCCCATTTGTACCCAGTAACCCCATTCTCCCCATTCTAACCCATTAACCCCATTCTCCCCATTCTTACCCAGTAACCCCATTCTCCCCATTCTTACCCAGTGTCACCATTTTCCCCATTCTTACCCAGTAACCCTTTACTCCCCATTCTTACCCAGTGACCCCATGCTTCCCAATCTTACCCAGTAACCCCATTTTCCCTATTCTTAGCCAGTAACCCCATTTTCCCCATTCTTACCCAGTAACCCACATTCTCCCCATTCTTACCAAGTAACCCCATTCTTACCCAGTAACCCCATTCTCCCCATTCTAACCCATTAACCCCATTCTCCCCATTCTTATCCAGTAACCCCATTCTCCCCATTCTAACCCAGTATCCCCATTTTCCCCATTCTTACCCAGTACCCCATACTCCCCATTCTTACCCACTTAACCTATTCTCCCCATTCTTACCAAGTAACATCATTTTCCCCATTCTCAACCAATAACCCCATTATCCCCATTCTTACCCAGTAACCCCCATTCTCCCCATTCTTACCCAGTAACCCCATACTTACCCAATAACCCAATTCTCCCCATTCTTACCCAGTGACCCCATTTTTACCCAGTAACCCATTTCTCCTTGTTCTTACACATTAACCCCATTGTCCACATTCTTACCCAGTAACCCCATTCTCCCCATTCTTACCCAGTAACACCATTCTCCCCATTCTTACCCAGTAACCCCATTCTCCCCATTCTCCCCATTCTTACTCAGTAAAACCATACTCACCATTGTTACGCAGTAACCCCATTCTCCCCATTCGTACCCAGTAACCCCATTCTCCCCATTCTAACCCATTAACCCCATTCTCCCCATTCTTACCAAGTAACCCCATTTTCCCATTTTACCCAGTAAACCCATTCTCCCCATTCTTACCCAGTGACCTCATTCTCCCCATTCTTACCCAGTTAACCCAATCCCCCCATTCTTACCCAGTAACCCGATTCTCCCCATTCTTACCCACTGACCCCATTCTCCCCATTCTTACCCTGTAAACCCATTCTCTCCATTCTTATCCAGTAACCACATACTCCATTTTCATTCCCAGTATCCCCAGTCTCCGCATTCTTATCCAGTAATCCCATTCTCCCCATTCTTACCCAGTAACCCCATACTCCCCATTGGAACTCAGAAACCCCATTCCCCCCATTTTTACCTAGTAACCCCATTCTCCCCTTTCGTATTCAGTAACCTAATTCTCCCCATTCTTACCCATTAACCCCATTCTCCCCATTCTAACCGAGAAACACCATTCTCCCCATTCTTACACAGTTACCCCATTCTACCCATTCTTACCCAGTAACCCCTTACTCCCCAGTCTTGCCCAGTAACCCCATACTCCCCATTCTTACCCAGTAACCCCATTCTCCCCATTCTAACCGAGTAACCCAATTCTCCCCATTCTTACCCATTAACCCCATTCTCCCCATTCATACCCAGTAACCACATTCTCCCTATTCGTACCCAGTAACCCCATTCTCCCCATTGTAACCGAGTAACCCCATTCTCCCCATTCTTACCCATTACCCCCATTCTCCCCATTCATATCCAGTAACCGCATTCTCCCTATTCGCACCCAGTAACCCCATTCTCCCCATTCTAACCCCTTAACCCCAATCTCCCCATTCTTTCCCAGTAACCCCATTCTCCCCATTGTTACGCAGTTAACCCAATCCCCCCATTCTTATCCAGTAACCCCTTTCTCACCATTCTTACCCAGTAACCCGATGCTCCCCATTTTTACCCAGTAACCACATTCTCCCTATTCGTACCCAGTAACCGCATTCTCCCCATTCTAACCCCTCAACCCCATGCACCCCATTCTTTCCCAGTTACCCCATTCTCCCCATTGTTACCCAGTAACCCCATTTTTCCCCATTCTTACACAGTAACCCCATTCTACTCATTCTTACCCAGTAAACCCATTCCTGCCATTCTTTGCCAGTAACCCCATTCTCCCCATTCTTATCTAGTTACCCCATATTCCCCATTCTTACCCAGTACCCCATAGTCCCCATTCTTACCCAGTAACCCCATTTTCCCCATTCTTACACAGTAAACTCATTCTCCCCATTCTTACCCACTAAACCCATACTCACCATTCTTACCCAGTAACCCCATTCTCCCCATTCGCACCCACTAACCGCATTCTCCCCATTTTAACCCATTAACCCCATTCTCCCCATTCTTACCCAGTAACCCCATTCTCCCCATTCTTACCCAGTATCCCCATTTTCCCCATTCTTACCCAGTAACCCCTCACACCCCATTCTTACCCAGTAATCCCATTCTCCCCATTCTTACCCAGTAACCCCATTTTCCCCATTCTTAACCAGTAACCCCATTATCCCCATTCTTACCCTGTAACCCCCATTCTCCCCATTCTTACCCAGTAACCCCATTCTCCCCATTCTTACCCAGTGACCCCATTCTTACCCAGTAACCCCTTTCTCCTCATTCTTACACATTAACCCCATTCTCCACATTCTTACCAAGTAACACCATTCACCCCATTCTTACCCAGTTACCCCATATTCCCCATTCTTACCCAGTACCCCTTAGTCCCCATTCTTACCCAGTCACCCCATTCTCCCCATTCTTACCCAGTAAACCCATTCTCACCATTCTTACCCACTAACCCCATACTCACCATTCTTACCCAGTAACCCCATTCTCCCCATTCTTACCCAGTAAGCCCATTCTCCCCATTCTAACCCATTAACCCCATTCTCCCCATTCTTACCCAGTATCCCCATTCTCCCCATTCTTACCCAGTATCCCCATTTTCCCCATTCTTAACCAGTAACCCCATACTCCCCATTCTTACCCAGTAACCCCATTCTCCCCATTCTTACCCAGTAACATCATTTTCCCCATTCTCAACCAGTAACCCCATTCTCCCCATTCTTACCCAATAACCCCATTCTTACCCAGTAACCCCTTTCTCCCCATTTTTACCTAGTGACCCCATTTTTGCCCCGTAACCCCTTTCTCCTCATTCATACACAATAACCCCATTCTCCACATTCTTTCCCAGTAACACCGTTCTCCCCATTCTTACTCAGTAACCCCATTCTCCCCATTCTTACCCAGTAACCCGATTCTCACCTCTCTTACTCAGTAACCCCATACTCACCACTGTTGCCCAGTAACCCCATTCTCCCCATTCATACCCAGTAACACCATTCTCCCCATTCTAACCCATTAACCCCATTCTCCCCATTCTTACACAGTAACCCCATTTTCCCATTCTTACCCATTAACCCCATTCTCCCCATTCTTACCCAGTGACCCTATTCTCCCGATTCTTTCCCAGTAAACCCATTCTCCCCATTCTTTCCCAGTATCCCCATTCTCATCATTCTTACCCAGTAATCCCATTCTCCCCATTCTTACCTAGCAACCCCATACTGCCCATTCTAACCCAGTAACCCCATTCCCCCCATTTTTACCTAGTAACCCTATTCTCCCCATTTTTACCCAGTAGCCCCATAGTCCCCATTCTTACCCAGTAACCCCATTCTCCCCATTCTTACACATTAACCCCATTCTCCCCATTGTAACCTAGTAACCCAATTTACCCTTTCTTATGGAGTAACCCTATTCTCCCATTCGTACCCAGTTACCCCATTCTCCCCATTCTTACCAGGTAACCCCTTTCTCCCCATTCTTACCCAATAACCCCATACACACCATTCTTACCCAGTAACCCCATTCTCCCCATTCGTACCCAGTAACCCCATTCTCCCCATCCGACCCAGTAACCCCATTCTACCCATTCAACCCAGTAACCCCATTCTCCCCATTCTAACCCATTAACCCCATTCTCCCCATTCTTACCCAGTAACCCCATTCTCCCCATTCTTACCCAGTGACCCCATTTTCCCCATTCATAACCAAGTAACCCAATTCTCCCCATTCTTACCCAGTAACCCCCATTCTCCCAATTTTTACCGAGTTACCCCATTCTCCCCATTCTTTTACAGTAACCCCATTCTCCCTCTTCGTACCCAGTTACCCCATTCTTACCCATTAACCCCATTGACCCATTCTTACCAAGTAACCCCATTCTCCCCTTTTGTATTCAGTAACCTAATTCTCCCCATTCTTACCCATTAACCCCATTCTCCCCATTCTTTCCCAGTATCCCCATACTCCCCAGTCTTGCCCAGTAACCCCATACTCCCCATTCTTACCCAGTTACCCCATTCTAACCGAGTAACCCCATTCTCCCCATTCTTACCCATTAACCCCATTCTCCCCATTCATACCCAGTAACCACATTCTCCCTAATCGTACCCAGTAACCCCATTCTCCCCATTCTAACCCATTAACCCCATTCTCCCCATTCTTTCCCAGTAACCCCATTCTCCCCATTGTTACCCAGTTACCCCAATCCCCCCATTCTTACCCATAACCCCATTCTCACCATTCTTTCCCAGTAACCATATTATCCCCATTGTTACCCAGTTAACCCAATCCCCCCATTCTTACCCATAACCCCATTCTCACCTTTCTTACCCAGTAACCCCATTCTCCCCATTCTTACCCATTAACCCCATTCTTACCCAGTAACCCCTTTCTCCCCATTTTTACCTAGTGACCCCATTCTCCCCATTCTTTCCCAGTAACCCCATTCTCCCCATTGTTACCCAGTTACCCCAATCCCCCCATTCTTACCCATAACCCCATTCTCACCATTCTTTCCCAGTAACCATATTATCCCCATTGTTACCCAGTTAACCCAATCCCCCCATTCTTACCCATAACCCCATTCTCACCTTTCTTACCCAGTAACCCCTTTCTCCTCATTCATACACATTAACCCCATTCTCCACATTCTTACCCAGTAACACCGTTCTCCCCATTCTTACTCAGTAACCCCATTCTCCCCATTCTTACCCAGTAACCCCATTCTCACCTCTCTTACTCAGTAACCCCATACTCACCACTGTTACCCAGTAACCCCATTCTCCCCATTCATACCCAGTAACACCATTCTCCCCATTCTAACCCATTAACCCCATTCTCCCCATTCTTACACAGTAACCCCATTTTCCCATTCTTACCCATTAACCCCATTCTCCCCATTCTTACCCAGTGACCCTATTCTCCCGATTCTTTCCCAGTAAACCCATTCTCCTCACTCTTACCCAGTAAACCCATTCCCGCCATTCTTTCCCAGTAACCCCATTCTCCCCATTCTTACCCAGTTACCCCATATTCCCCATTCTTACACAGTATCCCCATAGTCCCCATTCTTACCCAGTAACCCCATTCTCCCCATTCTGAACCAGTAAACCCATTCTCCCCATTCTTACCCACTAACCCCATACTCACCATTCTTACTCAGAAACCCTATTCTCCCCATTTGTACCCCGTAACCCCATTCTCCCCATTCTAACCCATTAACCCCATTCTCCCCATTCTTACCCAGTAACCCCATTCTCCCCATTCTTACCCAGTGTCACCATTTTCCCCATTCTTACCCAGTAACCCTATACTCCCCATTCTTACCCAGTAACCCCATGCTCCCCATTCTTACCCAGTAACCCCACTTTCCCCATTCTTAACCAGTAACCCCATTATCCCCATTCTTACCCAGTAACCCACATTCTTCCCATTCTTACCAAGTAACCCCATTCTTACCCAGTAACCCCATTCTCCCCATTCTAACCCATTAACCCCATTCTCCCCATTCTTACCCAGTAACCCCATTCTCCCCATTCTTACCCAGTATCCCCATTTTCCCCATTCCTACCCAGTTCCCCATACTCCCCATTCTTACCCAGTTACCCCATTCTCTCCATTCTTACCCAGTAACATCATTTTCCCCATTCTCAACCAATAACCCCATTATCCCCATTCTTACCCAGTAACCCCCATTCTCCCCATTCTTACCCAGTAACCCCGAACTTACCCAATAACCCAATTCTCCCCATTCTTACTCAGTATAACCATACTCACCATTGTTACGCAGTAACCCCATTCTCCCCATTCGTACCCAGTAACCACATTCTCCCCATTCTAACCCATTAACCCCATTCTCCCCATTCTTACCAAGTAACCCCATTTTCCCATTTTACCCAGTAAACCCATTCTCCCCATTCTTACCCAGTGACCTCATTCTCCCCATTCATACCCAGTTAACCCAATCCCCCCATTCTTACCCAGTAACCCGATTCTCCCCATTCTTACCCAGTGACCCCATTCTCCCCATTCTTACCCAGTAAACCCATTCTCCCCATTCTTATCCAGTAACCACATACTCCATTTTCTTTCCCAGTATCCCCATTCTCCCCATTCTTATCCAGTAATCCCATTCTTCCCATTCTTACCCAGTAACCCCATACTCCACATTGGAACTCAGAAACCCCATTCCCCACATTTTTACCTAGTAACCCCATTCTCCCCATTTTTACCCAGTAACCCCATATTCCCCATTCTTACCCAGTAACCCCATAAATCCCATTCTTACCCAGTACCCCATTATCCACATTCTTACCGAGTAAACCCATTCTCCTCATTCCTACCCAGTAAGACCATACTCCCCATTCTTACCCACTAACCCCGTTCATCCCATTCTTACCCAGTAACGCCATTCTCCCCATTCGTACCCGGTTACCCCATTCTCCTCATTATTACCCATTAACCCCATTCTCCCCATTCTTAGCCATTTGCCCCATTCTCCCCATTCTTACCCAGTAACCCCATTCTCCTCATTCTTACCATGTAACCCCATTCTTCCCATTCGTACCCAGTAACCCCATACTCCCCATTCTTACCCAGTAATCCAAGTCCCGCCATTCTTTCCCAGTAACCCCATTCTCCCCATTCTTACCCAGTTACCCCATACTCCCCTTTCTTATCCAGTAACCCCATATTCCCCATTCTTACTCAGTTAACCCATTCTCCCCATTCTCACCAACTAACCCCGTAATCACCATTCTTACCCAGTAACCCCATTCTCCCCATTCAACCCAGTAACCCCATTCTCCCCATTCTAACCCATTAACCCCATTCTCCCCATTCTTACCCAGAAACCCCATTCTCCCCATTCTTACCCAGTGACCCCATTTTCCCCATTCATAACCAAGTAACCCAATTCTCCCCATTCTTACCCAGTAACCCCCATTCTCCCATTTTTTACCGAGTTACCCCATTCTCCCCATTCTTTTACAGTAACCCCATTCTAACTTTTCGTACCCAGTTACCCCATTCTTACCCATTAACCCCATTCTTACCAAGTAACCCCACTCTCCCCTTTCGTATTCAGTAACCTAAATCTCCCCATTCTTACCCATTAACCCCATTCTCCCCATTCTAACCGAGAAACACCATTCTCCCCATTCTTACCCAGTTACCCCATTCTCCCCATTCTTTCCCAATATCCCCATACTCCCCAGTCTTGCCCAGTATCCCCATACTCCCCATTCTTACCCAGTAACCCCATTCTCCCCATTCTAACCGAGTAACCCCATTCTCCCCATTCTTACCCATTAACCCCATTCTCCCCATTCATACCCAGTAACCACATTCTCCCTATTCGTACCCAGTAACCACATTCTCCCCATTCTAACCCATTAACCCCATTCTCCACATTCTTTCCCAGTAATCCCATTCTCCCCATTGTTACCCAGTTAACCCAATCCCCCCATTCTTTTCCAGTAACGCCTTTCTCACCATTCTTACCCAGTAACCCGATGCTCCCCATTTTTACCCAGTAACCACATTCTCCCTATTCGTACCCAGTAACCGCATTGTCCCCATTCTAACCCATCAACCCCATGCTCCCCATTCTTTCCCAGTAACCCCATTCTCCCCATTGTTACCCAGTAACCGCATTTTTCCCCATTCATACCCAGTAACCCCATTCTCCTCATTCTTACCCAGTAAACCCATTCCTGCCATTCTTTGCCAGTAACCCCATTCTCCCCATTCTTACCTAGTTACCCCATATTCCCCATTCTTACCCAGTAACCCCATCGTCCCCATTCTTACCCAGTAACCCCATTCTCCCCATTCTTACACAGTAAACTCATTCTCCCCATTCTTACCCACTAAACCCATACTCACCATTCTTACCCAGTAACCCCATTCTCCCCATTCATACCCACTAACCCCATTCTCCCCATTTTAACCCATTAACCCCATTCTCCCCATTCTTACCCAGTAACCCCATTCTCCCCATTCTTACCTAGTATCCCCATTTTCCCCATTCTTACCCAGTATCCCCACACACCCCATTCTTACCCTGTAATCCCATTCTCCCCATTCTTACCCAGTAACCCCATTATCCCCATTCTTACCCTGTATCCCCCATTCTCCCCATTCTTACCCAGTAACCCCATTCTCCCCATTCTTACCCAGTGACCCCATTCTTACCCAATAACCCCTTTCTCCTCATTCTTACACATTAACCCCATTCTCCCCATTCTTACCCAGTAACCCCATTCACCCCATTCTAACCCAGTAACCCAATTCTCCCCATTCTTACTCTGTAACCCCATACTCACCATTGTTACCCAGTAACCCCATTCTCCCCATTCGTACCCAGTAACCCCATTCTCCCCATTCATACCCAGTTACCCCATTTTCCCATTCTTACCCAGTAACCCCATTCTCCCCATTCTTACCCAGTAACCCCATTCTCCCCATTCGTACCCAGTAACCCCATTCTCCCCATCCGACCCAGTAACCCCATTCTACCCATTCTTACCCAATAACCCCATACTCCCCATTCTTACCTAGTAACCCCATTCTCCCCATTCGTACCCAGTAACCCCATTCTCCCCATTCCTACCCAGTAACCTCATTCTCCCCATTCTTACACAGTAACCCCATTCTCCCCTTTCTTCGCCAGTAACCCCATACACCCCATTCTTAGCCAGTAACCACATTCTCCCCATTCTTGCCGAGTAACGCCATTCTGCCCATTCTTACCCCGTAACACCTTACTCCCCATTCTAACCCATTATCCCCATTCTCCCCATTCTTACACAGAAACCCCATTTTCCCCATTCATTACCAAGTAACCCAATTCTCCCCATTCTTACCCAGTAACCCCCATTTTCCCCATTTTTACCGAGATACCCCATTCTCCCCATTCTTATACAGTAACCCCAATCTCCCCATTCGTACCCAGTTACCCCATTCTTAACCATTAACCCCATTGACCCATTCTTACCAAGTGACCCCATTCTCCCCTTTCGTATTCAGTAACCCCATTCTCCCCATTCTTACCCATTAACCCCATTCTCCCCATTCTAACCGAGAAACACCATTCTCCCCATTCTTACCCAGTTACCCCATTCTCCCCATTCTTACCCAGTAACCCCATGCTCCGCAATCTTACCCAGTAACCCCATTTTCCCCATTCTTAGCCAGTAACCCCATTATCCCCATTCTTACCCAGTAACCCACATTCTCCCCATTCAACCCAGTAACCCCATTCTCCCCATTCTAACCCATTAACCCCATTCTCCCCATTCTTACCCAGTAACCCCATTCTCCCCATTCTTACCCAGTGACCCCATTTTCCCCATTCATAACCAAGTAACCCAATTCTCCCCATTCTTACCCAGTAACCCCCATTCTCCCAATTTTTACCGAGTTACCCCATTCTCCCCATTCTTTAACAGTAACCCCATTCTCCCTTTTCGTACCCAGTTACCCCATTCTTACCCATTAACCCCATTGACCCATTCTTACCAAGTAACCCCATTCTCCCCTTTTGTATTCAGTGACCTAATTCTCCCCATTCTTACCCATTAACCCCATTCTCCCCATTCTAACCGAGAAACATCATTCTCCCCATTCTTACCCAGTTACCCCATTCTCCCCATTCTTTCCCAGTATCCCCATACTCCCCAGTCTTGCCCAGTAACCCCATACTCCCCATTCTTACCCAGTAACACCATTCTAACCGAGTAACCCCATTCTCCCCATTCTTACCCATTAACCCCATTCTCCCCATTCATACCCAGTAACCACATTCTCCCTATTCGTACCCAGTAACCCCATTCTCCCCATTCTAACCCATTAACCCCATTCTCCCCATTCTTTCCCAGTAACCCCATTCTCCCCATTGTTACCCAGTTAACCCAATCCCCCCATTCTTATCCAGTAACCCCTTTCTCACCATTCTTACCCAGTAACCCGATGCTCCCCATTTTTACCCAGTAACCACATTCTCCCTATTCGTACCCAGTAACCGCATTGTCCCCATTCTAACCCATCAACCCCATGCTCCCCATTCTTTCCCAGTAACCCCATTCTCCCCATTGTTACCCAGTAACCGCATTTTTCCCCATTCTTACCCAGTAACCCCATTCTCCTCATTCTTACCCAGTAAACCCATTCCTGCCATTCTTTGCCAGTAAACCCATTCTCCCCATTGTTACCTAGTTACCCCATATTCCCCATTCTTACCCAGTAACCCCATAGTCCCCATTCTTACCCAGTAACCCCATTCTCCCCATTCTTACACAGTAAACTCATTCTCCCCATTCTTACCCACTAAACCCATACTCACCATTCTTACCCAGTAACCCCATTCTCCCCATTCATACCCACTAACCCCATTCTCCCCATTTTAACCCATTAACCCCATTCTCCCCATTCTTACCCAGTAACCCCATTCTCCCCATTCTTACCTAGTATCCCCATTCTCCCCATTCTTACCCAGTAACCCCATTCTCCCCATTCTTACCCAGTATCCCCATTTTCCCCATTCTTAACCAGTAACCCCACACACTGCATTCTTACCCAGTAATCCCATTCTCCCCATTCTTACCCAGTAACCCCATTATCCCCATTCTTAACCAGTAACCCCATTATCCCCATTCTTACCCTGTAACCCCCATTCTCCCCATTCTTACCCAGTAACCCCATTCTCCCTATTCTTACCCAGTGACCCCATTCTTACCCAGTAACCCCTTTCTCCTCATTCTTACACATTAACCCCTTTCTCCCCATTCTTACCCAGTAACCCCATTCACCCCATTCTTACACAGTAACCCAATTCTCCCCATTCTTACTCAGTAAGCCCATACTCACCATTGTTACCCAGTCACCCCATTCTCCCCATTCATACCCAGTAACCCCATTCTCCCCATTCTAACCCATTAAACCATTCTGCCCATTCTTACCAAGTAACCCCATTTTCCCATTCTCACCTAGTAACCCCATTCTCCCCATTCATACCCAGTTTCCCCATTTTCCCATTCTTACCCAGTAACCCCATTCTCCCCATTGATACCCAGTTACCCCATTCTCCCCATTCTTGCCCAGTTAACCCAATCCCCCCATTCTTACCCAGTAACCCGATTCTCCCCATTCTTACCCAGTTACCCCATTCTCCCTATTCCTACCCAGTAAGCACATTCTCCCCATTCTTTCCCAGTAACCACATACTCCATTTTCTTTCCCAATATCCCAATTCTCCCCATTTTTACCCAGTAGCCCCATACTCCCCATTCTTACCCAGTAACCCCATAAACCCCATTCTTACCCTATAACCCCATTATCCACATTCTTACCCATTAACCCATTATCCTCATTCCAACCCAGTAACCCCATACTCCCCCTTCTTACCCACTAACCCCATTCATCCCATTCTTACCCAGTACCCCCATTCTCCCCATTCATAACCAGTAACCCCATTATGCCCAATCATACCCAGTAGACCCCATTCTCCCCATTCTTACCCAGCAACCCCATTCTTACCCAGTGACCCCATTCATCCCATTCTTACCCAGTAACCCCATTATTACAAATTAACCCCATTCTCCCCATTCTTACTCAGTAATCACTTTCTCCCCATTCCTATCCAGTAACCCCATTCTCCCCATTCTTACCCTGTAACCCTATTCTCCCCATTCTTACCCAGTAACCTCATACTCACCATTGTTACCCAGTATACCCATTCTCCCCATACATTCCAAGTCACCCCATTCTCCCCATTTTAACCCATTAACCCCATTTCCCAATTCTTACCAAGTAACCCCATTTCCCCATTCTTACCCAGTAACCCCATTCTTACCCAGTAACCCCATTCTCCCCATTCGTACCCAGTAAACCCAACCCCCCCATTCTTACCCAGTAACCCCATTCGCCCCATTCTTACCCAGTATCCCAATTCTACCCATTCTTACCCAGTAAACCCATTCTCCCCATTCTTACCCAGTAACCACATACTCCACATTCTTTCCCAGTAACCCCATTCCCCCATTCTTACCCAGTAATCCCATTCACCCCATTCTTACCCAGTAACCCCATACTCCCCATTCTAACCCAGTAACCCCATTCCCCCCATTTTTACCTAGTAACCCTATTCTCCCCATTTTTACCCAGTTACCCCATAGTCCCCATTCTTTCCCAGTAACCCCATTCTCCCCATTCTTACACATTAACCCCATTCTCCCCATTGTAACCTAGTAACCCAATTTACCCTTTCTTATGGAGTAACCCTATTCTCCCATTCGTACCCAGTTACCCCATTCTCCCCATTCTTACCAGGTAACCCCTTTCTCCCCATTCTTACCCAATAACCCCATACACACCATTCTTACCCAGTAACCCCATTCTCCCCATTCGTACCCAGTAACCCCATTCTCCCCATCCGACCCAGTAACCCCATTCTACCCATTCTTACCCAATAACCCCATACTCCCCATTCTTACCTAGTAACCCCATTCTCCCCATTCGTACCCAGTAACCCCATTCTCCCCATTCCTACCCAGTAACCTCATTCTCCCCATTGTTACACAGTAACACCATTCTCCCCTTTCTTCGCCAGTAACCCCATACACCTCATTCTTAGCCAGTAACCACATTCTCCCCATTCTTGCCGAGTAACGCCATTCTGCCCATTCTTACCCAGTAACACCTTACTCCCCATTCTAACCCATTAACCCCCTTCTCCCCATTCTTACACAGAAACCCCATTTTCCCCATTCATTACCAAGTAACCCAATTCTCCCCATTCTTACCCAGTAACCCCCATTTTCCCCATTTTTACCGAGATACCCCATTCTCCCCATTCTTACACAGTAACCCCAACCTCCCCATTCGTACCCAGTTACCCCATTCTTAACCATTAACCCCATTGACCCATTCTTACCAAGTAACCTCATTCTCCCCTTTCGTATTCAGTAACCCCATTCTCCCCATTCTTACCCATTAACCCCATTCTTCCCATTCTAACCGAGAAACACCATTCTCCCCATTCTTACCCAGTTACCCCATTCTCCCCAGTCTTGCCCAGTAACCTCATACTCCCCATTCTTACCCAGTAACCCCATTCTCCCCATTCTAACCGAGTAACCCCATTCTCCCCATTCTTACCCATTAACCCCATTCTCCCCATTCTTGCCCAGTAACCACATTCTCCCTATTCATACCCAGTAACCCCATTCTCCTCATTCTAACCCATTAACCCCACTCTCCCCATTCTTTCCCAGTAACCCCATTCTCTCCATTGTTACCCAGTTAACCCAATCCCCCCATTCTTATCCAGTAACCCCTTTCTCACCATTCTTACCCAGTAACCCGATGCTCCCCATTTTTACCCAGTAACCACATTCTCCCTATTCGTACCCAGTAACCGCATTGTCCCCATTCTAACCCATCAACCCCATGCTCCCCATTCTTTCCCAGTAACCCCATTCTCCCCACTGTTACCCAGTAACCCCATTTGTCCCCATTCTTACCCAGTAACCCCATTCTCCTCATTCTTACCCAGTAAACCCATTCCTGCCATTCTTTGCAAGTAACCCCATTCTCCCCATTCTTACCTAGTTACCCTATATTCCCCATTCATACCCAGTAACCCCATAGTCCCCATTCTTACCCAGTAACCCCATTCTCCCCATTCTTACACAGTAAACTCATTCTCCCCATTCTTACCCACTAAACCCATACTCACTTTTCTTACGTAGTAACCCCATTCTCCCCATTCGTACCCACTAACCCCATTCTCCCCATTTTAACCCATTAACCCCATTCTCCCCATTCTTACCCAGTAACCCCATTCTCCCCATTCTTACCCAGTATCCCCATTTTCCCCATTCTTACCCAGTAACCCCACACACTCCATTCTTACCCAGTAATCCCATTCTCCCCATTCTTACCCAGTAACCCCATTTTCCCCATTCTTACCCAGTAACCCCATTCTCCCCATTCTTACCCAGTGACCCCATTCTTACCCAGTAACCCCTTTCTCCTCATTCTTACACATTAACCCCTTTCTCCACATTCTTACCCAGTAACCCCATTCTCCCCATTCTTCCCCAGTAACCGCATTCACCCCATTCTTACCCAGTAACCCAATTCTCCCCATTCTTACTCAGTAACCCCATACTCACCATTGTTACCCAGTAACCCCATTCTCCCCATTCGTACCCAGTAACCCCATTCTCCCCATTCTAACCCATTAACCCATTCTCCCCATTGTTACCAAGTAACCCCATTTTCCCATTGTCACCCAGTAACCCCATTCTCCCCATTCATACCCAGTTACCCCATTTTCCCATTCATACCCAGTAACCCCATTCTCCCCATTCATACCCA
Organism: Cetorhinus maximus; assembly: GCF_964194155.1. Taxonomy (NCBI): domain Eukaryota; kingdom Metazoa; phylum Chordata; class Chondrichthyes; order Lamniformes; family Cetorhinidae; genus Cetorhinus; species Cetorhinus maximus. The sequence goes on along the minus strand of NW_027596249.1, from coordinate 189,562 downwards.
GTTACCCCATTCTCCCCATTCTTGCCCAGTTAACCCAATCCCCCCATTCTTACCCAGTAACCCGATTCTCCCCATTCTTACCCAGTTACCCCATTCTCCCCATTCTTACCCAGTAAGCACATTCTCCCCATTCTTTCCCAGTAACCACATACTCCATTTTCTTTCCCAATATCCCCATTCTCCCCATTTTTACCCAGTAGCCCCATACACCCCATTCTTACCCAGTATCCCCATAAACCCCATTCTTACCCTGTAACCCCATTATCCACATTCTTACCCATTAACCCATTATCCTCATTCCAACCCAGTAACCCCAAACTCCCCATTCTTACCCACTAACCACATTCATCCCATTCTTACCCAGTACCCCCATTCTCCCCATTCATAACCAGTAACCCCATTATCCCCATTCATACCCAGTAGACCCCATTCTCCCCATTCTTACCCAGCTACCCAATTCTTACCCAGTGACCCCATTCACCCCATTCTTACCCAGTAACCCCATTATTACAATTTAACCCCATTCTCCCCATTCTTACTCAGTAATCACTTTCTCCCATTCCTACCCAGTAACCCCATTCTCCCCATTCTTACCCTGTAACCCCATTCTCCCCATTCTTACCCAGTAACCTCATACTCACCATTGTTACCCAGTATACCCATTCTCCCCATACATTCCAAGTAACCCCATTCTCCCCATTCTAACCCAGTAACCCCATTCTCCCCATTCTTACCAAGTAACCCCATTTCCCCATTCTTTCCCAGTAACCCCATTCTTACCCAGTAACTCCATTCTCCCCATTCGTACCCAGTAAACCCAACCCCCCCATTCTTACCCAGTAACCCCATTCGCCCCATTCTTACCCATTATCCCAAATCTACCCATTCTTACCCAGTAAACCCATTCTCCCCATTCTTACCCAGTAACCACATACTCCACATTCTTTCCCAGTAACCCCATTCCCCCATTCTTACCCAGTAATCCCATTCTCCCCATTCTTACCCAGTAACCCCATACTCCCCATTCTAACCCAGTAACCCCATTCCCCCCATTTTTACCTGGTAACCCCATTCTCCCCATTTTTACCCAGTTGCCCCATACACCCCATTCTTACCCAGTAACCCCATAGTCCCCATTCTTACCCAGTAACCCCATTCTCCCCATTCTTACACATTAACCCCATTCTCCCCATTGTAACCTAGTAACCCAATTTCCCCTTTCTTATCGAGTAACCCTATTCTCCCATTCATACCCAGTTACCCCATTCTCCCCATTCTTACCAGGTAACCCCTTTCTCCTCATTCTTACCCAGTAACCCCATACACACCATTCTTACCCAGTAACCCCATTCTCCCCATTCGTACCCAGTAACCGCATTCTCCCCATCCGACCCAGTAACCCCATTCTACCCATTCTTACCCAGTAAACCCATTCTCCCCATTCTTATCCAGTAACCACATACTCCATTTTCTTTCCCAGTATCCCCATTCTCCCCATTCTAACCCAGTAACCCCATTCTCCCCATTCTTACCAAGTAACCCCATTTCCCCATTCTTTCCCAGTAACCCCATTCTTACCCAGTAACTCCATTCTCCCCATTCGTACCCAGTAAACCCAACCCCCCCATTCTTACCCAGTAACCCCATTCGCCCCATTCTTACCCATTATCCCAAATCTACCCATTCTTACACATTAACCCCTTTCTCCACATTCTTACCCAGTAACCCCATTCTCCCCATTCTTCCCCAGTAACCGCATTCACCCCATTCTTACCCAGTAACCCAATTCTCCCCATTCTTACTCAGTAACCCCATACTCACCATTGTTACCCAGTAACCCCATTCTCCCCATTCGTACCCAGTAACCCCATTCTCCCCATTCTAACCCATTAACCCATTCTCCCCATTGTTACCAAGTAACCCCATTTTCCCATTGTCACCCAGTAACCCCATTCTCCCCATTCATACCCAGTTACCCCATTTTCCCATTCATACCCAGTAACCCCATTCTCCCCATTCATACCCAGTTACCCCATTCTCCCCATTCTTGCCCAGTTAACCCAATCCCCCATTCTTACCCAGTAACCCGATTCTCCCCATTCTTACCCAGTTACCCCATTCTCCCCATTCTTACCCAGTAAGCACATTCTCCCCATTCTTTCCCAGTAACCACATACTCCATTTTCTTTCCCAATATCCCCATTCTCCCCATTTTTACCCAGTAGCCCCATACACCCCATTCTTACCCAGTATCCCCATAAACCCCATTCTTACCCTGTAACCCCATTATCCACATTCTTACCCATTAACCCATTATCCTCATTCCAACCCAGTAACCCCAAACTCCCCATTCTTACCCACTAACCACATTCATCCCATTCTTACCCAGTACCCCCATTCTCCCCATTCATAACCAGTAACCCCATTATCCCCATTCATACCCAGTAGACCCCATTCTCCCCATTCTTACCCAGCTACCCAATTCTTACCCAGTGACCCCATTCACCCCATTCTTACCCAGTAACCCCATTATTACAATTTAACCCCATTCTCCCCATTCTTACTCAGTAATCACTTTCTCCCATTCCTACCCAGTAACCCCATTCTCCCCATTCTTACCCTGTAACCCCATTCTCCCCATTCTTACCCAGTAACCTCATACTCACCATTGTTACCCAGTATACCCATTCTCCCCATACATTCCAAGTAACCCCATTCTCCCCATTCTAACCCAGTAACCCCATTCTCCCCATTCTTACCAAGTAACCCCATTTCCCCATTCTTTCCCAGTAACCCCATTCTTACCCAGTAACTCCATTCTCCCCATTCGTACCCAGTAAACCCAACCCCCCCATTCTTACCCAGTAACCCCATTCGCCCCATTCTTACCCATTATCCCAAATCTACCCATTCTTACCCAGTAAACCCATTCTCCCCATTCTTACCCAGTAACCACATACTCCACATTCTTTCCCAGTAACCCCATTCCCCCATTCTTACCCAGTAATCCCATTCTCCCCATTCTTACCCAGTAACCCCATACTCCCCATTCTAACCCAGTAACCCCATTCCCCCCATTTTTACCTGGTAACCCCATTCTCCCCATTTTTACCCAGTTGCCCCATACACCCCATTCTTACCCAGTAACCCCATAGTCCCCATTCTTACCCAGTAACCCCATTCTCCCCATTCTTACACATTAACCCCATTCTCCCCATTGTAACCTAGTAACCCAATTTCCCCTTTCTTATCGAGTAACCCTATTCTCCCATTCATACCCAGTTACCCCATTCTCCCCATTCTTACCAGGTAACCCCTTTCTCCTCATTCTTACCCAGTAACCCCATACACACCATTCTTACCCAGTAACCCCATTCTCCCCATTCGTACCCAGTAACCCCATTCTCCCCATTCCGACCCAGTAACCCCATTCTCCCCATTCATATTCAATAACCCCATACTCCCCATTCTTACCTAGTAATCCCATTCTCCCCATTCGTACCCAGTAACCCCATTCTCCCCATTCCTACCCAGTAACCTCATTCTCCCCATTCTTACACAGTAACCCCATTCTCCCCTTTCTTCGCCAGTAACCCCATACACCCCATTCTTAGCCAATAACCACATTCACCCCATTCTTGCCGAGTAACGTCATTCTGCCCATTCTTACCCAGTAACTCCTTACTCCCCATTCTAACCCATTAACCCCATTCTCCCCATTCTTACACAGAAACCCCATTCTCCCCATTCTTACCCAGTGACCCCATTTTCCCCATTCATTACCAAGCAACCCAATTCTCCCCATTCTTACCCAGTAACCCCCTTTTTCCCCATTTTTACCGAGATAACCCATTCTCCCCATTCTTATACAGTAACCCCATTCTCCCCATTCGTACCCAGTTACCCCATTCTTACCCATTAACCCCATTGACCCATTCTTACCAAGTCACCACGTTCTCCCCTTTCGTATTCAGTTACCCCATTCTCCCCATTCTTACCCATTAACCCCATTCTCCCCCTTCTAACCGAGAAACACCATTCTCCCCACTCTTACACAGTTACCCCATTTTCCCCATTCTTAACCAGTAACCCCATACTACCCAGTCTAACCCAGTAACCCCATACTCCCCATTCTTACCCAGTAACCCCATTCTCCCCATTCTAAATGTGTAATCCCATTCTCCCCATTCTTACCCATTAACCCCATTCTCCCATTCTTACCCAGTAACCACATTATCCCTATTCGTACCCAGTAACCCCATTCTCCCCATTCTAACCCATTAACCACATTCTCCCCATTCTTTCCCAGTAACCCCATTCTCCCCATTGTTACCCAGTTAACCCAATACCCCCATTCTTACCCGGTAACCCCTTTCTCACCATTCTTACCCAGTAACCCGAATCTCCCAATTCGTACCCAGTAACCACATTCTCCCTATTCGTACAAAGGAACCGCATTCTCCCCATTCTAACCCATTAACCCCATTCTTCCCATTCATTCCCAGTAACCCCATTCTCCCCATTGTTACCCAGTAACCCCATTCTCCCCATTCTTACCCAGTAACCCCATTTTCCTCATTCTTACCCAGTAAACCCATTCCCGCCATTCTTTCCCAGTAACCCCATTCTCCCCATTCTTACCCAGTAACCCCCTTTCTCCCCATTATAACCCAGTAATCCCATTCTCCCCATTTTTACCCAGTAACCCCATTCTCCCCATTCTTACCCAGTAACCCAATTCTCCGCATTCTTACTCAGTAACCCCATACTCACCATTGTTACCCAGTAACCCCATTCTCCCCATTCGTACCCAGTAACCCCATTCTCCCCATTCTAACCCATTAAACCCATTCTCCCCATTCTTACCAAGTATCCCCATTTTCCCATTATTACCCAGTAACCCCATTCTCCCCATTCTTACCCAGTAACCCCATTCTCCCCATTCTTTCCCAGTTAACCCAATCCCCCCATTCTTTCCCAGTAACCCGATTCTCCCCATTCTTACCCAGTTACCCCATTCTCCCCATTCTTACCCATTAAGCCCATTCTCCCCATTCTAACCCATTAACCCCATTCTCCCCATTCTTTCCCAGTAACCCCATTCTCCCCATTGTTACCCAGTTAACCCAATACCCCCATTCTTACCTGGTAACCCCTTTCTCACCATTCTTACCCAGTAACCCGAATCTCCCAATTCGTACCCAGTAACCACATTCTCCCTATTCGTACCCAGGAACCGCATTCTCCCCATTCTAACCCATTAACCCCATTCTTCCCATTCATTCCCAGTAACCCCATTCTCACCATTGTTACCCAGAAACCCCATTCTCCCCATTCTTACCCAATAACCCCATTCTCCTCATTCTTACCCAGTAAACCCATTCCCGCCACTCTTTCCCAGTAACCCCATTCTCCCCATTCTTACCCAGTAACCCCCTTTCTCCCCATTATAACCCAGTAATCCCATTCTCCCCATTTTTACCCAGTAACCCCATTCTCCCCATTCTTACCCAGTAACCCAATTCTCCCCATTCTTACTCAGTAACCCCATACTCACCATTGTTACCCAGTAACCCCATTCTCCCCATTCGTACCCAGTAACCCCATTCTCCCCATTCTAACCCATTAAACCCATTCTCCCCATTCTTACCCAAGTATCCCCATTTTCCCATTATTACCCAGTAACCCCATTCTCCCCATTCTTACCCAGTAACCCCATTCTCCCCATTCTTTCCCAGTTAACCCAATCACCCCATTCTTTCCCAGTAACCCGATTCTCCCCATTCTTACCCAGTTACCCCATTCTCCCCATTCTTACCCAGTTACCCCTTACTCCCCTTTCTTAACCAGTAACCCCATAAACCCCATTCTTACCCAGTAACCCCTTTATCCACATTCTTACCCATTAACCCATTCTCCTCATTCCTACCCAGTAACCCCATACTCCCCATTCTTACCCATTAACCCCATTCATCCCATTCTTACCCAGCAACTCCATTCTTACCCAGTGACCCCATTCCCCCCATTCTTAGTCAGTAACCCCATTCTCCCCATTCCTACCCAGTAACCCCATTCTCCCCATTCGTACCCAGTTACTCCATTCTCCCCATTCTTAACCATTAACCACATTCTCCCCATTCTTTGCCAGCTACCCCATTCTCCCCATTCTTACTCATTAACACAATTCTCCCCATTCTTCCCAAGTTACCCCAAACTCCTCATTCGTATACAGTAACCCCATTCTCCCCATTCTTAACCATTAACCCCATTCTCCCCATTCTAACCAAGTAACACAATTCTCCCCATTCTTATCGAGTAACCCCATTCTCCCCATTCGTTCCCATTTACGCCATTCTCCCCATTCTTACCCATTAACCCCATTCTCCCCATCCTACCCAGTAACCCCATTCTCCTCATTCTTAACCAATAACCCCATACTCCCCATTCTTACCCAGTAACCCCATTCTCCCCATTCGTACCCAGTAACCACATTCTCCCCAGTCCTACCCAGTAACCCCATTCTCCCCATTCTTACCCAGTAACCCCATTCTCCCCATTCCTCGCCAGTAACCCCATACTCCCCATTCTTAGCCAGTAACCACATTCTCCCCATTCTTTCCCAGTAACCCCATTCTGCCCAATCTTACCCAGTTACCCTTACTCCCCATTCATACCCACTACGCCCATTCTCCCCATTCTTTCCCAGTAACCCCATTCTACCCATTGTTCACCAATAACCCCATTCGCCCCATTCTAACCCAGTAGCCCCCTAAACCCCATTCTTTCCCAAAAACCCCATTCTCCCAATTCTTACCCAGTAACCCCATTCTCCCTGTACATACCCAGTAACCCTACTCTCCCCATTCTTAGCCAGTAACCCCATTCTCTCGATTCATACCCGGTAACCCCATTCTTACCCAGTAAACCCATTCTCCCCATTCTTACCCAGTAACCCCATACTCCTCATTCTTACCCAGTAAACCCATTCTCCCCAATCTTACCCACTAACCCCATTCTCCCCATTCTTAACCAGTAATCACATTCTCCCCATTCTTACCCAGTAACCCCATTCTCCACATTCTTACCCAGTTACCCGATTCTCCCCATTCGTACCCAGTAACCCCATTCTCCCCATTCTTACCCGGTAACCCCGTTCTCCCCATTGTTACCCATTAACGCCATTCTCCACATTCTTACCAAATAAACCCATTCTCCCCATTCATACCCAGTAACCCCATACTCCCCATTCTTACCCAGTAACCACATTCTCCCGATTCTTACCCAGTAACCCCATTCTGCCCATTCTTACCCAGTAACCCCATTCTCCCGATTCTTACCCAGTAACCCCATTCTCCTCATTCTTAACCAATAACCCCATACTCCCCATTCTTACCCAGTAACCCCATTCTCCCCATTCGTACCCAGTAACCACATTCTCCCCAGTCCTACCCAGTAACCCAATTCTCCCCATTCTTACCCAGTAACCTCATTCTCCCCATTCCTCGCCAGTAACCCCATACTCCCCATTCTTAGCCAGTAACCACATTTTCCCCATTCTTTCCCAGTAACCCCATTCTGCCCAATCTTACCCAGTTACCCCTTACTCCCCATTCTTACCCACTACGCCCATTCTCCCCATTCTTTCCCAGTAACCCCATTCTACCCATTGTTCACCAATATCCCCATTCGCCCCATTCTAACCCAGTAGCCCCCTAAACCCCATTCTTTCCCAAAAACCCCATTCTCCCAATTCTTACCCAGTAACCCCATTCTCTCTGTACATACCCAGTAACCCTACTCTCCCCATTCTTAGCCAGTAACCCCATTCTCTCGATTCATACCCGGTAACCCCATTCTTACCCAGTAAACCCATTCTCCCCATTCTTACCCAGTAACCCCATACTCCTCATTCTTACCCAGTAAACCCATTCTCCCCAATCTTACCCACTAACCCCATTCTCCCCATTCTTAACCAGTAATCACATTCTCCCCATTCTTACCCAGTAACCCCATTCTCCACATTCTTACCCAGTTACCCCATTCTCCCCATTCGTACCCAGTAACCCCATTCTCCCCATTCTTACCCGGTAACCCCGTTCTCCCCATTGTTACCCATTAACGCCATTCTCCACATTCTTACCAAATAAACCCATTCTCCCCATTCATACCCAGTAACCCCATACTCCCCATTCTTACCCAGTAACCACATTCTCCCGATTCTTACCCAGTAACCCCATTCTGCCCATTCTTACCCAGTAACCCCATTCTCCCGATTCTTACCCAGTAACCCCATTCTCCTCATTCTTAACCAATAACCCCATACTCCCCATTCTTACCCAGTAACCCCATTCTCCCCATTCGTACCCAGTAACCACATTCTCCCCAGTCCTACCCAGTAACCCAATTCTCCCCATTCTTACCCAGTAACCTCATTCTCCCCATTCCTCGCCAGTAACCCCATACTCCCCATTCTTAGCCAGTAACCACATTTTCCCCATTCTTTCCCAGTAACCCCATTCTGCCCAATCTTACCCAGTTACCCCTTACTCCCCATTCTTACCCACTACGCCCATTCTCCCCATTCTTTCCCAGTAACCCCATTCTACCCATTGTTCACCAATATCCCCATTCGCCCCATTCTAACCCAGTAGCCCCCTAAACCCCATTCTTTCCCAAAAACACCATTCTCCCAATTCTTACCCAGTAACCCCATCTCCCCATTCTTACCCATAACCCCATTTTTCACATTCTTACCCATTAACACCATTCTCCGCATTCTTACCCAGTAACCCCATTCTCCCCATTCTTACCCAATAACCCCATTCTCCGCATTCTAACCCAGTAACACCATTCTCCCCATTATTACCCAATAAGCCCTTTCTCCCCATTCTTAACTGGTAATCACATACTCTCCATTCATATCCAGTAACCTCATTCTCCCCATTCTTAACCTGTAACCCCATTCAACCCATTGATACCCTGTAACCCCATTCCCCCCATTCATAGCCAATAACCCCATTCTCCCCATGCTTTCCCATTTACCCCATTCTCCCCATTCTTACCCAGTAACCCCATACTCGCCAATCTTACCCAATAAACCTATACACCCCATTCTTACCGAACAACCCCATTCCCCCCATTCTACCAAGTATCCCCATTCTCCCCATTTGTACCCAGTAACCCCATTCTCCCCATTCTTACCCAGTAACCCCATTCTCCCAATTCGTACCCAGTAAACCCATTCTCCCCATTCTTACCCATTAACCCCATTCCCCCCATTCTATCCATTATCCCCATTCTCCCCATTTGTACCCAGTAACCGTATTCTCCCTATTCTTACCCAGTAACCCCATTCTCCCCATTCTTACCCAGTAACCCCATTCACACCATTCTTACCCTGTAACCCCATTCGCCCCATTCGTAGCCAGTAAACCTATTCTCCCCATTTTTACCAAGTAACCCCGTTCTCCCCATTCTTACCCATTAATCCCATTCTCCCCATTCTTAGCCAATTACCCCATTCTCCACATTCTTACGCATTAACCCCATTCTGCCCAATCTTACCAAGTAACCCCATGCTCCCCATTCGTGGCCACTAAACCCATTCTCCCCATTCTTACCCATTAAGCACATTCTGCCCATTCTAACCAAGTAACCCAATTCTACCCATGCTTATCCAGTAACCCCATTCTCCCCATTCGAACCCAGTTAACCCATTCTCCGCATTCTTACACAGTAACCCCATTGTCCCCATTCATACCCAGTTACCCCATTCTCCCCGTTCTTACCCATTAACCCCATTCTCCCCATTCTTACCAAGTAACCCCATTCTCCCCTTTCGTATTCAGAAACCCCATTCTCCCCATTCTTACCCATTAACCCCATTCTCCCCATTCTAACCGAAAAACCGCATTCTCCCCATTCTTACCCAGTAACCCTATTCTCCCCATTCTAACCGAGGAACCCCATTCTCCCCATTCTACCCATTAAGCCCATTCTCCCCATTCTTACCCAGTAACCACATTCTCCCTATTCGTACCAAAGTAAACCCATTCTCCCCATTCTAACCCATTAACCCCATGCTCCCCATTCTTACCCAGTAACCCCATTATCCCCATTTTTAGCCAGTAACCCCATTCTCCTCATTCTTACCCAGTAACCCCATTCTCCGCACTCTTACCCAGTGACACCATTTTCACCATTCATAACCAATAACCCCATTATCCCAATTCTTACCCAGTAACCCCCATTCTCCTCATTCTTACCCATTAACCCCATTCTTACCCAGTAACCGCATTCACCCCAATCTTACCCAGTAACCCCATTCTTACCAATTAACCCCATTCTCCCCATTCTTACTCAGTAACCGCATTCTCCCCATTCTATCCCAATAACCCCATTCTCCCCATTCTTACCCAGTAACCCCATTCTCCCCATTCTTACCCAGTAACCTCATACTCACCATTGTTACCCAGTAACCCCATTCTCCCCATATATTCCCAGTAAACCCATTCTCCTCATTCCTACCCAGTAACCCCATTCTCGCCATTCGTACCCAGTTACTCCATTCTCCCCATTCTTAACCATTAACCACATTCTCCCCATTCTTTGCCAGTTACCCCATTCTCCCCATTCTTACTCATTAACACCATTCTCCCCATTCTTCCCAACTTACCCCAAACTCCTCATTCGTATACAGTAACCCCATTCTCCCCATTCTTACCCATTAACCCCATTTTCCCCATTCTAAACAAGTAACACAATTCTCCCCATTCTTATCGAGTAACCCCATTCTCCCCATTCGTACCCAGTTACGCCATTCTCCCCATTCTTACCCATTAACCCCATTCTCCCCATTCTTACCCATTAACCCCATACACACCATTATTGCTCAGTAACCCCATTCTCCCCATTCTTACCCAGTAACCCCATTCTCCCCATTCGTACCCAGTAACCACATTCTCCCCAGTCCTACCCAGTAACCCCATTCTCCACATTCTTACCCAGTAACCCCATTCTCCCCATTCATCGCCAGTAACCCCATACTCCCCATTCTTAGCCAGTAACCACATTCTCCCCATTCTTACCCAGTAACCCCATTCTGCCCATTCTTACCCAGTAACCCCATTCTCCCCATTCTAACCCAGTACGCCCATTCTCCCCATTCTTTCCCAGTAACCCCATTCTACCCATTGTTCACCAATAATCCATTTCTCCCCTTTCTTACCCAGTAGCACCCTACACCCCATTCTTGCCCAAAAAACCCATTCTCCCAATTCTTACCCAGTAACCCCATTCTCCCTGTTCATACCCAGTAACCCTACTCTCCCCATTCTTAGCCAGTAACCCCATTCTCCCGAGTCATACCCGGTAACCCCATTCTTACCCAGTATCCCCATTCTCCCCATTCTTACCCAGTAACCCAATTCTCCCCATTCTTACTCAGTAACCCCATACTCACCATTGTTACCCAGGAACCCCATTCTCCCCATTCGTACCCTGTAACCCCATTCTCCCCATTCTAACCCATTAAACCCATTCTCCCCATTCTTACCAAGTATCCCCATTTTCCCATTATTACCCAGTAACCCCATTCTCCCCATTCTTACCCAGTAACCCCATTCTCCCCATTCTTACCCAGTTAACCCAATCCCCCCATTCTTTCCCAGTAACCCGATACTCCCCATTCTTACCCAGTTACCCTATTCTCCCCATTCTTACCCATTAAGCCCATTCTCCCCATTCTTACCCAGCAACCACACACTCCATTTTCTTTCCCAGTATCCCCATTCTCCCCATTCATACCCAGTAACCTCATTCTCCCCAATCTTACCCAGTAACCCCTTACTCCCCATTCTAACCCAGTAACCCCATTCCCCCATTTTTACCTAGTAAACACATTCTCACCATTTTTACCCAGTAACCCCGTACTCCCCATTCTTAACCAGTAACCACATAAACCCCATTCTTACCCAGTAACCCCATTATCCACATTCTTACCCATTAACCCATTCTCCTCATTCCTACCCAGTAACCCCATACTCCCCATTCTTACCCACTACCCCCATTCATCCCATTCTTACCCAGCAACCCCATTCTTACTCAGTAACCCCATTCTCCCCATTCCTACCCAGTAACCCCATTCTCCCCATTCGTACCCAGTTACTCCATTCTCCCCATTCTTAACCATTAACCACATTCTCCCCATTCTTTGCCAGCTACCCCATTCTCCCCATTCTTACTCATTAACACAATTCTCCCCATTCTTCCCAAGTTACCCCAAACTCCTCATTCGTATACAGTAACCCCATTCTCCCCATTCTTAACCATTAACCCCATTCTCCCCATTCTAACCAAGTAACACAATTCTCCCCATTCTTATCGAGTAACCCCATTCTCCCCATTCGTTCCCATTTACCCCATTCTCCCCATTCTTACCCATTAACCCCATTCTCCCCATCCTACCCAGTAACCCCATTCTCCTCATTCTTAACCAATAACCCCATACTCCCCATTCTTACCCAGTAACCCCATTCTCCCCATTCGTACCCAGTAACCACATTCTCCCCAGTCCTACCCAGTAACCCCGTTCTCCCCATTCTTACCCAGTAACCCCATTCTCCCCATTCCTCGCCAGTAACCCCATACTCCCCATTCTTAGCCAGTAACCACATTCTCCCCATTCTTTCCCAGTAACCCCATTCTGCCCAATCTTACCCAGTTACCCCTTACTCCCCATTCTTACCCACTACGCCCATTCTCCCCATTCTTTCCCAGTAACCCCATTCTACCCATTGTTCACCAATAACCCCATTCGCCCCATTCTAACCCAGTAGCCCCCTAAACCCCATTCTTTCCCAAAAACCCCATTCTCCCAATTCTTACCCAGTAACCCCATTCTCCCTGTACATACCCAGTAACCCTACTCTCCCCATTCTTAGCCAGTAACCCCATTCTCTCGATTCATACCCGGTAACCCCATTCTTACCCAGTAAACCCATTCTCCCCATTCTTACCCAGTAACCCCATACTCCTCATTCTTACCCAGTAAACCCATTCTCCCCAATCTTACCCACTAACCCCATTCTCCCCATTCTTAACCAGTAATCACATTCTCCCCATTCTTACCCAGTAACCCCATTCTCCACATTCTTACCCAGTTACCCCATTCTCCCCATTCGTACCCAGTAACCCCATTCTCCCCATTCTTACCCGGTAACCCCGTTCTCCCCATTGTTACCCATTAACGCCATTCTCCACATTCTTACCAAATAAACCCATTCTCCCCATTCATACCCAGTAACCCCATACTCCCCATTCTTACCCAGTAACCACATTCTCCCGATTCTTACCCAGTAACCCCATTCTGCCCATTCTTACCCAGTAACCCCATACTCCCCATTCGTACCCAGTAACCCCATATTCACCATTCTTATCCAGTAACCCCATTATCCCAATTCTTACCAAGTAACCCCATCTCCCCATTCTTACCCAGTAACCCCATTCTCCCCATTTTTACCCATTAACCCCATTCTCCCCATTCATACCCAGTAACCCCATCTCCCCATTCTTACCCATAACCCCATTCTTCACATTCTTACCCATTAACACCATTCTCCACATTCATACCCAGTAACCCCATTCTCCCCATTCTTACTCAATAACCCCATTCTCCGCATTCTTACCCAGTAACTCCATTCTCGCCATTATTACCCAATAACCCCTTTCTCCCCATTCTTAACTGGTAATCACATACTCTCCATTCATATCCAGTAACCTCATTCTCCCCATTCTTAACCTGTAACACCATTCACCCCATTGATACCCTGTAACCCCATTCCCCCCATTCATAGCCAATAACCCCATTCTCCCCGTGCTTTCCCATTAACCCCATTCTCCCCATTCTTACCCAGTAACCCCATATTCGCCAATCTTACCCAATAAACCTATACACCCCATTCTTACCGAACAACCCCATTCCCCCCATTCTACCAAGTATCCCCATTCTCCCCATTTGTTCCCAGTAACCCCATTCTCGCAATTCTTACCCAGTAACCCCATTCTCCCAATTCGTACCCAGTAACCCCATTCTCCCCATTCTTACCCATTAACCCCATTCCCCCCATTCTATCCATTATCCCCATTCTCCCCATTTGTACCCAGTAACCCTATTCTCCCTATTCTTACCCAGTAACCACATTTTCACCATTCTTACCCAGTAACCCCATTCTTAACCAGTAACTCCATTCTCCCCATTCTTTCCCATTAACCCGATTCTCCCCATTCTTACCCAGTAACCCCATTCACCCCATTCTTACCCTGTAACCCCATTCGCCCCATTCGTAGCCAGTAAACCTATTCTCCCAATTTTTACCAATTACCCCGTTCTCACCATTCTTAGCCAATTACCCCATTCTCCACATTCTTACGCATTAACCCCATTCTGCCCAATCTTACCAAGTAACCCCATTCTCCCCATTCGTGGCCAGTAAACCCATACTCCCCATTCTTACCCATTAAGCCCATTCTCCCCATTCTAACCAAGTAACCCAATTCTACCCATGCTTATCCAGTAACCCCATTCTCCCCATTCGAACCCAGTTACCCCATTCTCCGCATTCTTACACAGTAACCCCATTGTCCCAATTCGTACCCAGTTACCCCATTCACCCCGTTCTTACCCATTAACCCCATTCTCCCCATTCTTACCAAGTAACCCCATTCTCCCCTTTCGTATTCAGAAACCCCATTCTCCCCATTCTTACCCATTAACCCCATTCTCCCCATTCTAACCAAAAAACCGCATTCTCCCCATTCTTACCCAGTAACCCAATTCTCCCCATTCTAACCGAGGAACCCCATTCTCCCCATTCTACCCATTAACCCCATTCTCCCCATTCTTACCCAGTAACCACATTCTCCCTATTCGTACCAAGTAAACCCATTCTCCCCATTCTAACCCATTAACCCCATGCTCCCCATTCTTACCCAGTAACCCCATTATCCCCATTTTTAGCCAGTAACCCCATTCTCCTCATTCTTACCCAGTAACCCCATTCTCCGCACTCTTACCCAGTGACACCATTTTCACCATTCATAACCAGTAACCCCATTATCCCCATTCTTACCCAGTAACCCCCATTCTCCCCATTCTTACCCATTAACCCCATTCTTACCCAGTAACCCCATTCTTACCAATTAACCCCATTCTCCCCATTCTTACTCAGTAACCGCATTCTCCCCATTCTATCCCAATAACCCCATTCTCCCCATTCTTACCCAGAAACCCATTCTCCCCATTCTTACCCAGTAACCTCATACTCACCATTGTTACCTAGTAACCCCATTCTCCCCATACATTCCCAGTAAACCCATTCTCCCCATTCCTACCCAGTAACCCCATTCTCCCCATTCGTACCCAGTTACTCCATTCTCCCCATTCTTAACCATTAACCACATTCTCCCCATTCTTTGCCAGTTACCCCATTCTCCCCATTCTTACTCATTAACACAATTCTCCCCATTCTTCCCAACTTACCCCAAACTCCTTATTCGTATACAGTAACCCCATTCTACCCACTCTTACCTTTTAACCCCATTCTCCCCATTCTAACCAAGTAAGACAATTCTCCCCATTCTTATCGAGTAACCCCATTCTCCCAATTCGTACCCAGTTACTCCATTCTCCCCATTCTTAACCATTAACCACATTCTCCCCATTCTTTGCCAGTTACCCCATTCTACCCATTCTTACTCATTAACACCATTCTCCCCATTCTTCCCAACTTACCCCAAACTCCTCATTTGTATACAGTAACCCCATTCTCCCCATTCTTACCCATTAACCCCATTCTCCCCATTCTACCCAAGTAACACAATTCTCCCCATTCTTATCGAGTAACCCCATTCTCCCCATTCGTACCCAGTTACGCCATTCTCCCCATTCTTACCCATTAACCCCATTCTCCCCATTCTTACCCATTAACCCCATACACACCATTATTGCTCAGTAACCCCATTCTCCCCATTTTTACCCAGTAACCCCATTCTCCCCATCCTAACCATTAACCCCATTCTCCTCATTCTTATCCAATAACCCCATACTCCCCATTCTTACCCAGTAACCCCATTCTCCCCATTCGTACCCAGTAACCCCAATCTCCCCAGTCCTACCCAGTAACCCCATTCTCCACATTCTTACCCAGTAACCCCATTCTCCCCATTCATCGCCAGTAACCCCATACTCCCCATTCTTAGCCAGTAACCAGATTCTCCCCATTCTTACCGAGTAACCCCATTCTGCCCATTCTTACCCAGTAACCCCTTACTCCCCATTCTAACCCAGTACGCCCATTCTCCCCATTCTTTCCCAGTAACCCCATTCTACACATTGTTCACCAATAACCCATTTCTCCCCATTCTTACCCAGTAGCACCCTACACCCCATTCTTGCCCAAAAAACCCATTCTCCCAATTCTTACCCAGTAACCCCATTCTCCCTGTTCATACCCAGTAACCCTACTCTCCCCATTCTTAGCCAGTAACCCCATTCTCCCGAGTCATACCCGGTAACCCCATTCTTACCCAGTAACCCCATTCTCCCCATTCTTACCCAGTAACCCAATTCTCCCCATTCTTACTCAGTAACCCCATACTCACCATTGTTACCCAGGAACCCCATTCTCCCCATTCGTACCCTGTAACCCCATTCTCCCCATTCTAACCCATTAAACCCATTCTCCCCATTCTTACCAAGTATCCCCATTTTCCCATTATTACCCAGTAACCCCATTCTCCCCATTCTTACGCAGTAACCCCATTCTCCCCATTCTTACCCAGTTAACCCAATCCCCCCATTCTTTCCCAGTAACCCGATTCTCCCCATTCTTACCCAGTTACCCCATTCTCCCCATTCTTACCCATTAAGCCCATTCTCCCCATTCTTACCCAGCAACCACATACTCCATTTTCTTTCCCAGTATCCCCATTCTCCCCATTCATACCCAGTAACCTCATTCTCCCCAATCTTACCCAGTAACCCCTTACTCCCCATTCTAACCCAGTAACCTCATTCCCCCATTTTTACCTAGTAAACACATTCTCACCATTTTTACCCAGTAACCCCATACTCCCCATTCTTAACGAGTAACCCCATAAACCCCATTCTTACCCAGTAACCCCATTATCCACATTCTTACCCATTAACCCATTCTCCTCATTCCTACCCAGTAACCCCATACTCCCCATTCTTACCCACTACCCCCATTCATCCCATTCTTACCCAGCAACCCCATTCTTCCCCAGTGACCCCATTCACCCCATTCTTACCCAGTAACCCCATTCTTACAAATTAACCCCATTCTCCCCATTCTTACTCAGTAACCCCATTCTCCCCATTCCTACCCAGTAACCCCATTCTCCCCATTCATACCCAGTTACTCCATTCTCCCCATTCTTAACCATTAACCACATTCTCCCCATTCTTTGCCAGCTACCCCATTCTCCCCATTCTTACTCATTAACACAATTCTCCACATTCTTCCCAAGTTACCCCAAACTCCTCATTCGTATACAGTAACCCCATTTTCCCCATTCTTAACCATTAACCCCATTCTCCCCATTCTAACCAAGTAACACAATTCTCCCCATTCTTATCGAGTAACCCCATTCTCCCCATTCGTTCCCATTTACCCCATTCTCCCCATTCTGACCAATTAACCCCATTCTCCCCATCCTACCCAGTAACCCCATTCTCCTCATTCTTAACCAATAACCCCATACTCCCCATTCTTACCCAGTAACCCCATTCTCCCCATTCGTACCCAGTAACCACAATCTCCCCAGTCCTACCTAGTAACCCCATTCTCCCCATTCTTACCCAGTAACCCCATTCTCCCCATTCCTCGCCAGTAACCCCATACTCCCCATTCTTAGCCTGTAACCACATTCTCCCCATTCTTTCCCAGTAACCCCATTCTGCCCAATCTTACCCAGTTACCCCTTACTCCCCATTCTTACCCACTACGCCCATTCTCCCCATTCTTTCCCAGTAACCCCATTCTACCCATTGTTCACCAATAACCCCATTCGCCCCATTCTAACCCAGTAGCCCCCTAAACCCCATTCTTTCCCAAAAACCCCATTCTCCCAATTCTTACCCAGTAACCCCATTCTCTCTGTTCATACCCAGTAACCCTACTCTCCCCATTCTTAGCCAGTAACCCCATTCTCCCGATTCATACCCGGTAACCCCATTCTTACCCAGTAAACCCATTCTCCCCATTCTTAACCAGTAACCCCATACTCCTCATTCTTACCCAGTAAACCCATTCTCCCCAATCTTACCCACTAACCCCATTCTCCCCATTCTTAACCAGTAATCACATTCTCGCCATTCTTACCCAGTAACCCCATTCTCCACATTCTTACCCAGTTACCCCATTCTCCCCATTCGTACCCAGTAACCCCATTCTCCCCATTCTTACCCGGTAACCCCGTTCTCCCCATTGTTACCCATTAACGCCATTCTCCACAATCTTACCAATTAAACCCATTCTCCCCATTCATACCCAGTAACCCCATACTCCCCATTCTTACCCAGTAACCACATTCTCCCGATTCTTACCCAGTAACCCCATTCTGCCCATTCTTACCCAGTAACCCCATACTCCCCATTCGTACCCAGTAACCCCATATTCACCATTCTTATCCAGTAACCCCATTATCCCAATTCTTACCAAGCAACCCCATCTCCCCATTCTTACCCAGTAACCCCATTCTCCCCATTTTTACCCATTAACCCCATTCTCCCCATTCATACCCAGTAACCCCATCTCCCCATTCTTACCCATAACCCCATTCTTCACATTCTTACCCATTAACACCATTCTCCGCATTCATACCCAGTAACCCCATTCTCCCCATTCTTACTCAATAACCCCATTCTCCGCATTCTTACCCAGTAACACCATTCTCGCCATTATTACCCAATAACCCCTTTCTCCCCATTCTTAACTGGTAATCACATACTCTCCATTCATATCCAGTAACCTCATTCTCCCCATTCTTACCCAGTAACCTCATACTCACCATTGTTACCTAGTAACCCCATTCTCCCCATACATTCCCAGTAAACCCATTCTCCCCATTCCTAGCCAGTAACCCCATTCTCCCCATTCGTAACCAGTTACTCCATTCTACCCATTCTTAACCATTAACCACATTCTCCCCATTCTTTGCCAGTTACCCCATTCTACCCATTCTTACTCATTAACACCATTCTCCCCATTCTTCCCAACTTACCCCAAACTCCTCATTCGTATACAGTAACCCCATTCTCCCCATTCTTACCCATTAACCCCATTCTCCCCATTCTAACCAAGTAACACAATTCTCCCCATTCTTATAGAGTAACCCCATTCTCCCCATTCGTACCAAGTTACGCCATTCTCCCCATTCTTACCCATTAACCCCATTCTCCCCATTCTTACCCATTAACCCCATACACACCATTATTGCTCAGTAACCCCATTCTCCCCATTTGTACCCAGTATCCCCATTCTCCCCATCCTAACCATTAACCCCATTCTCCTCATTCTTATCCAATAACCCCATACTCCCCATTCTTACCCAGTAACCCCATTCTCCCCATTCGTACCCAATAACCACATTCTCCCCAGTCCTACCCAGTAACCACATTCTCCACATTCTTACCCAGTAACCCCATTCTCCCCATTCATCGCCAGTAACCCCATACTCCCCATTCTTAGCCAGTAACCACATTATCTCCATTCTTACCCAGTAACCCATTACTCCCCATTCTAACCCAGTAACCCCATTCCCCCATTTTTACCTAGTAAACACATTCTCACCATTTTTACCCAGTAACCCCATACTCCCCATTCTTAACCAGTAACCCCATAAACCCCATTCTTACCCAGTAACCCCATTATCCACATTCTTACCCATTAACCCATTCTCCTCATTCCTACCCAGTAACCCCATACTCCCCATTCTTACGCACTAACCCCATTCATCCCATTCTTACCCAGCAACCCCATTCTTACCCAGTGACCCCATTGACCCCATTCTTACCCAGTAACCCCATTCTTACAAATTAACCCCATTCTCCCCATTCTTACTCAGTAACCCCATTCTCCCCATTCCTACCCAGTAACCCCATTCTCCCCATTCGTACCCAGTTACTCCATTCTCCCCATTCTTAACCATTAACCACATTCTCCCCATTCTTTGCCAGCTACCCCATTCTCCCCATTCTTACTCATTAACACAATTCTCCACATTCTACCCAAGTTACCCCAAACTCCTCATTCGTATACAGTAACCCCATTCTCCCCATTCTTAACCATTAACCCCATTCTCCCCAATCTAACCAAGTAACACAATTCTCCCCATTCTTATCGAGTAACCCCATTCTCCCCATTCGTTCCCATTTACCCCATTCTCCCCATTCTTACCCATTAACCCCATTCTCCCCATCCTACCCAGTAACCCCATTCTCCTCATTATTAACCAATAACCCCATACTCCCCATTCTTACCCAGTAACCCCATTCTCCCCATTCGTACCCAGTAACCACATTCTCCCCAGTCCTACCCAGTAACCCCATTCTCCCCATTCTTACCCACTATGCCCATTCTCCCCATTCTTTCCCAGTAACCCCATTCTACCCATTGTTCACCAATAACCCCATTCGCCCCATTCTTACCCAGTAGACCCCTAAACCCCATTCTTTCCCAAAAACCCCATTCTCCCCATTCTTACCCAGTAACCCCATACTCCACATTCTTTCCCAGTAAACCCATTCTCCCCATTCTTACCCACTAACCCCATTCTCCCCATTCTTAACAAGTAATCTCATTCTCCCCATTCTTACCCAGTAACCCCATTCTCCCCATCCTTACACAGTTACCCCATTCTCCCCATTCGAAACCCAGTAACCCCATTCTCCCCAATCATACCCAGTAACCCCATACTCCCCATTCTTACCCAGGAACCACATTCTCCCGATTCTTTCCCAGTAACCCCATTCTGCCCAGTCTTACCCAGTAACCCCATACTCCCCATTCGTACCCAGTAACCCCATATTCACCATTCTTACCCAGTAACCCCATTATCCCGATTCTTACCAAGTAACCCCATCTCCCCATTCTTACCCAGTAACCCCATTCTCCCCATTTTTACCCATTAACCACATTCTCCCCATTCATACCTAGTAACCCCATCTCCCCATTCTTACCCAGTAACCCCATTCTTCACATTCTTACCCATTAACACCATTCTCCGCATTCTTACCCAGTAACCCCATACTCACCATTCTTACCCAGTAACCCCATTCTCCCCATTCGTTCCCATTTACCCCATTCTCCCCATTCTGACCAATTAACCCCATTCTCCCCATCCTACCCAGTAACCCCATTCTCCTCATTCTTAACCAATAACCCCATACTCCCCATTCTTACCCAGTAACCCCATTCTCCCCATTCGTACCCAGTAACCACATTCTCCCCAGTCCTACCCAGTAACCCCATTCTCCCCATTCTTACCCATTAACCCCATTCTCCCCATTCCTCGCCAGTAACCCCATACTCCCCATTCTTAGCCAGTAACCACATTCTCCCCATTCTTTCCCTGTAACCCCATTCTGCCCAATCTTACCCAGTTACCCCTTACTCCCCATTCTTACATACTGCGCCCATTCTCCCCATTCTTTCCCAGTAACCCCATTCTAACCATTGTTCACCAATAACCCCATTCGCCCCATTCTAACCCAGTAGCCCCCTAAACCCCATTCTTTCCCAAAAACCCCATTCTCCCAGTTCTTACCCAGTAACCCCATTCTCCCTGTTCATACCCAGTAACCCTACTCTCCCCATTCTTAGCCAGTAACCCCATTCTCCCGATTCATACCCGGTAACCCCATTCTTACCCAGTAAACCCATTCTCCCCATTCTTACCCAGTAACCCCATACTCCTCATTCTTACCCAGTAAACCCATTCTCCCCAATCTTACCCACTAACCCCATTCTCCCCATTCTTAACCAGTAATCACATTCTCCCCATTCTTACCCAGTAACCCCATTCTCCACATTCTTACCCAGTTACCCCATTCTCCCCATTCGTACCCAGTAACCCCATTCTCCCCATTCTTACCCGGTAACCCCGTTCTCCCCATTGTTACCCATTAACGTCATTCTCCACATTCTTACCAAATAAACCCATTCTCCCCATTCATACCCAGTAACCCCATACTCCCCATTCTTACCCAGTAACCACATTCTCCCGATTCTTACCCAGTAACCCCATTCTGCCCATTCTTACCCAGTAACCCCATACTCCCCATTCGTACCCAGTAACCCCATATTCACCATTCTTATCCAGTAACCCCATTATCCCGATTCTTACCAAGCAACCCCATCTCCCCATTCTTACCCAGTAACCCCATTCTCCCCATTTTTACCCATTAACCCCATTCTCCCCATTCATACCCAGTAACCCCATCTCCCCATTCTTACCCATAACCCCATTCTTCACATTCTTACCCATTAACACCATTCTCCGCATTCATACCCAGTAACCCCATTCTCCCCATTCTTACTCAATAACCCCATTCTCCGCATTCTTACCCAGTAACACCATTCTCCCCATTATTACCCAATAACCCCTTTCTCCCCATTCTTAACTGGTAATCACATACTCTCCATTCATATCCAGTAACCTCATTCTCCCCATTCTTACCCAGTAACCTCATACTCACCATTGTTACCTAGTAACCCCATTCTCCCCATACATTCCCAGTAAACCCATTCTACCCATTCCTACCCAGTAACCCCATTCTCCCCATTCGTACCCAGTTACTCCATTCTCCCCATTCTTAACCATTAACCACATTCTCCCCATTCTTTGCCAGTTACCCCATTCTCCCCATTCTTACTCATTAACACCATTCTCCCCATTCTTCCCAACTTACCCCAAACTCCTCATTCGTATACAGTAACCCCATTCTCCCCATTCTTACCCATTAACCCCATTCTCCCCATTCTAACCAAGTAACACAATTCTCCCCATTCTTATCGAGTAACCCCATTCTCCCCATTCGTACCCAGTTACGCCATTCTCCCCATTCTAACCCATTAACCCCATTCTCCCCATTCTTTCCCAGTAACCCCATTCTACCCATTGTTCACCAATAACCCATTTCTCCCCATTCTTACCCAGTAGCACCCTACACCCCATCCTTGCCCAAAAAACCCATTCTCCCAATTCTTACCCAGTAACCCCATTCTCCCTTTTCATACCCAGTAACCCTACTCTCCCCATTCTTAGCCAGTAACCCCATTCTCCCGAGTCATACCCGGTAACCCCATTCTTACCCAGTAACCCCATTCTCCCCATTCTTACCCAGTAACCCAATTCTCCCCATTCTTACTCAGTAACCCCATACTCACCATTGTTACCCAGGAACCCCATTCTCCCCATTCGTACCCTGTAACCCCATTCTCCGCATTATTACCCAATAACCCCATTCTCCCCATTCTTAACTAGTAAGCACATACTATCCATTCATATCCATTAACCTCATTCTCCCCATTCTTAACCTGTAACCCCATTCTCCCCATTCATACCCTGTAACCCCATTCGCCCCATTCATAGCCAATAACCCCATTCTCCCCATGCTTTCCCATTAACCCCATTCTCCCCATTCTTACCCAGTAACCTCATACTCACCATTGTTACCCAGTAATCTCATTCTCCCCATACATTCCCAGTAACCCCATTCTCCCCATTCCTACCCAGTAACCCCATTCTCCCCATTCGTACCCAGTTACTCCATTCTCCCCATTCTCTACCGTTAACCACATTCTCCCCATTCTTTGCCAGTTACCCCATTCTCCCCATTCTTACTCATTAACACCATTCTCCCCATTCTTCCCAACTTACCCCAAACTCCTCATTCGTATACAGTAACCCCATTCTCCCCATTCTTACCCATTAACCCCATTCTCCCCATTCTAACCAAGTAACACAATTCTCCCCATTCTTATAGAGTAACCCCATTCTCCCCATTCGTACCAAGTTACGCCATTCTCCCCATTCTTACCCATTAACCCCATTCTCCCCATTCTTACCCATTAACCCCATACACACCATTATTGCTCAGTAACCCCATTCTCCCCATTTGTACCCAGTAACCCCATTCTCCCCATCCTAACCATTAACCCCATTCTCCTCATTCTTATCCAATAACCCCATACTCCCCATTCTTACCCAGTAACCCCATTCTCCCCATTCGTACCCAGTAACCACATTCTCCCCAGTCCTACCCAGTAACCCCATTCTCCACATTCTTACCCAGTAACCCCATTCTCCCCATTCATTGCCAGTAACCCCATACTCCCCATTCTTAGCCAGTAACCACATTATCTCCATTCTTACCCAGTAACCCCATTCTGCCCATTCTTACCCAGTAACCCTTACTCCCCATTCTAACCCAGTACGCCCATTCTCCCCATTCTTTCCCAGTAACCCCATTCTACCCATTGCTCACCAATAACCCATTTCTCTTCATTCTTACCCAGTAGCACCCTACACCCCATTCTTGCCCAAAAAACCCATTCTCCCAATTCTTACCCAGTAACCCCATTCTCCCTGTTCATACCCAGTAACCCTACTCTCCCCATTCTTAGCCAGTAACCCCATTCTCCCGAGTCATACCCGGTAACCCCATTCTTACCCAGTAAACCCATTCTCCCCATTCTTACCCAGTAACCCCATAGTCCCCATTCTTACCCAATAACCCCGTTCTCCCCATTGTTACCAATTAACGCCATTCTCCACATTCTTACTAAATAACCCCATACTCCCCATTCGTACCCAGTAACCCCATATTCACCATTCTTATCCAGTAACCCCATTATCCCGATTCTTACCAAGTAATCCCATCTCCCCATTCTTACCCAGTAACCCCATTCTCCCCATTTTTACCCATTAACCCCATTCTCCCCATTGATACCCTGTAACCCCATTCCCCCCATTCATAGCCAATAACCCCCATTCTCCCCATGCTTTCCCATTAACCCCATTCTCCCCATTCTTACCCATTAACCACATTCTCCCCATTCTACCAAGTATCCCCATTCTTTCCATTTGTACCCAGTAACCCCATTCTCCCCATTCTTACCCAGTAACCGCATTCTCCCAATTCGTACCCAGTAACCCCATTCTCCCCATTCTTACCCATTAACCCCATTCCCCCCATTCTATCAATAATCCCCATTCTCCCCATTTGTACCCAGTAACCCCATTCTCCCTATTCTCATCCAGTAACCACATTCTCACCTTTCTTACCCAGTAACCCCATTCTTAACCAGTAACTCCATTCTCCCCATTCTTTCCCATCAACCCCATTCTCCCCATTCTTACCCAGTGACCCCATTCACCCCATTCTTACCCTGTAACCCCATGCGCCCCATTCGTAGCCAGTAAACCTATTCTCCCCATTTTTACCAAGTAACCCCGTTCTCCACATTCTTACCCATTAATCCCATTCCCCCCAATTTTCCCAAGTAACCCCATTCTCCCCATTCGTGGCCAGTAACCCCATTCTCCCCATTCTTACCCATTAAGCCCATTCTCCCCATTCTAACCAAGTAACCCAATTCTCCCCTTGCTTATCCAGTAACCCCATTCTCCCCATTCAAACCCAGTTACCCCATTCTCCGCATTCTTACAAAGTAACCCCATTGTCCCAATTCATACCCAGTTACCCCATTCTCCCCGTTCTTACCCATTAACCCCATTCTCCCCATTCTTACCAAGTAACCCCATTCTGCCCTTTCGTATCCCGTAACCCCATTCCCCCCATTCTTACCCATTAACCCCATTCTCCCCATTCTAACCGAAAAACCCCATTCTCCCCATTCTTACCCAGTAACCCAATTCTCCCCATTCTAACCGAGGAACCCCATTCTCCCCATTCTTACCCATTAACCCCATTCTCCCCATTCTTACACAGTAACCAAATTCTCCCTATTCGTACCAAGTAAACCCATTCTCCCCATTCTAACCCATTAACCCCATTCTCCCCATTCTTACCCAGTAACCCCTTTATCCCCATTTTTAGCCAGTAACCCCATTCTCCTCATTCTTACCCAGTAACCTCATTCTCCACATTCTTACCCAGTGACACCATTTTCCCCATTCATAACCAGTAACCCCATTATCCCCATTCTTACCCAGTAACACCCATTCTCCCCATTCTTACCCAGTAACCCCATTCTTACCCAGTAACCCCATTTTTAACCAGTAACCGCATTCACCCCATTCTTACCCAGTAACCCCATTCCTACCAATTAACCCCATTCTCCCCATTGTTACTCAGTAACCGCATTCTCCCCATTCTAACCCAATAACCCCATTCTCCCCATTCTTACCCAGTAACCCCATTCTCCCCATTCTTACCCAGTAATCTCATACTCACCATTGTTACCCAGTAACCGCATTCTCCCCATACATTCCCAGTAACCCCATTCTCCCCATTCCTACCCAGTAACCCCATTCTCCCCATTCGTACCCAGTTACTACATTCTCCCCATTCTTAACCATTAACCACATTCTCCCCATTCTTTGCCAGTAACCCCATTCTCCCCATTCTTACTCATTAACACCATTCACCCCATTTTTCCCAAGGTACCCCAAACTCCTCATTCGTATACAGTAACCCCATTCTCCCCATTCTTACCCATTAACCCTATTCTCCACATTCTAACCAAGTAAAACAATTCTCCCCATTCTTATCGAGTAACCTCATTCACCCCATTTGTACCCAGTTGCCCCATTCTCCCCATTCTTAACCATTAACCCCATTCTCCCCATTCTTTCCCATTAACCCCATACACACCATTATTGCTCAGTAACCCCATTCTCCCCATTCGTACCCAGTAACCCCATTCTCCCCATCCTACCCAGTAACCCCATTCTCCTCATTCTTAACCAATAACCCCATACTCCCCATTCTAACCCAGTAACCCCATTCTCCCCATTCGTTCCCAGTCACCACATTCTCCCCAGTCCTACCCAGTAACCCCATTCTCCCCATTCTTACCCAGTAACCCCATTCTCCCCATTCCTCGCCAGTAACCCCATACTCCCCATTCTTAGCCAGTAACCACATTATCCCCATTCTTACCCAGTAACCCCATTCTGCCCATTCTTACCCAGTAACCCCATTCTTACCCAGTAACCGCATTCACCCCATTCTTACCCAGTAACCCCATTCTTACCAATTAACCCCATTCTCCCCATTCTTACTCAGTAACTGCATTCTCCCCATTCTAACCCAATAACCCCATTCTCCCCATTCTTACCCAGTAACCCCATTCTCCCCATTCTTACCCAGTAACCTCATTCTCACCATTGTTACCCAGTAACCCCATTCTCCCCATACATTCCCAGTAACCCCATTCTCCCCATTCCTACCCAGTAACCCCATTCTCCCCATTCGTACCCAGTTACTACATTCTCCCCATTCTTAACCATTAACCACATTCTCCCCATTCTTTGCCGGTTACCCCATTCTCCCCATTCTTACTCATTAACACCATTCTCCCCATTCTTCCAAAGTTACCCCAAACTCCTCATTCGTATACAGTAACCCCATTCTCCCCATTCTTACCCATTAGCCCCATTCTCCCCATTCTAACCAAGTAACACAATTCTCCCCATTCTTATCGAGTAACCCCATTCTCCCCATTGGTACCCAGTTACCCCATTCTCCCCATTCTTACCCATTAACCCCATTCTCCCCATTCTTACTCATTAACCCCATACACACCATTATTGCTCAGTAACCCCATTCTCCCCATTCGTACCCAGTAACCCCATTCTCCCCATCCTACCCAGTAACCCCATACTCCTCATTCTTAACCAATAACCCCATACTCCCAATTCTTACCCAGTAACCCCATTCTCCACATTCGTACCCAGTAACCACATTCTCCCCAGTCATACCCAGTAACCCCATTCTCCCCATTCTTACCCAGTATCCCCATTCTCCCCATTCCTCGCCAGTAACCCCATACTCCCCATTCTTAGCCAGTAACCACATTATCCCCATTATTACCCAGTAAGCCCACTCTGCCCATTCTTCCCAGTAACCCCTTACTCCCCATTCTTACCCAGTACGCCCATTCTCCCCATTCTTTCCCAGTAACCCCATTCTACCCATTGTTCACCAATAACCCCATTCTCCCCATTCTTACCCAGTAGCCCCCTACACCACATTCTTACCCAAAAACCCCATTCTCCCAATGCTTTCCCATTAACCCCATTCTCCCTGTTCATACCCAGTAACCCTACTCTCCCCATTCTTAGCCAGTAACCCCATTCTCCCGATTCATACCCGGTAACCCCATTCTTACCCAGTAAACCCATTCTCCCCATTCTTACCCAGTACGCCCATACTCCCCATTCTTACCCAGTAAACCCATTCTCCCCATTCTTACCCACTAACCCCATTCTCCCCATTCTTAACCAGTAATCCAATTCTCCCCATTCTTACCCAGTAACCCCATTCTCCCCATTCTTACCCAGTAACCCAATTCTCCCTATTCTAACCGAGGAACCCCATTCTCCCCATTCTTACCCAGTAACCCCGTTCTCCCCAATGTTACCCATTAACGCCATTCTCCACATTCTTACCAAATAACCACATTCTCCCCAATCATACCCAGTAACCCCATACTCCCCATTCTTACCCAGGAACCACATTCTCCCGATTCTTACCCAGTAACCCCATTATCCCGATTCTTACCAAGTAACCCCATCTCCAAATTCTTACCCAGTAACCCCATTCTCCCCATTTTTACCCATTATCCCCATTCTCCCCATTCATACCTAGTAACCCCATCTCCCCATTCTTACCCAGTAACCCCATTTTTCCCTTTTTTACCCATTAACCCCATTCTCCCCATTCATACCTAGTAACCCCATCTCCGCATTCTTACCCAGTAACCCCATTCTCACCATTCTTACCCAATAACCCCATTCTCTGCATTCTTACCCAGGAACCCCATTCTCCCCATTATTACCCAATAACACATTTCTCCCCGTTCTTAACTAGTAACCACATACTATCCATTCATATCCAATAACCTCATTCTCCCCATTCTTAACCTGTAACCCCATTCTCCCCATTGATACCCTGTAACCCCATTCCCCCCATTCATTGCCAATAACCCCATTCTCCCCATGCTTTCCCTTTAACCCCATTCTCCCCATTCTTACCCAGTAACCCCATACTCTCCATTCTTACCCAATAAACCTATACTCCCCATTCTTACCCATTAACCCTATTCCCCCCATTCTTACCCAGTAACCCCATTCTTACCAATTAACCCCATTCTCCCCATTCTTACTCAGTAACTGCATTCTCCCCATTCTAACCCAATAACCCCATTCTCCCCATTCTTACCCAGTAACCCCATTCTCCCCATTCTTACCCAGTAACCTCATTCTCACCATTGTTACCCAGTAACCCCATTCTCCCCATACATTCCCAGTAACCCCATTCTCCCCATTCCTACCCAGTAACCCCATTCTCCCCATTCGTACCCAGTTACTACATTCTCCCCATTCTTAACC
The DNA here is from genome assembly GCF_964194155.1 of Cetorhinus maximus. Classification (NCBI taxonomy): domain Eukaryota; kingdom Metazoa; phylum Chordata; class Chondrichthyes; order Lamniformes; family Cetorhinidae; genus Cetorhinus; species Cetorhinus maximus. The sequence goes on along the minus strand of NW_027596249.1, from coordinate 159,901 downwards.
ATTAACCACATTCTCCCCATTCTTTGCCGGTTACCCCATTCTCCCCATTCTTACTCATTAACACCATTCTCCCCATTCTTCCAAAGTTACCCCAAACTCCTCATTCGTATACAGTAACCCCATTCTCCCCATTCTTACCCATTAGCCCCATTCTCCCCATTCTAACCAAGTAACACAATTCTCCCCATTCTTATCGAGTAACCCCATTCTCCCCATTGGTACCCAGTTACCCCATTCTCCCCATTCTTACCCATTAACCCCATTCTCCCCATTCTTACTCATTAACCCCATACACACCATTATTGCTCAGTAACCCCATTCTCCCCATTCGTACCCAGTAACCCCATTCTCCCCATCCTACCCAGTAACCCCATACTCCTCATTCTTAACCAATAACCCCATACTCCCAATTCTTACCCAGTAACCCCATTCTCCACATTCGTACCCAGTAACCACATTCTCCCCAGTCATACCCAGTAACCCCATTCTCCCCATTCTTACCCAGTATCCCCATTCTCCCCATTCCTCGCCAGTAACCCCATACTCCCCATTCTTAGCCAGTAACCACATTATCCCCATTATTACCCAGTAAGCCCACTCTGCCCATTCTTCCCAGTAACCCCTTACTCCCCATTCTTACCCAGTACGCCCATTCTCCCCATTCTTTCCCAGTAACCCCATTCTACCCATTGTTCACCAATAACCCCATTCTCCCCATTCTTACCCAGTAGCCCCCTACACCACATTCTTACCCAAAAACCCCATTCTCCCAATGCTTTCCCATTAACCCCATTCTCCCTGTTCATACCCAGTAACCCTACTCTCCCCATTCTTAGCCAGTAACCCCATTCTCCCGATTCATACCCGGTAACCCCATTCTTACCCAGTAAACCCATTCTCCCCATTCTTACCCAGTACGCCCATACTCCCCATTCTTACCCAGTAAACCCATTCTCCCCATTCTTACCCACTAACCCCATTCTCCCCATTCTTAACCAGTAATCCAATTCTCCCCATTCTTACCCAGTAACCCCATTCTCCCCATTCTTACCCAGTAACCCAATTCTCCCTATTCTAACCGAGGAACCCCATTCTCCCCATTCTTACCCAGTAACCCCGTTCTCCCCAATGTTACCCATTAACGCCATTCTCCACATTCTTACCAAATAACCACATTCTCCCCAATCATACCCAGTAACCCCATACTCCCCATTCTTACCCAGGAACCACATTCTCCCGATTCTTACCCAGTAACCCCATTATCCCGATTCTTACCAAGTAACCCCATCTCCAAATTCTTACCCAGTAACCCCATTCTCCCCATTTTTACCCATTATCCCCATTCTCCCCATTCATACCTAGTAACCCCATCTCCCCATTCTTACCCAGTAACCCCATTTTTCCCTTTTTTACCCATTAACCCCATTCTCCCCATTCATACCTAGTAACCCCATCTCCGCATTCTTACCCAGTAACCCCATTCTCACCATTCTTACCCAATAACCCCATTCTCTGCATTCTTACCCAGGAACCCCATTCTCCCCATTATTACCCAATAACACATTTCTCCCCGTTCTTAACTAGTAACCACATACTATCCATTCATATCCAATAACCTCATTCTCCCCATTCTTAACCTGTAACCCCATTCTCCCCATTGATACCCTGTAACCCCATTCCCCCCATTCATTGCCAATAACCCCATTCTCCCCATGCTTTCCCTTTAACCCCATTCTCCCCATTCTTACCCAGTAACCCCATACTCTCCATTCTTACCCAATAAACCTATACTCCCCATTCTTACCCATTAACCCTATTCCCCCCATTCTACCAAGTATCCCCATTCACCCCATTTGTACCCAGTAACCCCATTCTCCCCATGCTTACCCAGTAACCCCATTCTCCCAATTCGTACCCAGTAACCCCATTCTCCCCATTCTATCAATTATCCTCATTCTCCCCATTTGTACCCAGTAACCCCATTCTCCCTATTCTTACCCAGTAACCACATTCTCACCATTTTTACCCAGTAACCCGATTTTTAACCAGTAACGCTATTCTCCCCATTCTTTCCCATTAACCCCATTCTCCCCATTCTTACCCAGTAACCCCATTCACCCCATTCTTACCCTGTAACCCCATTCACCCCATTCGTACCCAGTAAACCTATTCTCCCCATTTTTACCAAGTAACCCCGTTCTCACCATTCTTACCCATTAATCACAAACTCCCATTCTTAGCCAATTAGCCCACTCTCCACATTCTTACCCATTAACCCCATTCTCCCCAATCTTACCAAGTAACCCTATTCTCCCCATTCGTGGCCAGTAACCCCATTCTCCCCATTCTTACCCATTAAGCCCATTCTCCCCATTCTAACCAAGTAACCCAATTCTCCCCTTGCTTAGCCAGTAACCCCATTCTCCCCATTCGAACCCAGTTACCCCACTTTCCGAATTCTTACACAGTAACCCCATTGTCCCCATTCGTACCCAGTTGCCACATTCTCCCCGTTCTTACCCATTAACCCCATTCACCCCATTCATACCAAGTAACACCATTCTCCCCTTTCGTATCCCGTAAACTCATTCCCCCCATTCTTAATCATTAACCCCATTCTCCCCATTCTAACCGAAAAACCCCATTCTCCCCATTCTTACCCAGTAACCCAATTCTCCCCATTCTAACCGAGGAACCCCATTCTCCCTATTCTTACCCATTAACCCCATTCTCCCCATTCATACCCAGTAACCACATTCTCCCTATTCGTACCAAGTAAACCCATTCTCCCCATTCTAACCCATTAACCCCATTCTCCCCATTCTTACCCAGTAACCCCATTATCCCCATTTTTAGCCAGTAACCCCATTCTGCTCATTATTACCCAGTAACCCCATTCTACCCATTCTTACCCAGTGACACCATTTTCCCCATTCATAACCAGTAACCCCATTATCCCCATTCTTACCCAGTAACCCCCATTCTCCCCATTCTTACCCAGTAACCCCATTCTTATCCAGTAACCCCATTCTTACCCAGTAACCGCATTCACCCCATTCTTACCCAGTAACCCCATTCTTACCAATTAACCCCATTCTCCCCATTCTTACTCAGTAACCGCATTCTCCCCATTCAAACCCAATAACCCCATTCTCCCCATTCTTACCCAGTAACCCCATTCTCCCCATTCTTTCCCAGTAACCTCATACTCACCATTGTTACCCAGTAACCACATTCTCCCCATACATTCCCAGTAACCCCATTCTCCCTATTCCTATCCAGTAACCCCATTCTCCCCATTCGTACCCAGTTACTACATTCTCCCCATTCTTAACCATTAACCACATTCTCCCCTTTCTTTGCCAGTTACCCCATTCTCCCCATTCTTACTCATTAACACCATTCTCCCCATTCTTCGCAAGTTATCCCAAACTCCTCATTCGTATACAGTAACCCCATTCTCCCCATTCTTACCCATTAGCCCCATTCTCCCCATTCTAACCAAGTAACACAATTCTCCCCATTCTTATCGAGTAACCCCTTTCTCCCCATTCGTACCCAGTTACCCCATTCTCCCCATTCATACCCATTAACCCCATTTTCCCACTTCTTACCCATTAACCCCATACACACCATTATTGCCCAGTAACCCCATTCTCCCCATTCATACCCAGTAACCACATTCTCCCCATCCTACCCAGTAACCCCATTCTCCTCATTCTTAACCAATAAAGCCATACTCCCCATTCTTACCCAGTAACCCCATTCTCCCCATTCGTACCCAATAACCACATTCTCCCCAGTCCTACCCAGTAAACCCAATCTCCCCATTCTTACCCAGTATCCCCATTCCTCGCCAGTAACCCCATCCTCCCCATTCTTAGCCAGTAACCACATTATCCCCATTCTTACCCAGTAACCCCATTCTGCCCATTCTTCCCAGTAACCCCTTACTCCCCATTCTTACACAGCACGTCCATTCTCCCCATTCTTCCCAGTAACCCCTTACTCCCCATTCTTACCCAGTACGCCCATTCTCCCCATTCTTTCCCAGTAACCCCATTCTACCCATTATTCACCAATAACCCCATTCTCCCCATTCTTACCCAGTAGCCCCCTACACCCCATTCTTACCCAAAAACCCCATTCTCCCAATTCTTACCCAGTAACCCCATTCTCCCTGTTCATACCCAATAACCCTACTCTCCCCATTCTTAGCCAGTAACCCCATTCTCCCGATTCATACCCGGTAACCCCATTCTTACCCAGTAACCCCATAATCCCCTTTCTTACCCAGTAAACCCATTCTCCCCATTCTTACCCACTAACCCCATTCTCCCCATTCTTAACCAGTAATCCCATTCTCCCCATTCTTACCCAGTAACCCCATTCTCCCCATTCTTACCCAGTTACCCCATTCTCCCCATTCGTACCCAGTAACCCCATTCTCCCCATTCTTACCCAGTAACCCCGTTCTCCCCAATGTTACCCATTAATGCCATTCTCCACATTCTTACCAAATAACCCCATTCTCCCCATTCTTAACCAGTAATCGCATTCTCCCCATTCTTACCCAGTAACCTCATTCTCCCCTTTCTTACCCAGTAAACCCATTCTCCTCATTCTTACCCAGGAACCACATTCTCCCGATTCTTACCCAGTAACCCCATTCTGCCCATTCTTCCCCAGTAACTCCATACTCCCCATTCGTACCCAGTAACCCCATATTCACCATTCTTACCCAGTAACCCCATTATCCCGATTCTTCCCAAGTAACCCCATCTCCCCATTCTTACCCAATTACCCCATTCTCACCATTTTTACCCATTATCCCCCTTCTCCCCATTCACACCTAGTAACCCCATCTCCTCATTCTCACCCAGTAACCCCATTCTCCCCATTTTTACCCATTAACCCCATTCTCCCCATTCATACCTAGTAACCCCATCTCCCCATTCTTACCCAGTAACCCCATTCTTCACATTCTTACCCATTAACACCATTCTCCGCATTCTTACCCAGTAACCCCATTCTCCCCATTCTTACCCAATAACCCCATTCTCCGCATTCTTACCCAGTAACCCCATTCTCCCCATTATTACCCAATAACCCATTTCTCCCCATTCTTAACTGGTAACCACATACTATCCATTCATATCCAGTAACCTCATTCTCCCCATTCGTAACCTGTAACCACAATCTCCCCATTTATACCCTGTAACCCCATTCCCCCCATTCATAGCCAATGACCCCATTCTCCCCATGCTTTCCCATTAACCCCATTCTCCCCATTCTTACCCAGTAACCCCATACTCTCCATTCTTACCCAATAAACCTATACTCCCCATTCTTACCCATTAACCCTATTCTCCCCATTCTACCAAGTATCCCCATTCTCCCCATTTGTACCCAGTAACCCCATTCTCCCCATGCTTACCCAGTAACCCCATTCTCCCAATTCGTACCCAGTAACCCCGTTCTCCCCATTCTTACCCATCAACCCCATTCCCCCAATTCTATCAATTATCCCCATTCTCCCCATTTGTACCCAGTAACCCCATTCTCCCTATTCTTACCCAGTAACCACATTCTCACCATTCTTACCCAGTAACCCCATTCTTAACCAGTAACTCCATTCTCCCCATTCTTTCCCATTAACCCCATTCTCCCCATTCTTACCCAGTAACCCCAGTCACCCCATTCTTACCCTGTAACCCCATTTGCCCCATTCGTAGCCAGTAAACCTATTCTCCCCATTTTTACCAAGTAACCCTGTTCTCCCCATTCTTACCCATTAATCACAAACTCCCCATTCTTGGCCAATTATCCCATTCTCCACATTCTTACCCATTAACCCCATTCTCTCCAATCTTTCCAAGTAACTCCATTCTCCCTATTCATGGCCAGTAAACCCATTCTCCCCATTCTTATCCATTAAGAGCATTCTATCCATTCGAACCAAGTAACCCAATTCTCCCCATGCTTAGCCAGTAACCCCATTCTCCCCATTTGAACCCAGTTACCCCATTCTCCGAATTCTTACACAGTAACCCCATTGTCCCCATTCGTACCCAGTTACCCCATTCTCCCTGTTCTTACCCATTAACCCCATTCTCCCCAATCTTACCAAGTAACCCCATTCTCCCCTTTCGTATCCCGTAACCTCATTCCCCTCATTCTTACCCATTAACCCCATTCTCCCCAATCTAACCGAAAAACCCCATTCTCCGCATTCTTACCCAGTAAACCAATTCTCCCAATTCTAACCGAGGAACCCCATTCTCCTCATTCTTACCCATTAACCCCATTCTCCCCATTCTTACCCAGTAACCACATTCTCCCTATTCGTACCAAGTAAACCAATTCTCCCCATTCTTACCCATTAACCCCATTCCCCCCATTCTATCAATTATCCCCATTCGCCCCATTCGTACCCAGTAAACCTATTCTCCCCATTTTAACCAAGTAACCCCGTTCTCACCATTCTTACCCATTAATCACAATCTCCCCATTCTTAGCCAATTAGCCCACTCTCCACATTCTTACACATTAACCCCATTCTCCCCAATCTTACCAAGTAACCCCATTCTCCCCAATCGTGGCCAGTAACCCCATTCTCCCCATTCTTACCCATTAAGCCCATTCTCCCCATTCTAACCAAGTAACCCAATTCTCCCCATGCTTAGCCAGTAACCCCATTCTCCCCATTCGAACCCAGTTACCCCACTCTCCGAATTCTTACACAGTAACCCCATTGTCCCCATTCGTACCCAGTTGCCCCATTCTCCCCGTTCTTTCCCATTAACCCCATTCTTACCAAGTAACCCCATTCTCCCCTTTCGTATCCCGTAACCTCATTCCCCCCATTCTTACCCATTAACCCCATTCTCCCCATTCTAACCGAAAAACCCCATTCTCCCCATTCTTACCCAGTAACCCAATTCTCCCCATTCTAACCGAGGAACCCCATTCTCCCCTTTCTTACCCAGCACGCCCATTCTCCCCATTCCTTCCCAGTAATCCCATTCTACCCATTGTTCACCAAAAACCCCATTCTCCCCATTCTTACCCAGCAGCCCCCTACACCCCATTCTTACCCAAAAACCCCATTCTCCCAATTATTACCCAGTAACCCCATTCTCCCTGTTCATACCCAGTAACCCTACTCTCCCCATTCTTAGCCAGTAACCCCAATTCTCCCGATTCATACCTGGTAACCCCATTCTTACCCAGTAAACCCATTCTCCCCATTCTTACCCAGTAACCCCATTCTCCCCATTCTTACCCAGTAAACCCATTCACCCCATTCTTATCCACTAACCCCGTTCTCCCCAATGTTACCCATTAACGCCATTCTCCACATTCTTACCAAATAACCCCATTCTCCCCAATCATACCCAGTAAACCCATACTCCCCATTCTTACCCAGGAACCACATTCTCCCGATTCTTTCCCAGTAACCCCATTCTGCCCAGTCTTACCCAGTAACCCCATACTCCCCATTCGTACCCAGTAACCCCATATTCACCATTCTTACCCAGTAACCCCATTATCCCGATTCTTACCAAGTAACCCCATCTCCCCATTCTTACCCAGCAACCCCGTTCTCCCCAATGTTAACCATTAACGCCATTCTCCACATTCTTACCAAATAACCCCATTCTCCCCAATCATACCCAGTAACCACATACTCCCCATTCTTACCCAGGAACCACATTCTCCCGATTCTTACCCAGTAACCCCATACTCACCATTCTTACCCAGTAACCCCATACTCCCCATTCGTACCCAGTAACCCCATATTCACCATTCTTACCCAGTAACCCCATTATCCCGATTCTTACCAAGTGACCCCATCTCCTCATTCTTACCCATTAACCCCATTCTCCCCAATCTTACCAAGTATCACCATTCTCCCCATTCGTGGCCAGTAACCCCATTCTCCCCATTCTTACCCATTAAGCCCATTCTCCCCATTCTAACCAAGTAACCCAATTCTCCCCATGCTTAGCCAGTAACCACATTCTCCCCATTCAAACTCAGTTACCCCACTCTCCGAATTCTTACACAGGATCCCCATTGTCCCCATTCGTACACAGTTGCCCCATTCTCCCCGTTCTTACCCATTAACACCATTCACCCCATTCTTACCATGTATCCCCATTCTCCCCTTTCGTATCCCATAACTTCATTCCCTCCATTCTTACCCATTAACCCCATTCTCCCCATTCTAACCGAAAAACCCCATTCTCCCCATTCTTACCCAGTAACCCAATTCTCCCCATTCTAACCGAGGAACCCCATTCTCCCCATTCTTACCCAGTATTCCCATTCTCCCCATTCCTCGCCAGTAACCCCATACTCCCCATTCTTAGCGAGTAACCACATTATTCCCATTCTTACCCAGTAACCCCATTCTGCCCATTCTTCCCAGTAACTCCTTACTCTCCATTCTTACCCAGCATGCCCATTCTCCCCATTCTTACCCAGTAACCCCATTCTCCCCATTTTTACCCATTATCCCCATTCTCCCCATTCATACCTAGTAAGCCCATCTCCCCATTCTTACCCAGTAACCCCATTCTCCCCATTTTTACCCATTAACCCCATTCTCCCCATTCATACCTAGTAACCCCATCTCCCCATTCTTACCCAGTAACCCCATTCTTCACATTCTTACCCATTAACACCATTCTCCGCATTCTTACCCAGTAACCCCATTCTCCCCATTCTTACCCAATAACCCCATTCTCCGCATTCTTACCCAGTAACCCCATTCTCCCCATTATTACCCAATAACCCATTTCTCCCCATTCTTAACTAGTAACCACATACTATCCATTCATATCCAGTAACCTCATTCTCCCCATTCTTACCCAGTAACCCCATACTCTCCATTCTTACCCAATAAACCTATACTCCCCATTCTTACCCATTAACCCTATTCTCCCCATTCTACCAAGTATCCCCATTCTCCCCATTTGTACCCAGTAACCCCATTCTCCCCATGCTTACCCAGTAACCCCATTCTCCCAATTCGTACCCAGTAACCCAATTCTCCCCATTCTTACCCATCAACCCCATTCCTCCCATTCTATCAATTATCCCCATTCTCCCCATTTGTACCCAGTAACCCCATTCTCCCTATTCTTACCCAGTAACCACATTCTCACCATTCTTACCCAGTAACCCCATTCTTAACCAGTAACTCCATTCTCCCCATTCTTTCCCATTAACCCCATTCTCCCCATTCTTACCCAGTAACCCCATTCACCCCATTCTTACCCTGTAACCCCATTCGCCCCATTCGTAGCCAGTAAACCTATTCTCCCCATTTTTACCAAGTAACCCCGTTCTCCCCATTCTTACCCATTAATCACAAACTCCCCATTCTTGGCCAAGTATCCCATTCTCCACATTCTTACCCATTAACCCCATTCTCCCCAATCTTACCAAGTATCACCATTCTCCCCATTCGTGGCCAGTAACCCCATTCTCCCCATTCTTACCTATTAAGCCCATTCTCCCCATTCTAACCAAGTAACCCAATTCTCCCCATGCTTAGCCAGTAACCCCATTCTCCCCATTCGAACTCAGTTACCCCACTCTCCGAATTCTTACACAGTAACCCCATTGTCTCCATTCGTACACAGTTGCCACATTCTCCCCGTTCTTACCCATTAACCCCATTCACCCCATTCTTAACAAGTATCCCCATTCTCCCCTTTCGTATCCCATAACTTCATTCCCTCCATTCTTACCCATTAACCCCATTCTCCCCATTCTAACCGAAAAACCCCATTCTGCCCATTCTTACCCAGTAACCCAATTCTCCCCATTCTAACCGAGGAACCCCATTGTCCCCATTCTTACCCATTAACCCCATTCTCCCCATTCTTACCCAGTAACCAAATTCTCCCTATTCATACCAAGTAAACCCATTCTCCCCATTCTAACCCATTAACCCCATTCTCCCCATTCTTACCCAGTAACCCCATTATCCCCATTTTTAGCCAGTAACCCCATTCTCCTCATTCTTACCCAGTAACCTCATTCTCCCCATTCTTACCCAGTGACACCATTTTCCCCATTCATAACCAGTAACCCCATTATCCCCATTCTTACCCAGTAACACCCATTCTCCCCATTCTTACCCAGTAACCCCATTCTTATCCAGTAACCCCATTCTTACCCAGTAACCGCATTCACCCCTTTCTTACCCAGTAACCCCATTCTTACCAATTAACCCCATTCTCCCCATTCTTACTCAGTAACCGCATTCTCCCCATTCTAACCCAATAACCCCATTCTCCCCATTCTTACCCAGTAACCCCATTCTCCCCAATCTTACCCTGTAACCTCATACTCACCATTGTTACCCAGTAACCCCATTCTCCCCATACATTCCCAGTAACCCCATTCTCCCCATTCCTTCCCAGTAACCCCATTCTCGCCATTCGTACCCAGTTACTACATTCTCCCCATTCTTAACCATTAACCACATTCTCCCCATTCTTTGCCAGTTACCCCATTCTCCCCATTCTTACCCATTAACCCCATTCTCCCCATTCTTACCCATTCACCCCATACACACCATTATTGCTCAGTAACCCCATTCTCCCCATTCGTACCCAGTAACCCCATTCTCCCCATCCTACCCAGTAACCCCATTCTCCTCATTCTTAACCAGTAACCCCATACTCCCCATTCTTAACCAGTAACCCCATTCTCCCCTTTCGTACCCAGTAACCTCATTCTCCCCAGTCCTACCCAGTAACCCCATTCTCCCCATTCTTACCCAGTATCCCCATTCTCCCCATTCCTCGCCAGTAACCCCATACTCCCCATTCTTAGCGAGTAACCACATTATCGCCATTCTTACCCAGTAACCCCATTCTGCCCATTCTTCCCAGTAACTCCTTACTCTCCATTCTTACCCAGCACGCCCATTCTCCCCATTCTTACCCAGTTACCCCATTCTCCCCATTTTTACCCATTATCCCCATTCTCCCCATTCATACCTAGTAACCCCATCTCCCCATTCTTACCCATTAACACCATTCTCCGCATTCTTACCCAGTAACCCCATTCTCCCCATTCTTACCCAATAACCCCATTCTCCCCATTCTTACCCAGTAACCCCATTCTCCCCATTATTACCCAATAACCCATTTCTCCCCATTCTTAACTAGTAACCACATACTATCCATTCATATCCAGTAACCTCATTCTCCCCATTCTTAACCTGTAACCCCATTCTCCCCATTGATACCCTGTAACCCCATTCCCCCCATTCATAGCCAATGACCCCATTCTCCCCATGCTTTCCCATTAACCCCATTCTCCCCATTCTTACCCAGTAACCCCATACTCTCCATTCTTACCCAATAAACCTATACTCCCCATTCTTACCCATTAACCCTATTCTCCCCATTCTACCAAGTATCCCCATTCTCCCCATTTGTACCCAGTAACCCCATTCTCCCCATGCTTACCCAGTAACCCCATTCTCCCAATTCGTACCCAGTAACCCAATTCTCCCCATTCTTACCCATCAACCCCATTCCCCCCATTCTATCAATTATCCCCATTCTCCCCATTTGTACCCAGTAACCCCATTCTCCCTGTTCTTACCCAGTAACCACATTCTCACCATTCTTACCCAGTAACCCCATTCTTAACCAGTAACTCCATTCTCCCCATTCTTTCCCATTAACCCCATTCTCCCCATTCTTACCCAGTAACCCCATTCACCCCATTCTTACCCTGTAACCCCATTCGCCCCATTCGTAGCCAGTAAACCTATTCTCCCCATTTTTACCAAGTAACTCCGTTCTCCCCATTCTTACCCATTAATCACAAACTCCCCATTCTTGGCCAATTATCCCATTCTCCACATTCTTACCCATTAACCCCATTCTCTCCAATCTTACCAAGTAACCCCATTCTCCCTATTCATGGCCAGTAAACCCATTCTCCCCATTCTTACCCATTAAGCCCATTCTCCCCATTCTAATCAAGATACCCAATTCTCCCCATGCTTAGCCAGTAACCCCATTCTCCCCATTTGAACCCAGTTACCCCATTCTCCGAATTCTTACACAGTAACCCCATTGTCCCAATTCGTACCCAGTTACCCCATTCTCCCTGTTCTTACCCATTAACCCCATTCTCCCCATTCTTACCAAGTAACCCCATTCTCCCCTTTCGTATCCCGTAACCTCATTCCCCCCATTCTTACCCATTAACCCCATTCTCCCCATTCTAACCGAAAAACCGCAATCTCCCCATTCTTACCCAGTAACCCAATTCTCCACATTCTAACCGAGGAACCCCATTCTCCCCATTCTTACCCATTAACCCCATTCTCCCCATTCTTACCCAGTAACCGCATTCTCCCTATTCGTACCAAGTAAACCCATTCTCCCCATTCTTACCCATTAACCCCATTCCCCCCATTCTATCAATTATCCCCATTCTCCCCATTTGTACCGAGTAACCCCATTCTCCCTATTCTTACCCAGTAACCACATTCTCACCATTTTTACCCAGTAACCCCTTTCTTAACCAGTAACTCTATTCTCCCCATTCTTTCCCATTAACCCCATTCTCCCCATTCTTACCCAGTAACCCCATTCACCCCATTCTTACCCTGTAACCCCATTCGCCCCAGTCGTACCCAGTAAACTTATTCTCCCCATTTTTACCAAGTAACCCCGTTCTCACCATTCTTACCCATTAATCACAAACTCCCCATTCTTAGCCAATTAGCCCACTCTCCTCATTCTTACCCATTAACCCCATTCTCCCCAATCTTACCAAGTATCACCATTCTCCCCATTCGTGGCCAGTAACCCCATTCTCCCCATTCTTACCCATTAAGCCCATTCTCCCCATTCTAACCAAGTAACCCAATTCTCCCCATGCTTAGCCAGTAACCCCATTCTCCCCATTCGAACTCAGTTACCCCAATCTCTGAATTCTTACACAGTAACCCCATTGTCTCCATTCGTACACAGTTGCCACATTCTCCCCGTTCTTACCCATTAACCCCATTCACCCCATTCTTACCAAGTATCCCCATTCTCCCCTTTCGTATCCGTAACTTCATTCCCTCCATTCTTACCCATTAACCCCATTCTCCCCATTCTAACCGAAAAACCCCATTCTTACCCAGTAACCCAATTCTCCCCATTCTAACCGAGAACCCCATTCTCCCCATTCTTAACCATTAACCCCATTCTCCCCATTCTTACCCAGTAACCAAATTCTCCCTATTCGTACCAAGTAAACCCATTCTCCCCATTCTAACCCATTAAACCCATTCTCCCCATTCTTACCCAGTAACCCCAGTATCCCCATTTTTAGCCAGTAACCCCATTCTGCTGATTCTTACCCAGTAACCTCATTCTCCCCATTCTTACCCAGTGACACCATTTTCCCCATTCATAACCAGTCACCCCATTAGCCCCATTCTTACCCAGTAACACCCATTCTCCCCATTCTTACCCAGTAACCCCATTCTTATCCAGTAACCCCATTCTTTCCCAGTAACCGCATTCACCCCATTCTTACCCAGTAACCCCATTCTTACCAATTAACCCCATTCTCCCCATTCTTACTCAGTAACCGCATTCTCCCCATTCTAACCCAATAACCCCATTCTCCCCATTCTTACCCAGTAACCCCATTCTCCCCATTCTTACCCTGTAACCTCATACTCACCATTGTTACCCAGTAACCCCATTCTCCCCATACATTCCCAGTAACCCCATTCTCCCCATTCCTTCCCAGTAACCCCATTCTCGCCATTCGTACCCAGTTGCTACATTCTCCCCATTCTTAACCATTAACCACATTCTCCCCATTCTTTGCCAGTTACCCCATTCTCCCCATTCTTACCCATTAGCCCCATTCTCCCCATTCTAACCAATTAACACAATTCTCCCCATTCTTATCGAGTAACCCCATTCTCCCCATTCGTACCCAGTTACCCCATTCTCCCCATTCTTACCCATTAACCCCATTCTCCCCATTTTTCCCATTAACCCCATACACACCATTATTGCTCAGAAACCCCATTCTCCCCATTCGTACCCAGTAACCCCATTCTCCCCATCATACCCAGTAACCCCATTCTCCTCATTCTTAACCAATAACCCCATACTCCCCATTCTTAACCAGTAACCCCATTCTCCCCTTTCGTACCCAGTAACCACATTCTCCCCAGTCCTACCCAGTAACCCCATTCTCCCCATTCTTACCCAGTATCCCCATTCTCCCCATTCCTCGCCAGTAACCCCATACACCCCATTCTTAGCGAGTAACCACATTATCCCCATTCTTACCCAGTTACCCCATTCTGCCCATTCTTCCCAGTAACTCCTTACTCTCCATTCTTACCCAGCACGCCCATTCTCCCCATTCCTTCCCAGCAACCCCATTCTACCCATTGTTCACCAATAACCCCATTCTCCCCATTCTTACCCAGTAGCCCCCTACACCCCATTCTTACCCAGTAACCCCATTCTCCCAATTATTACCCAATAACCCCATTCTCCCTGTTCATACCCAGTAACCCTACTCTCCCCATTCTTAGCCAGTAACCCCATTCTCCCGATTCATACCTGGTAACCCCATTCTTACCCAGTAAACCCATTCTCCCCATTCTTACCCAGTAACCCCATACTCCCCATTCTTACCCAGTAAACCCATTCTCCCCATTCTTACCCACTAACCCCATTCTCCCCATTCTTAACAAGTAATCCCATTCTCCCCATTCTTACCCAGTAACCCCATTCTCCCCATCCTTACCCAGTTACCCCATTCTCCCCATTCGAAACCCAGTAACCCCATTCTCCCCATTCTTACCCAGTAACCCCGTTCTCCCCAATGTAACCCATTAACGCCATTCTGCACATTCTTACCAAATAACCCCATTCTCCCCAATCATACCCAGTAACCCCATACTCCCCATTCTTACCCAGGAACCACATTCTCCCGATTCTTTCCCAGTAACCCCATTCTGCCCAGTCTTACCCAGTAACCCCATACTCCCCATTCGTACCCAGTAACCCCATATTCACCATTCTTACCCAGTAACCCCATTATCCCGATTCTTACCAAGTAACCCCATCTCCCCATTCTTACCCAGTAACCCCATTCTCCCCATTTTTACCCATTCACCCCATTCTCCCCATTCATACCTAGTAACCCCATCTCCCCATTCTTACCCAGTAACCCCATTCTTTACATTCTTACCCATTAACACCATTCTCCGCATTCTTACCCAGTAACCCCATACTCACCATTCTTACCCAGTAACCCCATTCTCCCCAATCGTACCCAGTAACCCCATTCTCCCCATTATTACCCAATAACCCCATTCTCCCCATTCTTAACTAGTAAGCACATACTATCCATTCATATCCAGTAACCTCATTCTCCCCATTCTTAACCTGTAACCCCATTCTCCCCATTCTTTCCCTGTAACTCCATTCGCCCCATTCATAGCCAATAACCCCATTCTCCCCATGCTTTCCCATTAACCCCATTCTCCCCATTCTTACCCAGTAACCCCATACTCCCCATTCTTACCCAATAAACCTATACTCCCCTTTCTTACCCATTAACCCCATTCTCCCCATTCTACCAAGTATCCCCATTCTCCCCAATTGTACCCAGTAACCCCATTCTCCCCATTCTTACCCAGTAACCCCATTCTCCCAATTCGTACCCAGTAACCCCATTCTCACCATTCTTACCCATTAACCCCATTCCCCCCATTCTAACAATTATCCCCATTCTCCCCATATGTACCCAGTAACCCCATTCTCCCTATTCTTACCCAGTAACCACATTCTCACCATTCTTACCCACTAACCCCAGTCTTAACCAGTAACTCCATTCTCCCCTTTCTTTCCCATTAACCCCATTCTCCCCATTCTTACCCAGTAACCCCATTCACCCCATTCTTACCCTGTAACCCCATTCTCCCCATTCGTACCCAGTTGACCTATTCTTCCCATTTTTACCAAGTAACCCCGTTCTCCCCATTCTTACCCTTTAATCCCATTCTCCCCATTCTTAGCCAATTACCCCATTCTCCACATTCTTAACCATTAACCGCATTCTCCTCCATCTTACCAAGTAACCCCATTCTCCCCATTCGTGGCCAGTAACCCCATTCTCCCTATTCTTACCAATTAATCCCATTCTCCCCATTCTAACCAAGTAACCCAATTCTCCCCATGCTTATCCAGTAACCCCATTCTCCCCAATCGAACCCAGTTAACCCATTCTCCGCATTCTTACACAGTAACCCCATTCTCCTTATTCGTACCAAGTAAACCCATTCTCCCCATTCTAACCCATTAACCCCATTCTCCCCATTCTTACCCAGTAACCCCATTATCCCCAATTTTCGCCAGGAACCCCATTCTCCTCATTCTTACCCACTAACCCCATTCTCCCCATTCTTACCCAGTGACACCATTTTCCCCATTCATAACCAGTAACCCCATTATCCACATTCTTACCCAGTAACCCCCATTCTCCCCATTCTTACCCAGTAACCCCATTCTTATCCAGTAACCGCATTCACCCCATTCTTACCCTGTAACCCCATTCTTACCAATTAACCCCATTCTCCCCATTCTTACCCAGTAACCCCATTCTCCCCATTCTTACCCAGTAACCTCATACTCACCATTGTTACCCAGTAACCCCATTCTCCCCATACATTCCCATTAACCCCATTCTCCCCATTCTAACCCATTAACCCCATTCTCCCCATTCTTACCAAGTAAATCCATTTTCCCATTCATACCCAATAAACCCATTCTCCCCATTCTTACCCAGTAACCACATACTCCACATTCTTCCCAGTAACCCCATTCCCCCATTCTTCCCCAGTTATCCCTTTCTCCCCATTCTTACCCAATAACCCCATAATCCGAATTCTAACCCAGTAAACCCATTCCCTCCATTTTTACCTAGTAACCCCATTCTCCCCATTTTTACCCAGTAACCCCATACTCCCCATTCTTACCCAGTAACCCCATAGTCCCCATTTTTACCCCGTATACCCATTCTCCCCATTCTGACCCAAAACATCCATTCTCCCCATTCCTACCCAGTAACCCCATACTCCCCATTCTTACCCACTAAGCCCATTCATCCCATTCTTACCCAGTAACCCCATTCTCCCCATTCGTACCCAGTTACCCCATTCTCCCCATTCTTACCCATTAACCTCACTCACCCCATTCATTGCCACTTAACCCATTCTCCCCATTCTTACTCATTAACCCAATTCTCCCCATTCTTACCAAGTAACCCCATTCTCCTCATTCATATCCAGTAACACCATTCTCCCCATTCTTACCCATTAACCCCATACACACCATTATTGCTCAGTAACCCCATTCTCCCCATTCGTACCCAGTAACCCCATTCTCCCCATCCTACCCAGTAACCCCATTCTCCTCATTCTTAACCAATAACCCCATACTCCCCATTCTTACCCAGTAACCCCATTCTCCCCTTTCGTACCCTGTAACCACATTCTCCCCAGTCCTACCCAGTAACCCCATTCTCCCCATTCTTACCCAGTATCCCCATTCTCCCCATTCCTCGCCAGTAACCCCATAATCCCCATTCTTAGCGAATAACCACATTATCCCCATTCTTACCCAGTAACCCCATTCTGCCCATTCTTCCCAGTAACTCCTTACTCCCCATTCTTACCCAGCACGCCCATTCTCCCCATTCCTTCCCAGTAACCCCATTCTACCCATTGTTCACAAATAACCCCATTCTCCCCATTCTTACCCAGTAGCCCCCTACACCCCATTCTTACCCAAAAACCCCATTCTCCCAATTATTACCCAATAACCCCATTCTCCCTGTTCATACCCAGTAACCCTACTCTCCCCATTCTTAGCCAGTAACCCCATTCTCCCGATTCATACCTGGTAACCCCATTCTTACCTAGTAAACCCATTCTCCCCATTCTTACCCAGTAACCCCATACTCCCCATTCTTACCCAGTAAACCCATTCTCCCCATTCTTACCCACTAACCCCATTCTCACCATTCTTAACAAGTAATCCCATTCTCCCCATTCTTACCCAGTAACCCCATTCTCCCCATCCTTACCCAGTTACCCCATTCTCCCCATTCGATACCCAGTAACCCCATTCTCCCCATTTTTACCCAGTAACCCCGTTCTCCCCAATGTTACCCATTAACGCCATTCTGCACATTCTTACCAAATAACCCCATTCTCCCCAATCATACCCAGTAACCCCATACTCCCCATTCGTACCCAGTAACCCCATATTCACCATTCTTACCCAGTAACCCCATTATCCCGATTCTTACCAAGTAACCCCATCTCCCCATTCTTACCCAGTAACCCCATTCTCCCCATTTTTACCCATTAACCCCATTCACCCCATTCATACCTAGTAACCCCATCTCCCCATTCTTACCCAGTAACCCCATTCTTCACATTCTTACCCATTAACACCATTCTCCGCATTCTTACCCAGTAACCCCATACTCACCATTCTTACCCAGTAACCCCATTCTCCCCAATCGTACCCAGTAACCCCATTCTCCCCATTATTACCCAATAACCCCATTCTCCCCATTCTTAACTAGTAAGCACATACTATCCATTCATATCCAGTAACCTCATTCTCCCCATTCTTTACCTGTAACCCCATTCTCCCCATTCATACCCTGTAACCCCATTCGCCCCATTCATAGCCAATAACCCCATTCTCTCCATGATTTCCCATTAACCCCATTCTCCTCATTCTTACCCAGTAACCCCATACTCTCCATTCTTACCCAATAAACCTATACTCCCCTTTCTTACCCATTAACCCCATTCTCCCCATTCTACCAAGTATCCCCATTCTCCCCAATTGTACCCAGTAACCCCATTCTCCCCATTCTTACCCAGTTACCCCATTCTCCCTATTCTTACCCAGTAACCACATTCTCACCATTCTTACCCAGTATCCCCATTCTTAACCAGTAACTCCATTCTCCCCTTTCTTTCCCATTAACCCCATTCTCCCCATTCTTAACCAGTAACCCTATTCACCCCATTCTTACCCTGTAACCCCATTCTCCCCATTCGCACCCCGTTGACCTATTCTCCCCATTTTTACCAAGTAACCCCGTTCTCCCCATTCTTACCCATTAATCCCATTCTCCCCATTCTTAGCCAATTACCCCATTCTCCACATTCTTACCCATTAACCCCATTCTCCTCCATCTTACCAAGTAACCCCATTCTCCCCATTCGTGGCCAGTAACCCCATTCTCCCTATTCTTACCAATTAAGCCCATTCTCCCCATTCTAACCAAGTAACCCAATTCTCCCCATGCTTATCCAGTAACCCCATTCTCCCCAATCGAACCCAGTTAACCCATTCTCCGCATTCTTACACAGTAACCCCATTGTCCCCATTCCTACCCAGTTACCCCATTCTCCCCGTTCTTACCCATTAACCCCATTCTCCCCATTCTAACCGAAAAACCCCATTCTCCCCATTCTTACCCATTAACCCAATTCTCCCCATTCTAACCGAGGAACCCCATTCTCCCCATTCTTACCCATTAACCCCATTCTCCCCATTCTTACCCAGTAACCACATTCTCCTTATTCTTACCAAGTAAACCCATTCTCCCCATTCTAACCCATTAACCCCATTCTCCCCATTCTTACCCAGTAACCCCATTATCCCCATTTTTCGCCAGGAATCCCATTCTCCTCATTCTTACCCACTAACCCCATTCTCCCCATTCTTACCCAGTGACACCATTTTCCCCATTCATAACCAGTAACCCCATTATCCACATTCTTACACAGTAACCCCCATTCTCCCCATTCTTACCCAGTAACCCCATTCTTATCCAGTAACCGCATTCACCCCATTCTTACCCAGTAACCCCATTCTTACCAATTAACCCCATTCTCCCCATTCTTACCCATTAACCCATTCTCCCCATTCTTACCCAGTAACCTCATACTCACCATTGTTACCCAGTAACCCCATTCTCGACATACATTCCCAGTAACCCCATTCTCCCCATTCTAACCCATTAACCCCATTCTCCCCATTCTTACCAAGTAAATCCATTTTCCCATTCATACCCAATAAACCCATTCTCCCCATTCTTACCCAGTAACCACATACTCCACATTCTTCCCAGTAACCCCATTCCCCCATTCATACCCAGTTATCCCTTTCTCCCCATTCTTACCCAGTAACCCCATACTCCCAATTCTAACCCAGTAACCCCATTCCCTCCATTTTTACCTAGTAACCCCATTCTCCCCATTTTTACCCAGTAACCCCATACTCCCCATTCTTACCCAGTAACCCCATAGTCCCCATTTTTACCCAGTAAACCCATTCTCCCCATTCTGACCCAAAACATCCATTCTCCCCATTCCTACCCAGTAACCCCATACTCCCCATTCTTACCCACTAAGCCCATTCATCCCATTCTTACCCAGTAACCCCATTCTCCCCATTCGTACCCAGTTACCCCATTCTCCCCATTCTTACCCATTAACCCCACTCACCCCATTCATTGCCACTTAACCCATTCTCCCCATTCTTACTCATTAACCCAATTCTCCCCATTCTTACCAAGTAACCCCATTCTCCTTATTCATATCCAGTAACACCATTCTCCCCATTCTTACACATTAACCCCATTCTCACCATTCTAACCAAGTAACCCAATTCTCCCCATTCTTATCGAGTAACCCCATTCGTACCCAGTTACCCCATTCTCCCCATTCTTGCCCAGTAACCCCATTCTCCCCATTCTTACCCAGTAACCCCACACACACCATTCTTACCCAGTAACCCCATACTCCCCATTCGTGCCCAGTAACCCCATTCTCCCCATTCCTACCCATTAACCCCATACTCCCCATTCTTACCCAATAACCCCATACTCCCCATTCTTACCCAGTAACCCCATTCTCCCAATTCGTACCAGTAACCCCATTCTCCCCATTCTTCGTCAGTAACCCCATACTCCCCATTCTTAGCCAGTAACCACATTCGCCCCATTCTTACCGAGTAACCCCATTCTGCCCATTCTTACCCAGTAACACCTTACTCCCCATTCTTACCGAGTATCCCCATTCTCCCGATTCATACCCAGTAACACCATTCTTACCCAGTAAACCCATTCTCCCCATTCTTACCGAGTAACCCCATACTCCCCATTCTTACCCAGTAAACGCATTCTCTCCATTCTTACCCAGTAACCCCATTCTCCTAATTCTTAACCATTAACCCCATTCTCCCCATTCTTACCCAGTAACCCCATACTCACCATTCTTACCCAGTAACCCCATTCTCCCCATTCGTACCCAGTAACCCCATTCTCCCCATTCTTACCCAGTTACCCCTTTCTCCCCATTGTTAAACATTAACCCCATTCTCCCCATTCTTACCAACTAACCCCATTCTCTCCATATTACCCAGTCACCCCATACTCCCCATTCTTACCAAGTAACCGCATTCTCCCCATTCTTACCCAGTAACCCCATTCTGCCCATTCTTACCTGGTAACACAATTCTTATCCAGTACCCCATACTCACCATTCTTAACCAGTAAAATTATTATCTCCATTCTTACCAAGTAACCCCATGCTCCCCATTTTTACCCAGTCGTGCCATTCTCCCCATTTTCACCCAGTAACCCCATTCTCCCCATTCTTACCCAGTAACCCTATTCTCCCCATTCTTACCCAATAACCCCATTCTTCCCATTCTTACCCTTTAATCCCATTCTCCCCATTCTTACCCAGTAACCACATTCTCCATATTCGTACCAAGTAAACCCATTCTCCCCATTCTAACCCATTAACCACATTATCCCCATTCTTACCCAGTAACCCCATTTTCCCCATTTTTAGCCAGTAACCCCATTCTCCTCATTCTTACCTAGTAACCCCATTCTCCCCATTCTTACCCAGTGACACCATTTTCCCCATTCATAACCAGTAACCCCATTATCCCCATTCTTACCCAGTAACCCACATTCTCCCCATTCTTACCCAGTAAACCCAATCTTACCCAGTAACCCCATTCTTACCAATTAACCCCATTCTCCCCATTCTTACTCAGTAACTGCATTCTCCCCATTCTAACCCAATAACCCCATTCTCCCCAGTCTTACCCTGTAACCCCATTCTTATCCAGTATCTGCATTCACCCCATTCTTACCCAGTAACCCCATTGTTACCATTTAACCCCATTCTCCCCATTCTTACCCAGTAACACCATTCTCCCTATTCTTACCCCGTAACCTCATACTCAATATTGTTACCCAGTAACCCCATTCTCCCCATACATTCCCAGTAACCCCATTCTCCCCATTCTAACCCATTAACCCCATTCTCCCCATTCATACCAAGTAAATCCATTTTCCCATTCATACCCAGTAACCCCATTCTCCCCATTCTTACCCAGTAACCCCATTCTCCCCATTCTTACCCAGTAAACCCATTCCCCCCATTCTTACCCAATAACCCCATTCTCCCCATTCTTACCCAGTAACCCCATTCACCCCATTCTTACCCAGTAAACCCATTCTCCCCATTCTTACCCAGTAACCACATACTCCACATTCTTCCCAGTAACCCCATTCCCACATTCTTACCCAGTAATCCCTTTCTCCCCATTCTTACCCAGTAACCCCATACTCCCAATTCTAACCCAGTAACCCCATTCCCTCCATTTTTACCTAGTTGCCCCATTCTCCCCATTTTTACCCAGTAACCCCATACTTCCCATTCTTACCCAGTAAACCCATTCTCCCCATTCTTACCCAAAACCTCCATTCTCCCCATTCCTACCCAGTAACCCCATACTCCCCATTCATACCCACTAAGCCCATTCATCCCATTCTTACCCAGTAACCCCATTCTCCCCATTCGTACCCAGTTACCCCATTCTCCCCATTCTTACCCATTAAACCCATTCTCCCCATTCATTGCCACTTAACCCATTCTCCCCATTCTTACTCATTAACCCAATTCTCACCATTCTAACCAAGTAACCCAATTCTCACCATTCTTATCGAGTAACCAAATTCGTACCCAGTTACCCCATTCTCCCCATTCTTGCCCAGTAACCCCATTCTCCCCATTCTTACCCTGTAACCCCACACACACCATTCTTACCCAGTAACCCCATACTCCCCATTCGTACCCAGTAACCCCATTCTCCCCATTCCTACCCATTAACCCCATAGTCCCCATTCTTACCCAATAACCCCATACTCCCCATTCTTATCCAGTAACCCCATTCTCCCCATTCCTACCCAGTAACGCCATACTCCCCATTCTTACCCACTAAGCCCATTCATCCCATTCTTACCCAGTAACCCCATTCTCCCCATTCGTACCCAGTTACCCCATTCTCCCCATTCTTACCCATTAACCCCACTCACCCCATTCATTGCCACTTAACCCATTCTCCCCATTCTTACTCATTAACCCAATTCTCCCCATTCTTACCAAGTAACCCCATTCTCCTCATTCATATCCAGTAACACCATTCTCCCCATTCTTACACATTAACCCCATTCTCACCATTCTAACCAAGTAACCCAATTTTCCCCATTCTTATCGAGTAACCCCATTCGTACCCAGTTACCCCATTCTCCCCATTCTTGCCCAGTAACCCCATTCTCCCCATTCTTACCCAGTAACCCCACACACACCATTCTTACCCAGTAACCCCATACTCCCAATTCGTGCCCAGTAACCCCATTCTCCCCATTCCTACCCATTAACCCCATACTCCCCATTCTTACCCAATAACCCCATACTCCCCATTCTTACCCAGTAACCCCATTCTCCCAATTCGTACCAGTAACCCCATTCTCCCCATTCTTCGTCAGTAACCCCATACTCCCCATTCTTAGCCAGTAACCACATTCGCCCCATTCTTACCGAGTAACCCCATTCTGCCCATTCTTACCCAGTAACACCTTACTCCCCATTCTTACCGAGTATCCCCATTCTCCCGATTCATACCCAGTAACACCATTCTTACCCAGTAAACCCATTCTCCCCATTCTTACCGAGTAACCCCATACTCCCCATTCTTACCCAGTAAACGCATTCTCTCCATTCTTACCCAGTAACCCCATTCTCCTAATTCTTAACCATTAACCCCATTCTCCCCATTCTTACCCAGTAACCCCATACTCACCATTCTTACCCAGTAACCCCATTCTCCCCATTCGTACCCAGTAACCCCATTCTCCCCATTCTTACCCAGTTACCCCTTTCTCCCCATTGTTAAACATTAACCCCATTCTCCCCATTCTTACCAACTAACCCCATTCTCTCCATATTACCCAGTCACCCCATACTCCCCATTCTTACCAAGTAACCGCATTCTCCCCATTCTTACCCAGTAACCCCATTCTGCCCATTCTTACCTGGTAACACAATTCTTATCCAGTACCCCATACTCACCATTCTTAACCAGTAAAATTATTATCTCCATTCTTACCAAGTAACCCCATGCTCCCCATTTTTACCCAGTCGTGCCATTCTCCCCATTTTCACCCAGTAACCCCATTCTCCCCATTCTTACCCAGTAACCCTATTCTCCCCATTCTTACCCAATAACCCCATTCTTCCCATTCTTACCCTTTAATCCCATTCTCCCCATTCTTACCCAGTAACCACATTCTCCATATTCGTACCAAGTAAACCCATTCTCCCCATTCTAACCCATTAACCACATTATCCCCATTCTTACCCAGTAACCCCATTTTCCCCATTTTTAGCCAGTAACCCCATTCTCCTCATTCTTACCTAGTAACCCCATTCTCTCCATTCTTACCCAGTGACACCATTTTCCCCATTCATAACCAGTAACCCCATTATCCCCATTCTTACCCAGTAACCCACATTCTCCCCATTCTTACCCAGTAAACCCAATCTTACCCAGTAACCCCATTCTTACCAATTAACCCCATTCTCCCCATTCTTACTCAGTAACTGCATTCTCCCCATTCTAACCCAATAACCCCATTCTCCCCAGTCTTACCCTGTAACCCCATTCTTATCCAGTATCTGCATTCACCCCATTCTTACCCAGTAACCCCATTGTTACCATTTAACCCCATTCTCCCCATTCTTACCCAGTAACACCATTCTCCCTATTCTTACCCCGTAACCTCATACTCACCATTGTTACCCAGTAACCCCATTCTCCCCATACATTCCCAGTAACCCCATTCTCCCCATTCTAACCCATTAACCCCATTCTCCCCATTCATACCAAGTAAATCCATTTTCCCATTCATACCCAGTAACCCCATTCTCCCCATTCTTACCCAGTAACCCCATTCTCCCCATTCTTACCCAGTAAACCCATTCCCCCCATTCTTACCCAATAACCCCATTCTCCCCATTCTTACCCAGTAACCCCATTCACCCCATTCTTACCCAGTAAACCCATTCTCCCCATTCTTACCCAGTAACCACATACTCCACATTCTTCCCAGTAACCCCATTCCCACATTCTTACCCAGTAATCCCTTTCTCCCCATTCTTACCCAGTAACCCCATACTCCCAATTCTAACCCAGTAACCCCATTCCCTCCATTTTTACCTAGTTACCCCATTCTCCCCATTTTTACCCAGTAACCCCATACTTCCCATTCTTACCCAGTAAACCCATTCTCCCCATTCTTACCCAAAACCTCCATTCTCCCCATTCCTACCCAGTAACCCCATACTCCCCATTCATACCCACTAAGCCCATTCATCCCATTCTTACCCAGTAACCCCATTCTCCCCATTCGTACCCAGTTACCCCATTCTCCCCATTCTTACCCATTAAACCCATTCTCCCCATTCATTGCCACTTAACCCATTCTCCCCATTCTTACTCATTAACCCAATTCTCACCATTCTAACCAAGTAACCCAATTCTCACCATTCTTATCGAGTAACCAAATTCGTACCCAGTTACCCCATTCTCCCCATTCTTGCCCAGTAACCCCATTCTCCCCATTCTTACCCTGTAACCCCACACACACCATTCTTACCCAGTAACCCCATACTCCCCATTCGTACCCAGTAACCCCATTCTCCCCATTCCTACCCATTAACCCCATACTCCCCATTCTTACCCAATAACCCCATACTCCCCATTCTTATCCAGTAACCCCATTCTCCCAATTCGTACCCAGTAACCCCATTCTCCCCATTCTTCGTCAGTAACCCCATACTTTCCATTCTTAGCCAGTAACCACATTCGCCCCATTCTTACCGAGTAACCCCATTCTGCCCATTCTTACCCAGTCACACCTTACTCCCCATTCTTACCGAGTAGCCCCATTCTCCCGATTCATACCCAGTAACACCATTCTTACCCAGTACACCCATTCTCCCCATTCTTACCCAGTAATCCCATACTCCCCATTCTTACCCAGTAAACCCATTCTCTCCATTCTTACCCAGTAACGCCATTCTCCCAATTCTTAACCAGTAACCCCATTCTCCCCATTCTTACCCAGTAACCCCATACTCACCATTCTTACCCAGTAACCCCATTCTCCCCATTCGTACCCAGTAACCCCATTCTCCCCATTCTTACCCAGTTACCCCTTTCTCCCCATTGTTAAACATTAACCCCATTCTCCCCATTCTTACCAACTAACCCCATTCTCTCCATATTACCCAGTCACTCCATACTCCCCATTCTTACCAAGTAACCACATTCTCCCCATTCTTTTCCAGTAACCCCATTCTGCCCATTCTTGCCCAGTAACACAATACTCCCCATTCTTATCCAGTAACCCCATACTCACCATTCTTAACCAGTAAAACTATTATCCCCATTCTTACCAAGTAACCCCATTCTCCCCATTCTTACCCAGTAACGCCATTCTCCCCATTTTCACCCATTAACCCCATTCTCCCCATTCTTACCCAGTAACGCCATACTCCCCATTCTTAGCCAGTAACCCCATTCTCCCCATTTTCACCCATTAACCCCATTCTCCCCATTGATACCCAGTAACCCCATTCCCCCCATTCATAGCCAATAACCCCATTCTCGGCATTCAAACCCAGTAACCCCATACTCCCAATTCTTGCCCAGTAACCCCATACTCCCCATTCTAACCGAATAAGCCCATTCCCCCCATTCGTACCCAGTAACCCTCTTCTCCCCATTCTTTCCCATTAACCCCATTCTCCCCATTCTTACCCAGTAACCCCATACTCCCCATTCTTACCCAATAAACCTATACTCCCCATTCTTATGCATTAACCCCATTCTCCCCATTCTTACCAAGTATCCCCATTTGTACCCAGTAACCCCATTCTCCCCATTCTTGCCCAGTAAACCCATTCTCCCAATTGGTACTCAGTAACCCCATTCTCCCCATTCTTACCCATTAACCCCATTCTCCCCATTCTTACCCAGTAACCCCATTCTCCCTATTCTTATCCAGTAACCCCGTTCTCACCATTCTCACCCAGTAACCCCATTCTTACCCAGTAACACCAATCTCCACATTCTTTCCCATTAACCTCATTCTCCTCATTCTTACCCTGTAACCCCATTCTCCCCAATCGTACCCAGTAAACCTATTCTCCCCTTTTTTACCAAGTAACCCCATACTCCTTTTCTTACCCAGTAACCCCATTCCCCCCATTCCTACCCTGTAACCCCATTCTCCCCATTCTTACCCATTAATCCCATTCTCCCCAATCTTAGCCAGTTACCCCATTCTCCACATTCTTACCCATTAACGCCATTCTCCACATTCTTACCAAGTAACCCCATTGTCCCCATTCGTACCCAGTAACCCCATTCTACCCTTTCTTACCCAGTAACCCCATACTCCCCATTTATACCCAGTTACTCCATTCTCTACATTCTTACCCAGTAACCCCATTCTCCCCATTCTTACCCAATAACCCCATTCTCCCCATTCTTACCCTGTAACCCCAAACTCCTCATTCTTACCCATTTACCCCATTCTCCCCATTCTTACCCAGTAACACCATTCTCCGCATTCTTACCCAGTAACCCCATTCTCCCCATTCTTACCCAATAACCCCATTCTCCCCATGCTTACCCAGTAACCCCAAACTCCCCTTTCTTACCCACCAACCCCATTGATCCCATTCTTACCCACTAACCCCATTTTCCCGTTTCGTACCCAGTTACACCATTCTCCCCATTCTTAACCATTAACCCCATTCTCCCCATTCTTTGCCAATTACCCCATTCTCCCCATTCTTACTCATTAACCCCATTCTCACCATTCTTCCCAAGTAACCCCATTCTCCTCATTCGTATCCAGTAACCCCATTATCCATATTCTTACCCATTAACCCCAGTCTCCCATACACACCATTATTACCCAGTAATCCCATTCTCCCCATTCGTACCCAGTATCCCCATTCTATCCATCCTACCCAGTAACCCCATTCCCCCCATTCTTACCCAGTTACTCCGTTCTCCCCATTGTTTCCCATTAACCCCATTCTCCCCATTCTTACCAAGAAACCCCATTCTCCCCATTCTTACCCAGTAACCCCATACTCCCCATTCTTATCCAGTAACCCCATACACACCATTCTTACCCAGTAACAGCATTAGCCCCATTCTTACCAAGTAACCCCATTCTCCCCATTCTTACACAGTAACCCCATTCTCCTTATTTTTACCCATTAACCCCATTCATACCCAGTAACCCCATACTCCACATTCTTAGCCAGTGACTCCATTCTCCCCATTCTTACCCATTAAACCCAATCTCCCCATTCTTACCAAGTAACCCCATTCTCCCCATTCTTACCCAGTAACCCCATACTCCCCATTCTTTCCCAGTAACCCCATTCTCCCCATTCTTACCCATTAACCACATTCTCCCCATTCTTACCCAGTAACCCAAAACTCCCCATTCTTACCCAGTTACCCCATTGTCCCCATTCGTAACCAGTAACCCCATTCTCCGCATTCTTACCCAGTAACACCATTCTCCTCATTCTTACCCAGTAACCCCATTCTCCCCATCCTTACCCAGTAATCCCAAACTCTCCATTCTTACCCAGTAACCCCATTCATCCCATTATTACCCACTAACCCCATTCTCCCCATTCGGACCCAGTTACCCCATTCTCCCCATACTTAACCATTAACCCCGTTCTCCCCATTGTTTTCAGTTACCCCATTCTACCCATTCTTACTCATTAACCCCATTCTCCCCATTCTTCCCAAGTAACCCCATTCTCCTCATTCGTATCCAGCAACCCCATTCTCCCCATTCTTACCCAGTTACCCCATTCTCCACATTCTTACCAATTAACCCCATTCTCCCCATTCTTACCAAGTAACCCCAATCTCCCCATTCGTAACCAGTAACCCCATTCGCACCATTCTTACCCATTAACCCCATTCTCCCCATTCTAACCAAGTATCCCAATTCACCCCATTCTTATCCAGTAACCACATTCTCCCCATTCGTACCCAGTTACCTCATTCTCCGCATTCTTACACAGTAACCACATTCTCCCCATTCGTACCCAGTTCCCCCATTCTGCCCATTCTTACCCATTAACCCCATTGTCCCCATTCTTACCAAGTAACCCCATTCTCACCTTTCGCATCCAGTAAACCCATTCTCCCCATTCTTATCCATTAACCCCATTCTCCCCATTCTAACCGAGAAACCCCATTCTCCCCATTCTTACCGAGTACCCAATTCTCCCCATTCTTACCCTGCAACCCCATACTTCCCAGTCTTACCCAGTAACCCCATACTCCCCATTCTTACCCAGTAATCCAATTCTCCCCATTCTAACCGGGGAACCCCATTCTCCCCATTCTTACCCATTAACCACATTCTCCCCATTCTTACCCATTAAACACATTCTCCCTATTCGTACCCAGTAACCCCATTCTCCCCATTCTAACCAATTAACCCCATTCTTCCCATTCTTACCCAGTAACCCCATTCTCCCCATTTTTAACCAGTAAACCCATTCTCCACATTCTTACCCATTAACCCCATTCTCCTCATTCTTACCCAGTATACTCATTCTCCCCATTCTTACCCCGTAACTCCATACTCCCCATTCTTACCCATTAACCCCATTCCCACCATTCTTTCCCAGTAACCCCATTCTGCCCATTCTTACCCAATTACCCCATATTCCCCATTCTTACCCAGTAATCCCATAGTCCCCATTCTTACCCAGTTACCCCATTCTCCCCATTCTTACCCAGTAAACCCATTCTCCCCATTCTTACCCACTAACCCCATACTCACCATTATTACCCAGTAACCCCATTCTCCCCATTCGTACCCAGTAACCCCATTCTCCACATTCTAACCTTTTAGCCCTATTTTCCAAATTCTTACCCAGTAACCCCATACTCCCCATTCTTACCCAGTAACCCCATTCTCCCCATTCTTACCCAGTAACTCCATTTTCCCCATTCTTCACCAGTAACCCCATTATCCCCATTCTTACTCAGTAACCCCCATTGTCCCCATTCTTACCCATAATCCCATTCTTACGCAGTAACCCCATTCTCCCCAATATTACCCAATGACCCCATTCTTACCCAGTAACCCGTTTCTCCTCATTCTTACACGTTAAACCCATTCTCCCCATTATTACTCAGTAACCCCATTCTAACCATTCTTACCCAGTAAACCCATTCTCCCCATTCTTACCCAGTGACCCCATTCTCCCCATTATAACCCATTAACCCCATTCTCCCCATCCTTACCAAGTAACCCCATTCTCCCCATTCTTACCCAGTAACCCTATACTCCCCATTCTTTTCCAGTAACCCCATTCTCCCCATTCTTAACCAGTAACCCCATTCTCCCCTTTCTTACCTAGTTACGCAATTCTCTCCATTCTTACCCTGTAACCGCATTCCCCCCATTCTTTTCCAGTAACCCCATTCTCCCTATTCTTACCCAGTAACCCCATACTCCCCATTCTTACGCAGTAACCCCACAGTCCCCATTCTTACCCAGTAACCCCATTCTCCCCATTATTACCCTATAACAGCATTCTCCCCATTCTTACCCAGTAAACACATTCTCCCTATTTTTACCCAGTAACCACATTCTCCCCATTTTTACCCTGGAAACCCATTCTTACCCAGTAAACCTATTTTCCCCATTCTTACCAAGTAACCCCATACTCCCCAATTTTACACAGTAAACCCATACACCCCATTCTTACCCAGTAACCCCATTGTCCCCATTCTTACCCAGTAACCCCATTCTCCCCATTCTTACCCAGTAACTCCATTCTCCCCATTCTAACCCATTAACCCCATTCTCCCCATTCTAACCCACTATCCTCATGCTCCCAATTCTTACCCAGTAAAACCATCTCCCCATTCTTACCCAGTAACCACATTCCCCCATTCTTATCCAGTTAGCCCATACTACCCATTCTTGCCCAGTAACCCCATTCTCCGCATTCTTACCCAGTAAACCCATTCTCCCTTTTCTTACCCAGTTACCCCATACTCCCCATTCATACCCCGTAACCCCATTCTCCCCATTCTTTCCCAGTCACCCCATTCTCCCCATTCTTACCCAATAACCCCATACTCTGCATTCATAACCAGTAACCCCATTCTCCCCATTCGTAACCAGTAACCCAATTCTCCCCATTCTTAGCCAGTAACACAATTCTCCCCATTCCTACTCAGTAATGCATTATCCCCATTCTTACCCAATAACCCAATACTCCGCATTCTTACCCAGTGACCACATGCTCCCCATTCTTAGCCAAAAACCACACTGTGCCCATTCTTACCCAGTTACCCCACTCTGCCCATTCTTACCCAGTAACCACATTCTCCCTATTCTTACCCAGTTACCCCATACTCCCCATTCATACCCCATAACCCCAATCTCCCCATTCTTACCCAGTCACCCCATTCTCCCCATTCATACCCAATAACCCCATACTCTGCATTCATAACCAGTAACCCCATTCTCCCCATTCGTAACCAGTAACCCCATTCTCCCCATTCTTAGCCAGTAACACAATTCTGCCCATTCCTACTCAGTAACGAATTATCCCCATTCTTACCCAATAACCCCATACTCCGCGTTCTTACCCAGTGACCTCATACTCCCCATTCTTCGCCAAAAACCACGTTGTCCCCATTCTTACCCAGTTACCCCATTCTGCCCATTCTTACCCTGTAACTCCATACACCCCATTCTTACCCAATAACCCCATTCTCCCCATTCTTACCCAGTAACCACATTCTCCCTATTTTTACCCAGTAACCACATTCTCCCCATTTTTACCCTGGAACCCCATTCTTACCCAGTAAACCTATTTTCCCCATTCTTACAAAGTAACCCCATACTCCACATTTTTATCCAGTAAACCCATACACCCCATTCTTACCCAGTAACCCCATTGTCCCCATTCTTACCCAGTAACCCCATTCTGCCATTTCTTACCCAGTAGCCCCATTGTTAACCTGTAACCCCATTTACCTCATTCTTACATGGTAACCCCATTCTCCCCATTCGTACCCAGTACCCCAATCTCCCCATTCTTTCCCAGTAACCCCATTCTCCCCATTCTTACTCAGTCACCCCATACTCACCATTCTTACCCAGTAACACCATTCTCCCCATTCATACCCAGTAACCCCATTCTCCCCATTCCTCCCCAGTAACCCCATTCTCCCCATTCTTACCCAGTAATTCCATTCTACCCATTCTTACACAGTAACCCCATTCTGCCCATTCTTACCCAGTATCCCATTACTCCCCATTCTTACCCAATAACCCCACTCTCCCCATTCTTACCCAGTAACCCCATTCTCCCCATTTTTACCAAATAACCCCATTCTCCCCATTCTTACTCAGTAACCCCATACTCCCCATTCATACGCAATAACCCCATTCTCTTCATTCTTACCCAGTAACCCCATTCTTCCTGTTCTTACCCAGTAACCCCATTCTCCCGATTCAAACCCAGTAACCCCATTCTTACCCAGTAAACCCATTCTCCCCATTTTTACCCAGTAACCCCATACTCCCCATTCTTACCCAGTGAACCCAAACTCCCCTTTCTTACCCAATTAAAACCATTCTCCCCATTCTTACCCAGTAACCTCATTCTCCCCATTCTTAACCAATAACCCCTTTCTCCCCATTCTTACCCAGTAACCCCATTCTCCCCATTCTTACCCAGTAACCCCATTCTCCCCATTCTTACCCAGTAACCCCATTCTCCCCATTGTAATCCATTAACCCCATTCTCCCCATTCTTACCAAGTAACCCCATTCTCCCCTTTCTTACCCAGTAAGCCCATACTCCCCATTCTTACCCAGTAACCACATTCTCCCCATTCTTACCCAGTAATCCCATTCTGCCCATACGTACCCAGTAACCACATACTCCACATTCTTACCCAGTTACCCCATACTCAACCATACTTACCCAGTTACCCCATTATCACCATTCTTACCAAGTAACCCCATTCTACCCAAACTTACCCAGTAACCCCATTCTCCCCATTTTTACCCATTAACCCAATTTTCCCCATTCTTTCAGAGTAACCCCATGTTCCCATTCTTAGCCAGTAACCCCATTCTCCCCATTCTTTCACATTAACCCCATTCTCACCATTCTTACCAAGTAACCCCATTCTCCCCATTCTTACCCAGTAACCCTATTCTCCCCATTCATACCGAGTAACCCCGTTCTCCCCATTGTTACCATGTAAGCCCATTCGCCCAATTCTTACCCTGTAACCCCATTCTCCCCATTCATTCCCAGTAACCCTATTCTCCTCATTATTACCCAGTAACCCCATTCTCCCCATTCTTACCCATTAACCCCATTCGACCCATTCTTACCAAGTAACCCCATTCTCCTCATTCTTATCCAGTAACCCCATTCTCCCCATTCTTACCCATTAACCCCATTCTCCCCATTCTAACCAAGTAACCCAATTCTCCCCATTCTTATCGAGTAACCCCGTTCTCCCCATTCATACCCAGTTACCCCATTCTCCTCATTCTTACCCACTAAACCCATACACCCCATTCTTACCCAGTAACCCCATTCCCGCCTTTCTTTCCCAGTAACCCCATTCTCCCCATTCTTACACAGTTAACCCATATTCCCCATTCTTACCCAGTAACCCCATAGTCCCCATTATTACCCAGTAACCCCAATCTCCCCATTCCAACCCAGTAACCCCATTCTCCCCATTCTTACCCATTAACCCCATTCACCCCATTCTAACCAAGTAACACAGTTCTCCCTATTCTTACCGAGTAACCCCATTCTCCCCATTCGTACCCAGTTATCCCATTCTACGCATTCTTACCCAGTAACCCCATTCTCCCCATTCGTACCCAGTTACCCCATTCTCCCCATTCTTAAACATTAACCCCATTCTCCCCATTCTTACCAAGTAACCCCATTCTCCCCATTCGCATCCAGTAACCCCATTCTCCCCATTCGTACCAAGTAAATCCATTCTCCCCATTCTTCCCCAAAAAACACATACTCATCATTCTTACCCAGTAACCCCATTCTCCCTATTCGTACGCAGTGAACCCATTCTCCCCATTCTAACCCATTAACCCCATTCTCCCCATTCTTACCAAGTAATCCCATTCTCCCCATTCGTACCCAGTAACCCCATTCTCCCCATTTTTACCAAATAACCCCATTTTCCCCATTCTTACTCAGTAACCCCATACTCCCCATTCATACGCAATAACCCCATTCTCTTCATTCTTACCCAGTAACCCCATTCTTCCTGTTCTTACCCAGTAACCCTACTCTCACCATTCTTACCCAGTAACCCCATTCTCCCGATTCAAACCCAGTAACCCCATTCTTACCCAGTAAACCCCTTCTCCCCATTCTTACCCAGTAACCCCATTCTCCCCATTCTTACCCAGTAACCCCATTCTCCCCATTCTTACCCAGTAACCCCATTCTCCCCATTGTAACCCATTAACCCCATTCTCCCCATTCTTACCAAGTAACCCCATTCTCCCCTTTCTTACCCAGTAACCCCATACTCCCCATTCTTACCCAGTAACCACATTCTCCCCATTCTTACCCAGTAATCCCATTCTGCCCATACTTACCCAGTAACCACATACTCCACATTCTTTCCCAGTTACCCCATACTCACCATACTTACCCAGTTACCCCATTATCACCATTCTTACCAAGTAACCTCATTCTCCCCAAACTTACCCAGTAACCCCATTCTCCCCATTTTTACCCATTAACCCCATTCTCCCCATTCTTTCCCAGTAACCCCATGTTCCCATTCTTAGCCAGTAACCCCATTCTCCCCATTCTTTCACATTAACCCCATTCTCACCATTCTTACCAAGTAACCCCATTCTCCCCATTCTTACCCAGTAACCCTATTCTCCCCATTCTTACCCAGTAACCCCATTCTCCCCATTCTTACCAAGTAAGCCCATTCGCCCAATTCTTACCCAGTAACCCCATTGTCCCCATTCATACCCAGTAAACCTATTCTCCTCATTATTACCCAGTAACCCCATTCTCCCCATTCTAACCCATTAACACCATTCGCCCCATTCTTACCAAGTAACCCCATTCTCCTCATTCTTATCCAGTAACCCCATTCTCCCCATTCTTACCCATTAACCCCATTCCCCCCATTCTAACCAAGTAACCCAATTCTCCCCATTCTTATCGAGTAACCCCGTTCTCCCCATTCATACCCAGTTACCCCATTCTCCTCATTCTTACCCACTAAACCCATACACCCCATTCTTACCCAGTAACCCCATTCCGGCCTTTCTTTCCCAGTAACCCCATTCTCCCCATTCTTACCCAGTTAACCCATATTCCCCATTCTTACTCAGTAACACCATAGTCCCCATTATTACCCAGTAACCCCAATCTCCCAACTCCTACCCAGTAACCCCATTCTCCCCATTCTTACCCATTAACCCCATTCACCCCATTCTAACCAAGTAACACAATTCTCCCCATTCTTATCGAGTAACCCCATTCTCCCCATTCGTACCCAGTTACCCCATTCTCCCCATTCTTAACCATTAACCCCATTCTCCCCATTCTTTCCAAGTAACCCCATTCTCCCCATTCGCATCCAGTAACCCCATTCTCCCCATTCGTACCAAGTAACTCCATTCTCCCCATTCTTCCCCAAAAACCACATACTCATCATTCTTACCCAGTAACCCCATTCTCCCTATTCGAACGCAGTGAACCCATTCTCCCCATTCTAACCCATTAACCCCATTCTCCCCATTCTTACCAAGTAATCCCATTCTCCCCATTCTTAACCAGTAACCCCATTCTCCCCATTCTTACCAAGTAAACCCATGCTCCCCATTCATACCCAGTAACCACATACTCCCCATTCTGACCCAGTAAACCCATTCTCCCCATTCTTACCCAGTAACCCCATACTCCCCATTCTTACCCAGTAATCCCATTCTCCCCATTCTTACCCAGTAACCCCATTTTCCCCATTCTTACCCAGTTACCCCATCCTCCCCTTTCTTACCCAGTTACCCCATTCTCCCCATTCTTACCCAGTAACCCCATTCCCCCCGTTCCTTCCCAGTAACCCCATTCTCCCCATTCTTACCGAGCTGCCCCATACTCCCCATTCTTACCCAGTAACCCCATAGTCTCCATTCTTACCCAGTAACACCATTCTTCCCATTCTTACCCAGTAAACCCATTCTCCCCATTCTTACCCAGTAAACCCATACTCCCCATTCTTACCCAGAAACCCCATTCTCCTCAATCTTACCCTGCAACCCCATACTCCCCATTCGTACCCAGTTCCGCCATTCTCCCCATTCTTATCCATTAACCCCATTCTCCCCATTCTTATCCAGTAACCCCATTCACCCCATTCTTACCCATTAACCCCATTCTGCCCATTCTATCCGAGTAACCACATTCTTCCCATTCTTACCCAGTAACCCCATTATCCCCATT
Organism: Cetorhinus maximus; assembly: GCF_964194155.1. NCBI lineage: Eukaryota > Metazoa > Chordata > Chondrichthyes > Lamniformes > Cetorhinidae > Cetorhinus > Cetorhinus maximus. Next base: position 122,826 of record NW_027596249.1, on the reverse strand, counting down.
CTTAGCCAGTAAGGCCATGCTCCCCTTTCGTACCTAGTAAACTCATTCTCCCCATTCTTACGCAGTAACCCCATACTCCCCATTCTTACGCAGTAACTCCTTTCTACCCATTCTTACACCAGTAACCCCTTTCTCCCCATTCTTACCCAGTTACCCAATTCTCCCCATTCTTATCCAGTAACCCCATTCTCCCCATTCTTACACAGTATCCCCATTCTCCCCAGTCTTACCCAGTAACCCCATTCTCCCCATTCTTACCCAGATAACCAATACTCCCCATTCATACCCCGTAACCCCATTCTCCCCATTCTTACCAAGTAACCCCATTCTCCCCATTCGCATCCAGTAACCCCATTCTCCCCATTCGTACCAAGTAAATCCATTCTCCCCATTCTTCCCCAAAAACCACATACTCATCATTCTTTCCCAGTAACCCCATTCTCCCTATTCGTACGCAGTGAACCCATTCTCCCCATTCTAACCCATTATCCCCATTCTCCCCATTCTTACCAAGTAATCCCATTCTCCCCATTCTTACCCAGTAACCCCATTCTCCCCATTTTTACCAAATAACCCCATTCTCCCCATCCTTACTCAGTAACCCCATACTCCCCATTCATACGCAATAACCCCATTCTCTTCATTCTTACCCAGTAACCCCATTCTTCCTGTTCTTACCCAGTAACCCTACTCTCACCATTCTTACCCAGTAATCCCATTCTCCCAATTCAAACCCAGTAACCCCATTCTTACCCAGTAAACCCCTTCTCCCCATTTTTACCCAGTAACCCCATACTCCCCATTCTTACCCAGTGAACCCAAACTCCCCTTTCTTACCCAATTAAAACCATTCTCCCCATTCTTACCCAGTAACCTCATTCTCCCCATTCTTAACCAATAACCCCTTACTCCCCATTCTTACCCAGTAACCCCATTCTCCCCATTCTTACCCAGTAACCCCATTCTCCCCATTCTTAACCAGTAACCCCATTCTCCCCATTGTAACCCATTAACCCCATTCTCCCCATTCTTGCCAAGTAACCCCATTCTCCCCTTTCTTACCCAGTAACCCCATACTCCCCATTCTTACCCAGTAACCACATTCTCCCCATTCTTACCCAGTAATCCCATTCTGCCCATACTTACCCAGTAACCACATACTCCACATTCTTTCCCAGTTACCCCATACTCACCATACTTACCCAGTTACCCCATTATCACCATTCTTACCAAGTAACCCCATTCTCCCCAAACTTACCCAGTAACCCCATTCTCCCCATTTTTACCCATTAACCCCATTCTCCCCATTCTTTCCCAGTAACCCCATGTTCCCATTCTTTGCCAGTAACCCCATTCTCCCCATTCTTTCACATTAACCCCATTCTCACCATTCTTACCAAGTAACCCCATTCTCCCCATTCTTACCCAGTAAACCTATTCTCCCCATTCTTACCCAGTAACCCCATTCTCCCCATTCTTACCAAGTAAGCCCATTCGCCCAATTATTACCCAGTAACCCCATTCTCCCCATTCATACCCAGTAAACCTATTCTCCTCATTATTACCCAGTAACCCCATTCTCCCCATTCTTACCCATTAACCCCATTCGCCCCATTCTTACCAAGTAACCCCATTCTCCTCATTCTTATCCAGTAACCCCATTCTCCCCATTCTTATCCATTAACCCCATTCTCCCCATTCTAACCAAGTAACCCAATTCTCCCCATTCTTATCGAGTAACCCCGTTCTCCCCATTCATACCCAGTTACCCCATTTTCCTCATTCTAACCCAGTACACCCATACACCCCATTCTTACCCAGTAACCCCATTCCGGCCTTTCTTTCCCAGTAACCCCATTCTCCCCATTCTTACCCAGTTAACCCATATTCCCCATTCTTACTCAGTAACCCCATAGTCCCCATTATTACCCAGTAACCCCAATCTCCCCATTCCTACCCAGTAACCCCATTCTCCCCATTTCTTACCCATTAACCCCATTCACCCCATTCTAACCAAGTAACACAATTCTCCCCTTTCTTATCGAGTAACCCCATTCTCCCCATTCGTACCCAGTTACCCCATTCTCCCCATTCTTAACCATTAACCCCATTCTCCCCATTCTTACCAAGTAACCCCATTCTCCCCATTCGCATCCAGTAACCCCATTCTCCCCATTCATACCAAGTAACTCCATTCTCCCCATTCTTCCCCAAAAACCACATACTCATCATTCTTACCCAGTAACCCCATTCTCCCTATTCGTACGCAGTGAACCCATTCTCCCCATTCTAACCCATTAACCCCATTCTCCCCATTCTTACCAAGTAATCCCATTCTCCCCATTCTTAACCAGTAACCCCATTCTCCCCATTCTTACCAAGTAAACCCATGCTCCCCATTCATACCCAGTAACCACATACTCCCCATTCTGACCCAGTAAACCCATTCTCCCCATTCTTACCCAGTAACCCCATACTCCCCATTCTTACCCAGTAATCCCATTCTCCCCATTCTTACCCAGTAACCCCATTTTCCCCATTCTTACCCAGTTACCCCATCCTCCCCTTTCTTACCCAGTTACCCCATTCTCCCCATTCTTACCCAGTAACCCCATTCCCCCCGTTCCTTCCCAGTAACCCCATTCTCCCCATTCTTACCGAGCTGCCCCATACTCCCCATTCTTACCCAGTAACCCCATAGTCTCCATTCTTACCCAGTAACACCATTCTTCCCATTCTTACCCAGTAAACCCATTCTCCCCATTCTTACCCAGTAAACCCATACTCCCCATTCTTACCCAGAAACCCCATTCTCCTCAATCTTACCCTGCAACCCCAAACTCCCCATTCGTACCCAGTTCCGCCATTCTCCCCATTCTTATCCATTAACCCCATTCTCCCCATTCTTACCCAGTAACCCCATTCACCCCATTCTTACCCATTAACACCATTCTGCCCATTCTATCCGAGTAACCACATTCTCCCCATTCTTACCCAGTAACCCCATTATCCCCATTCTTAGCCAGTAAGGCCATGCTCCCCTTTCGTACCCAGTAAACTCATTCTCCCCATTCTTACGCAGTAACCCCATACTCCCCATTCTTACGCAGTAACTCCTTTCTACCCATTCTTACACCAGTAACCCCTTTCTCCCCATTCTTACCCAGTTACCCAATTCTCCCCATTCTTATCCAGTAACCCCATTCTCCCCATTCTTACCCAGTATCCCCATTCTCCCCAGTCTTACCCAGTAACCCCATTCTCCCCATTCTTACCCAGATAACCAATACTCCCCATTCATACCCCGTAACCCCATTCTCCCCATTCTTACCAAGTAACCCCATTCTCCCCATTCGCATCCACTAACCCCATTCTCCCCATTCGTACCAAGTAACTCCATTCTCCCCATTCTTCCCCAAAAACCACATACTCATCATTCTTACCCAGTAACCCCATTCTCCCTATTCGTATGCAGTGAACCCATTCTCCCCATTCTAACCCATTAACCCCATTCTCCCCATTCTTACCAAGTAATCCCATTCTCCCCATTCTTACCCAGTAACCCCATTCTCCCCATTTTTACTAAATAACCCCATTCTCCCCATTCTTACTCAGTAACCCCATACTCCCCATTCATACGCAATAACCCCATTCTCTTCATTCTTACCCAGTAACCCCATTCTTCCTGTTCTTACCCAGTAACCCTACTCTCACCATTCTTACCCAGTAACCCCATTCTCCCGATTCAAACCCAGTAACCCCATTCTTACCCAGTAAACCCCTTCTCCCCATTTTTACCCAGTAACCCCATACTCCCCATTCTTACCCAGTGAACCCAAACTCCCCTTTCTTACCCAATTAAAACCATTCTCCCCATTCTTACCCAGTAACCACATTCTCCCCATTCTTAACCAATAACCCCTTTCTCCCCATTCTTACCCAGTAACCCTATTCTCCCCATTCTTACCCAGTAACCCCATTCTCCCCATTCTTAACCAGTAACCCCATTCTCCCCATTGTAACCCATTAACCCCATTCTCCCCATTCTTACCAAGTAACCCCATTCTCCCCTTTCTTACCCAGTAACCCCAGACTCCCCATTCTTACCCAGTAACCACATTCTCCCCATTCTTACCCAGTAATCCCATTCTGCCCATACTTACCCAGTAACCACATACTCCACATTCTTTCCCAGTTACCCCATACTCACCATACTTACCCAGTTATCCCATTATCACCATTCTTACCAAGTAACCCCATTCTCCCCAAACTTACCCAGTAACCCCATTCTCCCCATTTTTACCCATTAACCCCATTCTCCCCATTCTTTCCCAGTAACCCCATGTTCCCATTCTTTGCCAGTAACCCCATTCTCCCCATTCTTTCACATTAACCCCATTCTCACCATTCTTACCAAGTAACCCCATTCTCCGCATTCTTACCCAGTAACCCTATTCTCCCCATTCTTACCCAGTAACCCCATTCTCCCCATTCTTACCAAGTAAGCCCATTCGCCCAATTCTTACCCAGTAACCCCATTCTCCCCATTCATACCCAGTAAACCTATTCTCCTCATTATTACCCAGTAACCCCATTCTCCCCATTCTTACCCATTAACCCAATTCGCCCCATTCTTACCAAGTAACCCCATTCTCCTCATTCTTATCCAGTAACCCCATTCTCCCCATTCTTACCCATTAACCCCATTCTCCCCATTCTAACCAAGTAACCCAATTCTCCCCATTCTTATCGAGTAACCCCGTTCTCCCCATTCATACCCAGTTACCCCATTCTCCTCATTCTTACCCACTAAACCCATACACCCCATTCTTACCCAGTAACCCCATTCCCGCCTTTCTTTCCCAGTAACCCCATTCTCCCCATTCTTACACAGTTAACCCATATTCCCCATTCTTACTCAGTAACCCTATAGTCCCCATTATTACCCAGTAACCCCAATCTCCCCATTCCTACCCAGTAACCCCATTCTCCCCATTCTTACCCATTAACCCCATTCACCCCATTCTAACCAAGTAACACAATTCTCCCCATTCTTATCGAGTAACCCCATTCTCCCCATTCGTACCCAGTTACCCCATTCTCCCCATTCTTAACCATTAACCCCATTCTCCCCATTCTTACCAAGTAACCCCATTCTCCCCATTCGCATCCAGTAACCCCATTCTCCCCATTCGTACCAAGTAACTCCATTCTCCCCATTCTTCCCCAAAAACCACATACTCATCATTCTTACCCAGTAACCCCATTCTCCCTATTCGTACGCAGTGAACCCATTCTCCCCATTCTAACCCATTAACCCCATTCTCCCCATTCTTACCAAGTAATCCCATTCTCCCCATTCTTAACCAGTAACCCCATTCTCCCCATTCTTACCAAGTAAACCCATGCTCCCCATTCATACCCAGTAACCACATACTCCCCATTCTGACCCAGTAGACCCATTCTCCCCATTCTTACCCAGTAACCCCATACTCCCCATTCTTACCCAGTAATCCCATGCTCCCCATTCTTACCCAGTAACCCCATTTTACCCATTCTTACCCAGTTACCCCATCCTCCCCTTTCTTACCCAGTTACCCCATTCTCCCCATTCTTACCCAGTACCCCCATTCCCCCCATTCCTTCCCAGTAACCCTATTCTCCCCATTCTTACCGAGCTGCCCCATACTCCGCATTCTTACCCAGTTACCCCATAGTCTCCATTCTTACCCAGTAACACCATTCTTCCCATTCTTACCCAGTAAACCCATTCTCCCCATTCTTACCCAGTAAACCCATACTCCCCATTCTTACCCAGAAACCCCATTCTCCTCAATCTTACCCTGCAACCCCATACTCCCCATTCGTACCCAGTTCCGCCATTCTCCCCATTCTTATCCATTAACCCCATTCTCCCCATTCTTACCCAGTAACACCATTCTTCCCATTCTTACCCAGTAAACCCATTCTCCCCATTCTTACCCAGTAAACCCATACTCCCCATTCTTACCCAGAAACCCCATTCTCCTCAATCTTACCCTGCAACCCCATACTCCCCATTCGTACCCAGTTCCGCCATTCTCCCCATTCTTATCCATTAACCCCATTCTCCCCATTCTTACCCAGTAACCCCATTCACCCCATTCTTACCCATTAACACCATTCTGCCCATTCTATCCGAGTAACCACATTCTCCCCATTCTTACCCAGTAACCCCATTATCCCCATTCTTAGCCAGTAAGGCCATGCTCCCCTTTCGTACCCAGTAAACTCATTCTGCCCATTCTTACACCAGTAACCCCTTTCTCCCCATTCTTACCCAGTTACCCAATTCTCCCCATTCTTATCCAGTAACCCCATTCTCCCCATTCTTACCCAGTATTCCCATTCTCCCCAGTCTTACCCAGTAACCCCATTCTCCCCATTCTTACCCAGATAACCAATACTCCCCATTCATACCCCGTAACCCCATTCTCCCCATTCTTACACAGTCACCCCATTCTCCCCATTCTTACCCAATAACCCCATACTCTGCATTCTTACCCAGTAACCCCATACTCCCCATTCGTACCAAGTAACCCCATTCTCCCCATTCCTACTCTGTAACCCATTATCCCCATTCTTAACCAATAACCCCATACTCCGCATTCTTACCCAGTAAACCCATTCTCCCCATTCTTACCCACTAACCCCATAATCACCATTCTTACCCAGTAACCCCATTCTCCCCATTCGTTCCCAGTAACCCCATTCTCCCCTTTCTAACCCATTATCCCCATTCTCCTCATTCTTACCCAGTAACCCCATTCTCCCCATTCTTACCCAGTGACCCCATTTTGCCCATTATTAACCAGTAACACCATTATCCCATTCATACCCAGTAACACCCATTCTCCCCATTCTTACTCAGTAAACTCATTGTTACCCAGAAACCTCATTCTCCCCATTCTTACCCAGTAACCCCATTCTTACCCAGTAACCCCTTTCTCCTCATTCTTACACATTAACCCCATTCTCCCCATTCTTACCCAGTAACCCCATTCTTCCCTTTCTTACCCAGTAACCCAATTCTCCCCATTCTTACACGGTAACCCCATTATCCCCATTCTAACCTAGTAACCCCATACTAACCATTGTTACCCAGTAACCCCATTCTCCCCATTCGTTCCCAGTAACCCCATTCTCCCTATTCTAACCCATTAACCCCATTCTCCCCATTCTTGCCAAGTAACCCCATTTTCCCATTCTTACCCAGTTACCCCATTCTCCCCATTCCTACCCAGGATCCCCATTCTCCACATTCTTACCCAGTAAACCCATTCCCAACATTCTTACCCAGTATCCCCATTCTCCCCTTTCTTACCCAGTAACCCCATTCGCCCCATTCTTACCCAGTAAACCCATTCTCAACATTCTTACCGAGTAACCACATACTCCACATTCTTTCCCAGTAAACCCATTCTCCCCTTTCTTACCCAGTAATCCCATTCTCCCCATTCTTAATCAGTAACCCCATACTCCCCATTCCAGCCCAGTAACCCTATTCCCCCTATTTTTACCAAGTAACCCCATTCTCCCCATTTTTACCCAGTAGCCCCATACTCCCCATTCTTACCCAGTATCCCCATAGTCCCCATTCTTACCCAGAAACGCCAATCTCCCCATTCTTACCCAGTATCCCCATTCTCCCCATTCTTACCCATTAACCCCATTCACCCCATTCTAACCAAGTAACCCAATTCTCCCCATTCTTACCGAGTAACACCATTCTCCCCATTCGTACCCAGCTACCCCATTCTACGCAATCTTACCCAGTAACCACATTCTCCCCATTCGTACCCAGTTACCCCATTCTCCCCATTCTTACCCATTAACCCCATTCTCCCCATTCTTACCAAGTAAACCCATTGTCCCCATTCGCATCCAGTAACCCCATTCTCCCCATTCGTGCCAAGTAACCCCATTCTCCCCATTCTTCCCCAGTAACCACATACACATCATTCTTATCCAGTAACCCCATTCTCCCTATTCGTACCCATTGACCCCATTCTCCCCATTCTAACCCATTAACACCATTCTTCACATTCTTACCAAGTAATCCCATTCTACCCATTCTGACAAGTAACCCCATTCACCCCTTTCTAACCCATTTACCCCATTCTCGCCTTTCTTACCCAGTTACCCCATTCTCCCCATTCTTACCCTGTAACAGCATTCTCCCCATTCTTACCCATTAACCCCATTCTCCCCATTCTTACCCAGTAAACCCATTCTCCCCATTCTTTCCCAATTAAAACCATTCTCCCCATTCTTACCCAGTAACCTCATTCTCCCCATTCTTAACCAATAACCCCATTCTCCCCATTCTTACCCAGTAACCTCATTCTCCCCTTTCGTACCCAGTTACCCCATTCTCCCCATTCATTCCCATTCTCCCCATTCTTATCAAGTAACCCCTTTCTCCCCATTCATACCCAGTACCAACATACTCACCATTCTTGCCCAGTAACCCCATTCTCCCTATTCATACCCAGTGACCCCATTCTCCCCATTATAACCCATTAACCCCATTCTCCCCATTCTTACCAAGTAACCCCAGTCTCCCCATTCTTACCCAGTAACCCTATACTCCCCATTCTTATCCAGTAAACCCACTCTCCCCATTCTTAACCAGTTACCCCATTCTCCCCTTTCTTACCTAGTTACGCAAATCTCTCCATTCTTACCCTGTAACCCCACCCCCCCCATTCTTTCCCAGTAACCCCACTCTCCCTATTCTTAACCAGTAACCCCATACTCCCCATTCTTACCCAGTAAACCCATAGTCCCCATTCTTACCCAGTAACCCCATACTCCCCATTCTTACCCAGTAACCCCATACTCCCCATTCTTCCCCAGTAACCCCTTTCTCCCCATTCTTACCCAGTAACTCCATTCTCCCCATTCTTACCCCGTAACCCCATTCTCCCCATTTTTACCCTGTATCCCTATGCTCCCAATTCTTACCCAGTAAAACCATCTCCCCATTCTTACCCAGTAACCCCATTCTCCCCATTCTTAACCAGTAACCCCATACTACACATTCTTGACCAGTAAACCCATTCTCCCCATTCTTACCCAGTAACCCCATTCTCCCTATTCTTACCCAGTTACCCCATACTCCCCATTCCTACCCCGTAACCCCATTCTCCCCATTCTTACGCAGTCACCCCATTCTCCCCATTCTTACCCAATAACCCCATACTCTGCATTCATAACCAGTAACCCCATTCTCCCCATTCGTAACCAGTAACCCCATTCTCCCCATTCTTAGCCAGAAACACAATTCTCCCCATTCCTACTCAGTAACGCATTATCCCCATTCTTAGCCAATAACCCCATACTCCGCATTCTTACCCAGTGACCCCATACTCCCCATTCTTAGCCAAAAAGCCCATTGTCCCCATTCTTACCCAGTTACCCCATTCTGCCCATTCTTGCCCAGTAACCACATTCTCCCTATTCATAGCCATTTACCCCATACTCCCCATTCATGCCCCATAACCCCATTCTCCGCATTCTTTCCCAGTCACCCCATTCTCCCCATTCGTAACCAGTAACCCCATTCTCCCCATTCTTAGCCAGAAACACAATTCTCCCCATTCCTACTCAGTAACGCATTATCCCCATTCTTACCCAATAACCCCATACTCCGCATTCTTACCCAGTGACCCCATACTCCCCATTCTTAGCCAAAAAGCCCATTGTCCCCATTCTTACCCAGTTACCCCATTCTGCCCATTCTTGCCCAGTAACCACATTCTCCCTATTCATAGCCTGTTACCCCATACTCCCCATTCATGCCCCATAACCCCATTCTCCGCATTCTTACCCAGTCACCCCTTTCTCCCCATTCATACCCAATAACCCCATACTCTGCATTCATAACCAGAAACCCCATTCTCCCCATTCGTGAACAGTAACCCCATTCTCCCCATTCTTAGCCAGTAACACAATTCTGCCCATTCCTACTCAAAAACGCATTATCCCCATTCTTACCCAATAACCCCATACTCCGCATTCTTACCCAGTGACCCCATACTCCCCATTCTTAGCCAAAAACTACATTGTCCACATTCTTACCCAGTTACCCCATTCTGCCCATTCTTACCCTGTAACTCCATACTCCCCATTCTTCCCCTATAACCGCATTCTCCCCATTCTTACCCAGTAACCACATTCTCCCTATTTTTACCCTGGAACCCCATTCTTACCCAGTAAACCTATTTTCCCCATTCTTACCAAGTAACCCCATACTCCCCATTTTTATCCAGTAAACCCATACTCCCCATTCTTACCCAGTAACCCCATTGTCCCCATTCTTACCCAGTAACCCCATTCTCCCCATTCTTAGCCAGAAACTCCATTCTCCCCATTCTTACCCAGTCACCCCATTCTCCCCATTCTTACCCAGTATCCCCATGCTCCCAATTCTTACCCAGTAAAACCATCTCCCCATTCTTACCCAGTAACCACATTCTCCCCATTCTTAAGCAGTAACCCCATACTACACATTCTTGCCCAGTAACCCCATTCTCCCCATTCTTACCCAGTAAACCCATTCTCCCTATTCTTACCCAGTTACCCCATACTCCCCATTCATACCCCGTAACCCCATTCTCCCCATTCTTTCCCAGTCACCCCATTCTCCCCATTCTTACCCAATAACCCAATACTCTGCATTCATAACCAGTAACCCCATTCTCCCCATTCGTAACCAGTAACCCCATTCTCCACATTCTTAGCCAGTAACACAATTCTCCCCATTCCTACTCAGTAACGCATTATCCCCATTCTTACCCAATAACCCCATACTCCGCATTCTTACCCAGTGACCCCATACTCCCCATTCTTAGCCAAAAACCACATTGTCCCCATTCTTACCCAGTTACCCCATTCTGCCCATTCTTACCCAGTAACCACATTCTCCCTACTCTTACCCAGTTACCCCATACTCCCCATTCTTACCCAATAACCCAATACTCTGCATTCATAACCAGTAATCCCATTCTCCCCATTCGTAACCAGTAACCCCATTCTCTCCATTCTTAGCCAGTAACACAATTCTCCCCATTCCTACTCAGTAACGCATTATCCCCATTCTTACCCAATAACCCCATACTCCGCATTCTTACCCAGTGACCCCATACTCCCCATTCTTAGCCAAAAACCACATTGTCCCCATTCTTACCCAGTTACCCCATTCTGCCCATTCTTGCCCAGTAACCACATTCTCCCTATTCATAGCCAGTTACCCCATACTCCCCATTCATGCCCCATAACCCCATTCTCCGCATTCTTACCCAGTCACCCCTTTCTCCCCATTCATACCCAATAAGCCGATACTCTGCATTCATAACCAGAAACCCCATTCTCCCCATTCGTGAACAGTAACCCCATTCTGCCCATTCTTACCCAATAGCCCCATTGATAACTTGTAGCCCCATTGACTTCATTCTTACATAGTAACCCCATTCTATCCATTCTTACCCAGTACCCCATTCTCCCCATTCTTTCCCAGTAACCCCATTCTCCCCATTCTTACTCAGTAACCCCATACTCACCATTCTTACCCAGTAACCCATTCTCCCCATTCGTACCCAGTAACCCCATTCTCCCCATTCTTTCCCAGTAACGCCATTCTCCCCATTCTTACTCAGTAACCCCATACTCACCACTCTTACCCAGTAACCCCTTTCTCCCCATTCGTACCCAGTAACCCCATTCTCCCCATTCCTCCCCAGTAACCCCATTCTCCCCATTCTCACCCAATAACCCCATACTCCCCATTCTTACCCAGTAACCCCATTCTCCCCATTCTTATTCAGTAATCCCATTCTCCCCATTCGTACACAGTAACCCCATTCTGCCCATTCTTACCAAGTAAACCCATTCTGCCCATTCTTACCCAGTATCCCATTACTCCCCATTCTTACCCAATAACCCCACTCTCCCCATTCTTACCCAGTAACCCCATTCTCCCCATTTTTACCAAATAACCCCATTCTCCCCATTCTTACTCAGTAACCCCATACTCCCCATTCATACGCAATAACCCCATTCTCTTCATTCTTACCCAGAAACCCCATTCTTACTGTTCTTACCCAGTAACCCTACTCTCACCATTCTTACCCAGTAACCCCATTCTCCCGATTCAAACCCAGTAGCCCCATTCTTACCCAGTAAACCCATTCACCCCATTTTTACCCAGTAACCCCATACTCCCCATTCTTACCCAGTAAACCCAAACTCCCCTTTCTTACATAATTAAAACCATTCTCCCCATTCTTACCCAGTAACCCCATTCTCCCCATTCTTACCCAGTAACCCCATTCTCCCCATTGTAACCCATTAATCCCATTCTCCCCATTCTTACCAAGTAACCCCATTCTCCCCTTTCTTACCCAGTAACCCCATACTCCTCATTCTTACCCAGTAACCACATTCTCCCCATTCTTACCCAGTAATCCCATTCTGCCCATACTTACCCAGTAACCACATACTCCACATTCTTACCCAGTAACCCCATTCTCCCCATTCTTACCCAGATAACCAACACTCCCCATTCATACCCCGTAACCCCATTCTCCCCATTCTTACCAAGTAACCCCATTCTCCCCATTCGCATCCAGTAACCCCATTCTCCCCATTCGTACCCAGTTACCCCATTCTCCCCATTCTTACCCAGTAACCCCATTCCCCCCGTTCCTTCCCAGTAACCCCATTCTCCCCATTCTTACCGAGCTGCCCCATACTCCCCATTCTTACCCAGTAACCCCATAGTCTCCATTCTTACCCAGTAACACCATTCTTCCCATTCTTACCCAGTAAACCCATTCTCCCCATTCTTACCCAGTAAACCCATACTCCCCATTCTTATCCAGAAACCCCATTCTCCTCAATCTTACCCTGCAACCCCAAACTCACCATTCGTACCCAGTTCCGCCATTCTCCCCATTCTTATCCATTAACCCCATTCTGCCCATTCTTACCCAGTAACCCCATTCACCCCATTCTTACCCATTAACACCATTCTGCCCATTCTATCCGAGTAACCACATTCTCCCCATTCTTACCCAGTAACCCCATTATCCCCATTCTTAGCCAGTAAGGCCATGCTCCCCTTTCGTACCCAGTAAACTCATTCTCCCCATTCTTACGCAGTAACCCCATACTCCCCATTCTTACGCAGTAACTCCTTTCTACCCATTCTTACACCAGTAACCCCTTTCTCCCCATTCTTACACAGTTACCCAATTCTCCCCATTCTTATCCAGTAACCCCATTCTCCCCATTCTTACCCAGTATCCCCATTCTCCCCAGTCTTACCCAGTAACCCCATTCTCCCCATTCTTACCAAGATAACCAATACTCCCCATTCATACCCCGTAACCCCATTCTCCTCATTCTTACCAAGTAACCCCATTCTCCCCATTCGCATCCAGTAACCCCATTCTCCCCATTCGTACCAAGTAACTCCATTCTCCCCATTTTTCCCCAAAAACCACATACTCATCATTCTTACCCAGTAACCCCATTCTCCCTATTCGTATGCAGTGAACCCATTCCCCCCATTCTAACCCATTAACCCCATTCTCCCCATTCTTACCAAGTAATCCCATTCTCCCCATTCTTACCCAGTAACCCCATTCTCCCCATTTTTACCAAATAACCCCATTCTCCCCATTCTTACTCAGTAACCCCATACTCCCCATTCATACGCAATAACCCCATTCTCTTCATTCTTACCCAGTAACCCCATTCTTCCTGTTCTTACCCAGTAACCCTACTCTCACCATTCTTACCCAGTAACCCCATTCTCCCGATTCAAACCGAGTAACCCCATTCTTACCCAGTAAACCCCTTCTCCCCATTTTTACCCAGTAACCCCATACTCCCCATTCTTACCCAGTGAACCCAAACTCCCCTTTCTTACCCAATTGAAACCATTCTCCCCATTCTTACCCAGTAACCTCATTCTCCCCATTCTTAACCAATAACCCCTTTCTCCCCATTCTTACCCAGTAACCCCATTCTCCCCATTCTTACCCAGTAACCCCATTCTCCCCATTCTTAACCAGTAACCCCATTCTCCCCATTGTAACCCATTAACCCCATTCTCCCCATTCTTGCCAAGTAACCCCATTCTCCCCTTTCTTACCCAGTAACCCCATACTCCCCATTCTTACCCAGTAACCACATTCTCCCCATTCTTACCCAGTAATCCCATTCTGCCCATACTTACCCAGTAACCACATACTCCACATTCTTTCCCAGTTACCCCATACTCACCATACTTACCCAGTTACCCCATTATCACCATTCTTACCAAGTAACCCCATTCTCCCCAAACTTACCCAGTAACCCCATTCTCCCCATTTTTACCCATTAACCCCATTCTCCCCATTCTTTCCCAATAACCCCATGTTCCCATTCTTTGCCAGTAACCCCATTCTCCCCATTCTTTCGCATTAACCCCATTCTCACCATTCTTACCAAGTAACCCCATTCTCCCCATTCTTACCCAGTAACCGTATTCTCCCCATTCTTACCCAGTAACCCCATTCTCCCAATTCTTACCAAGTAAGCCCATTCGCCCAATTCTTACCCAGTAACCCCATTCTCCCCATTCATACCCAGTAAACCTATTCTCCTCATTATTGCCCAGTAACCCCATTCTCCCCATTCTTACCCATTAACCCCATTCGCCCCATTCTTACCAAGTAACCCCATTCTCCTCATTCTTATCCAGTAACCCCATTCTCCCCATTCTTACCCATTAACCCCTTTCTCCCCATTCATACCCAGTTACCCCATTCTCCTCATTCTTACCCACTAAACTCATACACCCCATTCTTACCCAGTAACCCCATTCCGGCCTTTCTTTCCCAGTAACCCCATTCTCCCCATTCTTACCCAGTTAACCCATATTCCCCATTCTTACTCAGTAACCCCATAGTCCCCATTATTACCCAGTAACCCCAATCTCCCCATTCCTACCCAGTAACCCCATTCTCCCCATTCTTACCCATTAACCCCATTCACCCCATTCTTAACCATTAACCCCATTCTCCCCATTCTTACCAAGTAACCCCATTCTCCCCATTCGCATCCAGTAACCCCATTCTCCCCATTCGTACCAAGTAACTCCATTCTCCCCATTCTTCCCCAAAAACCACATACTCATCATTCTTACCCAGTAACCCCATTCTCCCAATTCGTATGCAGTGAACCCATTCTCCCCATTCTAACCCATTAACCCCATTCTCCCCATTCTTACCAAGTAATCCCATTCTCCCCATTCTTAAACAGTAACCCCATTCTCCCCATTCTTACCAAGTAAACCCATGCTCCCCATTCATACCCAGTAACCGCATACTCCACATTCTGACCCAGTAAACCCATTCTCCCCATTCTTACCCAGTAACCCCATACTCCCCATTCTTACCCAGTAATCCCATTCTCCCCATTCTTACCCAGTAACCCCATTTTCCCCATTCTTACCCAGTTACCCCATCCTCCCCTTTCTTACCCAGTTACCCCATTCTCCCCATTCTTACCCAGTAACCCCATTCCCCCCGTTCCTTCCCAGTAACCCCATTCTCCCCATTCTTACCGAGCTGCCCCATACTCCCCATTCTTACCCAGTAACCCCATAGTCTCCATTCTTACCCAGTAACACCATTCTTCCCATTCTTACCCAGTAAACCCATTCTCCCCATTCTTACCCAGTAAACCCATACTCCCCATTCTTATCCAGAAACCCCATTCTCCTCAATCTTACCCTGCAACCCCAAACTCCCCATTCGTACCCAGTTCCGCCATTCTCCCCATTCTTATCCATTAACCCCATTCTCCCCATTCTTACCCAGTAACCCCATTCACCCCATTCTTACCCATTAACCCCATTCTGCCCATTCTATCCGAGTAACCACATTCTCCCCATTCTTACCCAGTAACCCCATTATCCCCATTCTTAGCCAGTAAGGCCATGCTCCCCTTTCGTACCCAGTAAACTCATTCTCCCCATTCTTACGCAGTAACCCCATACTCCCCATTCTTACGCAGTAACTCCTTTCTACCCATTCTTACACCAGTAACCCCTTTCTCCCCATTCTTACACAGTTACCCAATTCTCCCCATTCTTATCCAGTAACCCCATTCTCCCCATTCTTACCCAGTACCCCCATTCTCCCCAGTCTTACCCAGTAACCCCATTCTCCCCATTCTTACCCAGATAACCAATACTCCCCATTCATACCCCGTAACCCCATTCTCCTCATTCTTACCAAGTAACCCCATTCTCCCCATTCGCATCCAGTAACCCCATTCTCCCCATTCGTACCAAGTAACTCCATTCTCCCCATTCTTCCCCAAAAACCACATACTCATCATTCATACCCAGTAACCCCATTCTCCCTATTCGTATGCAGTGAACCCATTCTCCCCATTCTAACCCATTAACCCCATTCTCCCCATTCTTACCAAGTAATCCCATTCTCCCCATTCTTACCCAGTAACCCCATTCTCCCCATTTTTACCAAATAACCCCATTCTCCCCATTCTTACTCAGTAACCCCATACTCCCCATTCATACGCAATAACCCCATTCTCTTCATTCTTACCCAGTAACCCCATTCTTCCTGTTCTTACCCAGTAACCCTACTCTCACCATTCTTACCCAGTAACCCCATTCTCCCGATTCAAACCCAGTAACCCCATTCTTACCCAGTAAACCCCTTCTCCCCATTTTTACCCAGTAACCACATACTCCCCATTCTTACCCAGTGAACCCAAACTCCCCTTTCTTAACCAATTAAAACCATTCTCCCCATTCTTACCCAGTAACCTCATTCTCCCCATTCTTAACCAATAACCCCTTTCTCCCCATTCTTACCCAGTAACCCCATTCTCCCCATTCTTACCCAGTAACCCCATTCTCCCCATTCTTACCCAGTAACCCCATTCTCCCCATTGTAACCCATTAACCCCATTCTCCCCATTCTTACCAAGTAACCCCATTCTCCCCTTTCTTACCCAGTAACCCCATACTCCCCATTCTTACCCAGTAACCACATTCTCCCCATTCTTACCCAGTAATCCCATTCTGCCCATACTTACCCAGTAACCACATACTCCACATTCTTTCCCAGTTACCCCATACTCACCATACTTACCCAGTTACCCCATTATCACCATTCTTACCAAGTAACCCCATTCTCCCCAAACTTACCCAGTAACCCCATTCTCCCCATTTTTACCCATTAACCCCATTCTCCCCATTCTTTCCCAGTAACCCCATGTTCCCATTCTTTGCCAGTAACCCCATTCTCCCCATTCTTTCACATTAACCCCATTCTCACCATTCTTACCAAGTAACCCCATTCTCCCCATTCTTACCCAGTAACCCTATTCTCCCCATTCTTACCCAGTAACCCCATTCTCCCCATTCTTACCAAGTAAGCCCATTCGCCCAATTCTTACCCAGTAACCCCATTCTCCCCATTCATACCCAGTAAACCTATTCTCCTCATTATTACCCAGTAACCCCATTCTCCCCATTCTTACCCATTAACCCCATTCGACCCATTCTTACCAAGTAACCCCATTCTCCTCATTCTTATCCAGTAACCCCATTCT
Organism: Cetorhinus maximus; assembly: GCF_964194155.1. Classification (NCBI taxonomy): domain Eukaryota; kingdom Metazoa; phylum Chordata; class Chondrichthyes; order Lamniformes; family Cetorhinidae; genus Cetorhinus; species Cetorhinus maximus. Next base: position 105,147 of record NW_027596249.1, on the reverse strand, counting down.
CCCCATTCTTACCCATTAACCCCATTCTCCCCATTCTAACCAAGTGACCCAATTCTCCCCATTCTTATCGAGTAACCCCGTTCTCCCCATTCATACCCAGTTACCCCATTCTCCTCATTCTTACCCACTAAACCCATACACCCCATTCTTACCCAGTAACCCCATTCCGGCCTTTCTTTCCCAGTAACCCCATTCTCCCCATTCTTACCCAGTTAACCCATATTCCGCATTCTTACTCAGTAACCCCATAGTCCCCATTATTACCCAGTAACCCCAATCTCCCCATTCCTACCCAGTAACCCCATTCTCCCCATTCTTACCCATTAACCCCATTCACCCCATTCTAACCAAGTAACACAATTCTCCCCGTTCTTATCGAGTAACCCCATTCTCCCCATTCGTACCCAGTTACCCCATTCTCCCCATTCTTAACCATTAACCCCATTCTCCCCATTCTTACCAAGTAACCCCATTCTCCCCATTCGTATCCAGTAACCCCATTCTCCCCATTCGTACCAATAACTCCATTCTCCCCATTCTTCCCCAAAAACCACATACTCATCATTCTTACCCAGTAACCCCATTGTCCCTATTCGTACGCAGTGAACCCATTCTCCCCATTCTAACCCATTAACCCCATTCTCCCCATTCTTACCAAGTAATCCCATTCTCCCCATTCTTAACCAGTAACCCCATTCTCCCCATTCTTACCAAGTAAACCCATGCTCCCCATTCATACCCAGTAACCACATACTCCCCATTCTGACCCAGTAAACCCATTCTCCCCATTCTTACCCAGTAACCCCATACTCCCCATTCTTACCCAGTAATCCCATGCTCCCCATTCTTACCCAGTAACCCCATTTTCCCCATTCTTACCCAGTTACCCCATCCTCCCCTTTCTTACCCAGTTACCCCATTCTCCCCATTCTTACCCAGTAACCCCATTCCCCCCGTTCCTTCCCAGTAACCCCATTCTCCCCATTCTTACCGAGCTGCCCTACACTCCCCATTCTTACCCAGTAACCCCATAGTCTCCATTCTTACCCAGTAACACCATTCTTCCCATTCTTACCCAGTAAACCCATTCTCCCCATTCTTACCCAGTAAACCCATACTCCCCATTCTTACCCAGAAACCCCATTCTCCTCAATCTTACCCTGCAACCCCATACTCCCCATTCGTACCCAGTTCCGCCATTCTCCCCATTCTTATCCATTAACCCCATTCTGCCCATTCTTACCCAGTAACCCCATTCACCCCATTCTTACCCATTAACCCCATTCTGCCCATTCTATCCGAGTAACCACATTCTCCCCATTCTTACCCAGTAACCCCATTATCCCTATTCTTAGCCAGTAAGGCCATGCTCCCCTTTCGTACCCAGTAAACTCATTCTCCCCATTCTTACGCAGTAACCCCATACTCCCCATTCTTACGCAGTAACTCCTTTCTACCCATTCTTACACCAGTAACCCCTTTCTCCCCATTCTTACCCAGTTACCCAATTCTCCCCATTCTTATCCAGTAACCCCATTCTCCCCATTCTTACCCAGTATTCCCATTCTCCCCAGTCTTACCCAGTAACCCCATTCTCCCCATTCTTACCCAGATAACCAATACTCCCCATTCATACCCCGTAACCCCATTCTCCCCATTCTTACACAGTCACCCCATTCTCCCCATTCTTACCCAATAACCCCATACTCTGCATTCTTACCCAGTAACCCCATACTCCCCATTCGTACCAAGTAACCCCATTCTCCCCATTCCTACTCTGTAACCCATTATCCCCATTCTTAACCAATAACCCCATACTTCGCATTCTTACCCAGTAAACCCATTCTCATTCATTCTTACCCACTAACCCCATAATCACCATTCTTACCCAGTAACCCCATTCTCCCCATTCGTTCCCAGTAACCCCATTCTCCCCTTTCTAACCCATTAACCCCATTCTCCTCATTCTTACCCAGTAACCCCATTCTCCCCATTCTTACCCAGTGACCCCATTTTGCCCATTATTAACCAGTAACACCATTATCCCATTCATACCCAGTAACACCCATTCTCCCCATTCTTACTCAGTAAACTCATTGTTACCCAGAAACCTCATTCTCCCCATTCTTACCCAGTAACCCCATTCTTACCCAGTAACCCCTTTCTCCTCATTCTTACACATTAACCCCATTCTCCCCATTCTTACCCAGTAACCCCATTCTTCCCTTTCTTACCCAGTAACCCAATTCTCCCCATTCTTACACGGTAACCCCATTATCCCCATTCTAACCTAGTAACCCCATACTAACCATTGTTACCCAGTAACCCCATTCTCCCCATTCGTTCCCAGTAACCCCATTCTCCCTATTCTAACCCATTAACCCCATTCTCCCCATTCTTGCCAAGTAACCCCATTTTCCCATTCTTACCCAGTTACCCCATTCTCCCCATTCCTACCCAGGATCCCCATTCTCCACATTCTTACCCAGTAAACCCATTCCCAACATTCTTACCCAGTATCCCCATTCTCCCCTTTCTTACCCATTAACCCCATTCGCCCCATTCTTACCCAGTAAACCCATTCTCAACATTCTTACCGAGTAACCACATACTCCACATTCTTTCCCAGTAAACCCATTCTCCCCTTTCTTACCCAGTAATCCCATTCTCCCCATTCTTAATCAGTAACCCCATACTCCCCATTCCAGCCCAGTAACCCTATTCCCCCTATTTTTACCAAGTAACCCCATTCTCCCCATTTTTACCCAGTAGCCCCATACTCCCCATTCTTACCCAGTATCCCCATAGTCCCCATTCTTACCCAGAAACCCCAATCTCCCCATTCTTACCCAGTATCCCGATTCTCCCCATTCTTACCCATTAACCCCATTCACCCCATTCTAACCAAGTAACCCAATTCTCCCCATTCTTACCGAGTAACACCATTCTCCCCATTCGTACCCAGCTACCCCATTCTACGCAATCTTACCCAGTAACCACATTCTCCCCATTCGTACCCAGTTACCCCATTCTCCCCATTCTTACCCATTAACCCCATTCTCCCCATTCTTACCAAGTAAACCCATTGACCCCATTCGCATCCAGTAACCCCATTCTCCCCATTCGTGCCAAGTAACCCCATTCTCCCCATTCTTCCCCAGTAACCACATACACATCATTCTTATCCAGTAACCCCATTCTCCCTATTCGTACCCAGTGACCCCATTCTCCCCATTCTAACCCATTAACACCATTCTCCCCATTCTTACCAAGTAATCCCATTCTACCCATTCTGACAAGTAACCCCATTCACCCCTTTCTAACCCATTTACCCCATTCTCGCCTTTCTTACCCAGTTACCCCATTCTCCCCATTCTTACCCTGTAACAGCATTCTCCCCATTCTTACCCATTAACCCCATTCTCCCCATTCTTACCCAGTAAACCCATTCTCCCCATTCTTTCCCAATTAAAACCATTCTCCCCATTCTTACCCAGTAACCTCATTCTCCCCATTCTTAACCAATAACCCCATTCTCCCCATTCTTACCCAGTAACCTCATTCTCCCCTTTCGTACCCAGTTACCCCATTCTCCCCATTCATTCCCATTCTCCCCATTCTTATCAAGTAACCCCTTTCTCCCCATTCATACCCAGTACCAACATACTCACCATTCTTGCCCAGTAACCCCATTCTCCCTATTCATACCCAGTGACCCCATTCTCCCCATTATAACCCATTAACCCCATTCTCCCCATTCTTACCAAGTAACCCCAGTCTCCCCATTCTTACCCAGTAACCCTATACTCCCCATTCTTATCCAGTAAACCAACTCTCCCCATTCTTAACCAGTTACCCCATTCTCCACTTTCTTACCTAGTTACGCAAATCTCTCCATTCTTACCCTGTAACCCCACCCCCCCCCATTCTTTCCCAGTAACCCCACTCTCCCTATTCTTAACCAGTAACCCCATACTCCCCATTCTTACCCAGTAAACCCATAGTCCCCATTCTTACCCAGTAACCCCATACTCCCCATTCTTACCCAGTAACCCCATACTCCCCATTCTTCCCCAGTAACCCCTTTCTCCCCATTCTTACCCAGTAACTCCATTCTCCCCATTCTTACCCAGTAACCCCATTCTCCCCATTCTTACCGAGCTGCCCTACACTCCCCATTCTTACCCAGTAACCCCATAGTCTCCATTCTTACCCAGTAACACCATTCTTCCCATTCTTACCCAGTAAACCCATTCTCCCCATTCTTACCCAGTAAACCCATACTCCCCATTCTTACCCAGAAACCCCATTCTCCTCAATCTTACCCTGCAACCCCATACTCCCCATTCGTACCCAGTTCCGCCATTCTCCCCATTCTTATCCATTAACCCCATTCTGCCCATTCTTACCCAGTAACCCCATTCACCCCATTCTTACCCATTAACCCCATTCTGCCCATTCTATCCGAGTAACCACATTCTCCCCATTCTTACCCAGTAACCCCATTATCCCTATTCTTAGCCAGTAAGGCCATGCTCCCCTTTCGTACCCAGTAAACTCATTCTCCCCATTCTTACGCAGTAACCCCATACTCCCCATTCTTACGCAGTAACTCCTTTCTACCCATTCTTACACCAGTAACCCCTTTCTCCCCATTCTTACCCAGTTACCCAATTCTCCCCATTCTTATCCAGTAACCCCATTCTCCCCATTCTTACCCAGTATTCCCATTCTCCCCAGTCTTACCCAGTAACCCCATTCTCCCCATTCTTACCCAGATAACCAATACTCCCCATTCATACCCCGTAACCCCATTCTCCCCATTCTTACACAGTCACCCCATTCTCCCCATTCTTACCCAATAACCCCATACTCTGCATTCTTACCCAGTAACCCCATACTCCCCATTCGTACCAAGTAACCCCATTCTCCCCATTCCTACTCTGTAACCCATTATCCCCATTCTTAACCAATAACCCCATACTTCGCATTCTTACCCAGTAAACCCATTCTCCCCATTCTTACCCACTAACCCCATAATCACCATTCTTACCCAGTAACCCCATTCTCCCCATTCGTTCCCAGTAACCCCATTCTCCCCTTTCTAACCCATTAACCCCATTCTCCTCATTCTTACCCAGTAACCCCATTCTCCCCATTCTTACCCAGTGACCCCATTTTGCCCATTATTAACCAGTAACACCATTATCCCATTCATACCCAGTAACACCCATTCTCCCCATTCTTACTCAGTAAACTCATTGTTACCCAGAAACCTCATTCTCCCCATTCTTACCCAGTAACCCCATTCTTACCCAGTAACCCCTTTCTCCTCATTCTTACACATTAACCCCATTCTCCCCATTCTTACCCAGTAACCCCATTCTTCCCTTTCTTACCCAGTAACCCAATTCTCCCCATTCTTACACGGTAACCCCATTATCCCCATTCTAACCTAGTAACCCCATACTAACCATTGTTACCCAGTAACCCCATTCTCCCCATTCGTTCCCAGTAACCCCATTCTCCCTATTCTAACCCATTAACCCCATTCTCCCCATTCTTGCCAAGTAACCCCATTTTCCCATTCTTACCCAGTTACCCCATTCTCCCCATTCCTACCCAGGATCCCCATTCTCCACATTCTTACCCAGTAAACCCATTCCCAACATTCTTACCCAGTATCCCCATTCTCCCCTTTCTTACCCATTAACCCCATTCGCCCCATTCTTACCCAGTAAACCCATTCTCAACATTCTGACCGAGTAACCACATACTCCACATTCTTTCCCAGTAAACCCATTCTCCCCTTTCTTACCCAGTAATCCCATTCTCCCCATTCTTAATCAGTAACCCCATACTCCCCATTCCAGCCCAGTAACCCTATTCCCCCTATTTTTACCAAGTAACCCCATTCTCCCCATTTTTACCCAGTAGCCCCATACTCCCCATTCTTACCCAGTATCCCCATAGTCCCCATTCTTACCCAGAAACCCCAATCTCCCCATTCTTACCCAGTATCCCGATTCTCCCCATTCTTACCCATTAACCCCATTCACCCCATTCTAACCAAGTAACCCAATTCTCCCCATTCTTACCGAGTAACACCATTCTCCCCATTCGTACCCAGCTACCCCATTCTACGCAATCTTACCCAGTAACCACATTCTCCCCATTCGTACCCAGTTACCCCATTCTCCCCATTCTTACCCATTAACCCCATTCTCCCCATTCTTACCAAGTAAACCCATTGTCCCCATTCGCATCCAGTAACCCCATTCTCCCCATTCGTGCCAAGTAACCCCATTCTCCCCATTCTTCCCCAGTAACCACATACACATCATTCTTATCCAGTAACCCCATTCTCCCTATTCGTACCCAGTGACCCCATTCTCCCCATTCTAACCCATTAACACCATTCTCCCCATTCTTACCAAGTAATCCCATTCTACCCATTCTGACAAGTAACCCCATTCACCCCTTTCTAACCCATTTACCCCATTCTCGCCTTTCTTACCCAGTTACCCCATTCTCCCCATTCTTACCCTGTAACAGCATTCTCCCCATTCTTACCCATTAACCCCATTCTCCCCATTCTTACCCAGTAAACCCATTCTCCCCATTCTTTCCCAATTAAAACCATTCTCCCCATTCTTACCCAGTAACCTCATTCTCCCCATTCTTAACCAATAACCCCATTCTCCCCATTCTTACCCAGTAACCTCATTCTCCCCTTTCGTACCCAGTTACCCCATTCTCCCCATTCATTCCCATTCTCCCCATTCTTATCAAGTAACCCCTTTCTCCCCATTCATACCCAGTACCAACATACTCACCATTCTTGCCCAGTAACCCCATTCTCCCTATTCATACCCAGTGACCCCATTCTCCCCATTATAACCCATTAACCCCATTCTCCCCATTCTTACCAAGTAACCCCAGTCTCCCCATTCTTACCCAGTAACCCTATACTCCCCATTCTTATCCAGTAAACCCACTCTCCCCATTCTTAACCAGTTACCCCATTCTCCCCTTTCTTACCTAGTTACGCAAATCTCTCCATTCTTACCCTGTAACCCCACCCCCCCCATTCTTTCCCAGTAACCCCACTCTCCCTATTCTTAACCAGTAACCCCATACTCCCCATTCTTACCCAGTAAACCCATAGTCCCCATTCTTACCCAGTAACCCCATACTCCCCATTCTTACCCAGTAACCCCATACTCCCCATTCTTCCCCAGTAACCCCTTTCTCCCCATTCTTACCCAGTAACTCCATTCTCCCCATTCTTACCCAGTAACCCCATTCTCCCCATTTTTACCCTGTATCCCTATGCTCCCAATTCTTACCCAGTAAAACCATCTCCCCATTCTTACCCAGTAACCCCATTCTCCCCATTCTTAACCAGTAACCCCATACTACACATTCTTGACCAGTAAACCCATTCTCCCCATTCTTACCCAGTAACCCCATTCTCCCTATTCTTACCCAGTTACCCCATACTCCCCATTCCTACCCCGTAACCCCATTCTCCCCATTCTTACGCAGTCACCCCATTCACCCCATTCTTACCCAATAACCCCATACTCTGCATTCATAACCAGTAACCCCATTCTCCCCATTCATAACCAGTAACCCCATTCTCCCCATTCTTAGCCAGAAACACAATTCTCCCCATTCCTACTCAGTAACGCATTATCCCCATTCTTAGCCAATAACCCCATACTCCGCATTCTTACCCAGTGACCCCATACTCCCCATTCTTAGCCAAAAAGCCCATTGTCCCCATTCTTACCCAGTTACCCCATTCTGCCCATTCTTGCCCAGTAACCACATTCTTCCTATTCATAGCCAGTTACCCCATACTCCCCATTCATGCCCCATAACCCCATTCTCCGCATTCTTACCCAGTCACCCCATTCTCCCCATTCGTAACCAGTAACCCCATTCTCCCCATTCTTAGCCAGAAACACAATTCTCCCCATTCCTACTCAGTAACGCATTATCCCCATTCTTACCCAATAACCCCATACTCCGCATTCTTACCCAGTGACCCCATACTCCCCATTCTTAGCCAAAAAGCCCATTGTCCCCATTCTTACCCAGTTACCCCATTCTGCCCATTCTTGCCCAGTAACCACATTCTCCCTATTCATAGCCAGTTACCCCATACTCCCCATTCATGCCCCATAACCCCATTCTCCGCATTCTTACCCAGTCACCCCTTTCTCCCCATTCATACCCAATAACCCCATACTCTGCATTCATAACCAGAAACCCCATTCTCCCCATTCGTGAACAGTAACCCCATTCTCCCCATTCTTAGCCAGTAACACAATTCTGCCCATTCCTACTCAAAAACGCATTATCCCCATTCTTACCCAATAACCCCATACTCCGCATTCTTACCCAGTGACCCCATACTCCCCATTCTTAGCCAAAAACTACATTGTCCACATTCTTACCCAGTTACCCCATTCTGCCCATTCTTACCCTGTAACTCCATACTCCCCATTCTTCCCCTATAACCGCATTCTCCCCATTCTTACCCAGTAACCACATTCTCCCTATTTTTACCCTGGAACCCCATTCTTACCCAGTAAACCTATTTTCCCCATTCTTACCAAGTAACCCCATACTCCCCATTTTTATCCAGTAAACCCATACTCCCCATTCTTACCCAGTAACCCCATTGTCCCCATTCTTACCCAGTAACCCCATTCTCCCCATTCTTAGCCAGAAACTCCATTCTCCCCATTCTTACCCAGTCACCCCATTCTCCCCATTCTTACCCAGTATCCCCATGCTCCCAATTCTTACCCAGTAAAACCATCTCCCCATTCTTACCCAGTAACCACATTCTCCCCATTCTTAAGCAGTAACCCCATACTACACATTCTTGCCCAGTAAACCCATTCTCCCCATTCTTACCCAGTAAACCCATTCTCCCTATTCTTACCCAGTTACCCCATACTCCCCATTCATACCCCGTAACCCCATTCTCCCCATTCTTTCCCAGTCACCCCATTCTCCCCATTCTTACCCAATAACCCAATACTCTGCATTCATAACCAGTAACCCCATTCTCCCCATTCGTAACCAGTAACCCCATTCTCCACATTCTTAGCCAGTAACACAATTCTCCCCATTCCTACTCAGTAACGCATTATCCCCATTCTTACCCAATAACCCCATACTCCGCATTCTTACCCAGTGACCCCATACTCCCCATTCTTAGCCAAAAACCACATTGTCCCCATTCTTACCCAGTTACCCCATTCTGCCCATTCTTACCCAGTAACCACATTCTCCCTATTCTTACCCAGTTACCCCATACTCCCCATTCTTACCCAATAACCCAATACTCTGCATTCATAACCAGTAACCCCATTCTCCCCATTCGTAACCAGTAACCCCATTCTCTCCATTCTTAGCCAGTAACACAATTCTCCCCATTCCTACTCAGTAACGCATTATCCCCATTCTTACCCAATAACCCCATACTCCGCATTCTTACCCAGTGACCCCATACTCCCCATTCTTATCCAAAAACCACATTGTCCCCATTCTTACCCAGTTACCCCATTCTGCCCATTATTACCCAGTAACCACATTCTCCCTATTCTTACCCAGTTACCCCATACTCCCCATTCATACCCCATAACCCCATTCTCCCCATTCTTACCCAGTCACCCCATACTCCCCATTCATACCCAATAGCCCCATACACTGCATTCATAACCAGTAACCCCACTGTCCCCATTCTTAGCCAGTAAGCCCATTCTGCCCATTCTTACCCAATAGCCCCATTGATAACCTGTAGCCCCATTGACCTCATTCTTACATAGTAACCCCATTCTATCCATTCTTACCCAGTACCCCATTCTCCCCATTCTTTCCCAGTAACCCCATTCTCCCCATTCTTACTCAGTAACCCCATACTCACCATTCTTACCCAGTAACCCATTCTCCCCATTCGTACCCAGTAACCCCATTCTCCCCATTCTTTCCCAGTAACGCCATTCTCCCCATTCTTACTCAGTAACCCCATACTCACCATTCTTACCCAGTAACCCCTTTCTCCCCATTCGTACCCAGTAACCCCATTCTCCCCATTCCTCCCCAGTAACCCCATTCTCCCCATTCTCACCCAATAACCCCTTTCTCCCCATTCGTACCCAGTAACCCCATTCTCCCCATTCCTCCCCAGTAACCCCATTCTCCCCATTCTCACCCAATAACCCCATACTCCCCATTCTTACCCAGTAACCCCATTCTCCCCATTCTTACCCAGTAATCCCATTACTCCCCATTCTTACCCAATAACCCCACTCTCCCCATTCTTACCCAGTAACCCCATTCTCCCCATTTTTACCAAATAACCCCATTCTCCCCATTCTTACACAGTAACCCCATACTCCCCATTCATACGCAATAACCCCATTCTCTTCATTCTTACCCAGAAACCCCATTCTTACTGTTCTTACCCAGTAACCCTACTCTCACCATTCTTACCCAGTAACCCCATTCTCCCGATTCAAACCCAGTAGCCCCATTCTTACCCAGTAAACCCATTCTCCCCATTTTTACCCAGTAACCACATACTCCCCATTCTTACCCAGTAAACCCAAACTCCCCTTTCTTACATAATTAAAACCATTCTCCCCATTCTTACCCAGTAACCTCATTCTCCCCATTCTTAACCAATAACCCCTTTCTCCCCATTCTTACTCAGTAACCCCATTCTCCCCATTCTTACCCAGTAACCCCATTCTCCCCATTCTTACCCAGTAACCCCATTCTCCCCATTGTAACCCATTAACCCCATTCTCCCCATTCTTACCAAGTAACCCCATTCTCCCCTTTCTTACCCAGTAACCCCATACTCCTCATTCTTACCCAGTAACCACATTCTCCCCATTCTTACCCAGTAATCCCATTCTGCCCATACTTACCCAGTAACCACATACTCCACATTCTTACCCAGTTACCCCATACTCACCATACTAACCCAGTTACCCCATTATCACCATTCTTACCAATTAACCCCATTCTCCCCAATCTTAACCAGTAACCCCATTCTCCCTATTTTTACCCATTAACCCCATTCTCCCCATTCTTTCCCAGTAACCCCATGTTCCCATTCTTAGCCAGTAACACCATTCTCCCCATTCTTTCACATTAACCCCATTCTCACCATTCTTACCAAGTAACCCCATTCTCCCCATTCTTACTCAATAAACCTATTCTCCCCATTCTTACCCAGTAACCCCATTCTCCCCATTCTTACCCAATAACCCTATTCTCCTCATTATTACCCAGTAACCCCATTCTCCCCATTCTTACCCATTAACCCCATTCGCCCCATTCTTACCAAGTAACCCCATTCTCCTCATTCGTATCCAGTAACCCTCTTCTCCCCATTCTTACCCATTAACCCCATTCTCCCTATTCTAACCAAGTAACCCACTTCTCCCCATTCTTATCGAGTAACCCCGTTCTCCCCATTCATACCCAGTTACCCCATTCTCCCCATTCTTACCCAGTAACCCCATTCTCCACAATTGTACCCAGTTACCCGATTCTCCCCATTCTTACGCATTAACACCATTCTCCCCATTCTTACTAAGTAACCCCAATCTCCCCTTTCGTATCGAGTAACCCCAATCTCCCCATTCTTACCCAGTGACCACATACTCACCATTCTTACCCAGTAACCCCATTCTCCCTATTCGTACCCAGAGTTCCCATACTCCCCATTCTAACCCATTAACCCCATTCTACCCATTCTTACCAAGTAACCCCATTCTCCCCATTCTTATCCAGTAACCCCATTCTCCCCATTCTTACCCAGTAAACCCATTCTCCCCGTTCATACTCAGTAACCCCATACTCCCCATTCTGTTCCAGTAACCACATTCTCCCCATTCTTACCCAGTAACCACATACTCCCCATTCTTACCCAGTAACCCCATACTCCCCATTCTTCCTTAGTATCCCAATTCTCCCCATTCTTACTCTGTAACCCCATTCTCCCCATTCATACCCAGTAGCCCCATTCCACCCATTCATAGCCAATAACCCCATTCTCCCCATTCTTACCCAGTAACCCCATACTCCAAATTCTTGCCCAGTAACCCCCTACTCCCCATTCGTACCAAATAAATCCATTCCCCCCATTTCGTACCCAGTATCCCCATTCTCCCCATTCTTACCCATTAAACCCATTTTCCCATTCTTACCCAGTAACCCCTTACTCCCCATTCTTATCTTATAAATCAATACACCCCATACTTACCCATTAACCCCATTCTCCCCATTTTACCCATTTACCCCATTCTCCCCATTCATACCAAGTATCCCCATTCTCCCCATTCTTACCCAGTAAACCCAATCTCCCCATTCTTACCCAGATACCCCAAACTCCCCGTTTTTACCCAGTAACCCCATTCTCCCCATTCTTAACCAGTAACCCCAATCTTCCCATTCTTACCCAGTAAACCCATACTCCCCATTCTTACCCAGTAACCCCATACTCCCCATTCTTACCCAGTAAACCGATACTCCCCAATCTAACCCAGTAACCCCATTCTCCTCATTCTTACACAGTATCCCCATTCTCCCCATTCTTACCCAGTAACCCCATTCTCCCCATTCTTACCCAGTATCCCCATTCTCCCCATTCTTACCCAGTAACCCCATTCTCCCCATTCTTACCCAATAACCACATTCTCCCCATTCTTAACCAGTAAACCCATTCTCCCCATTCTTAGCAAGTAATGCCATTTTGACCATTCTTACCCAGTAGACATATTCTCCCCATTCTTACCCAGTAACCCCATTCTCCCCATTCTTACCCAGTAACCCCATTCTCCCCATTCTTACCCTATAACCACATTCTCCACATTCTTAACCAGTAAACCCATTCTCCCCATTCTTTGCAAGTAATGCCATTTTGACCATTCTTACCCAGTAGACATATTCTCCCCATTCTTACCCAGTAATCCCATTCTCCCCATTCTTACACAGTAACCCCATTCTGCCCATTCTTACCAAGTAAACCCATTCTGCCCATTCTTACCCAGTATCCCATTACTCCCCATTCTTAACCAATAACCCCACTCTCCCCATTCTTACCCAGTCACCCCATTCTCCCCATTTTTACCAAATAACCCCATTCTCCCCATTCTTACTCAGTAACCCCATACTCCCCATTCATACGCAATAACCCCATTCTCTTCATTCTTACCCAGAAACCCCATTCTTACTGTTCTTACCCAGTAACCCTACTCTCACCATTCTTACCCAGTAACCCCATTCTCCAGATTCAAACCCAGTAGCCCCATTCTTACCCAGTAAACCCATTCTCCCCATTTTTACCCAGTAACCCCATACTCCCCATTCTTACCCAGTAAACCCAAAATCCCCTTTCTTACATAATTAAAACCATTCTCCCCATTCTTACCCAGTAACCTCATTCTCCCCATTCTTAACCAATAACCCCTTTCTCCCCATTCTTACTCAGTAACCCCATTCTCCCCATTCTTACCCAGTAACCCCATTCTCCCCATTCTTACCCAGTAACCCCATTCTCCCCATTGTAACCCATTAACCCCATTCTCCCCATTCTTACCAAGTAACCCCATTCTCCCCTTTCTTAACCAGTAACCCCATACTCCCCATTCTTACCCAGTAACCACATTCTCCCCATTCTTACCCAGTAATCCCATTCTGCCCATACTTACCCAGTAACCACATACTCCACATTCTTACCCAGTTACCCCATACTCACCATACTTACCCAGTTACCCCATTATCACCATTCTTACCAATTAACCCCATTCTCCCCAATCTTACCCAGTAACCCCATTCTCCCTATTTTTACCCATTAACCCCATTCTCCCCATTCTTTCCCAGTAACCCCATGTTCCCATTCTTAGCCAGTAACCCCATTCTCCCCATTCTTTCACATTAACCCCATTCTCACCATTCTTACCAAGTAACCCCATTCTCTCCCATTCTTACTCAATAAACCTATTCTCCCCATTCTTACCCAGTAACCCCATTCTCCCCATTCTTACCCAATAACCCTATTCTCCTCATTATTACCCAGTAACCCCATTCTCCCCATTCTTACCCATTAACCCCATTTGCCCCATTCTTACCAAGTAACCCCATTCTCCTCATTCGTATCCAGTAACCCTCTTCTCCCCATTCTTACCCATTAACCCCATTCTCCCCATTCTAACCAAGTAACCCACTTCTCCCCATTCTTATCGAGTAACCCCGTTCTCCCCATTCATACCCAGTTACCCCATTCTCCCCATTCTTACCCAGTAACCCCATTCTCCACAATTGTACCCAGTTACCCTATTCTCCCCATTCTTACGCATTAACACCATTCTCCCCATTCTTACTAAGTAACCCCAATCTCCCCTTTCGTATCGAGTAACCCCAATCTCCCCATTCTTACCCAGTGACCACATACTCACCATTCTTACCCAGTAACCCCATTCTGCCCATTCTTGCCCAGTAACCACATTCTCCCTATTCATAGCCAGTTACCCCATACTCCCCATTCATGCCCCATAACCCCATTCTCCGCATTCTTACCCAGTCACCCCATTCTCCCCATTCGTAACCAGTAACCCCATTCTCCCCATTCTTAGCCAGAAACACAATTCTCCCCATTCCTACTCAGTAACGCATTATCCCCATTCTTACCCAATAACCCCATACTCCGCATTCTTACCCAGTGACCCCATACTCCCCATTCTTAGCCAAAAAGCCCATTGTCCCCATTCTTACCCAGTTACCCCATTCTGCCCATTCTTGCCCAGTAACCACATTCTCCCTATTCATAGCCAGTTACCCCATACTCCCCATTCATGCCCCATAACCCCATTCTCCGCATTCTTACCCAGTCACCCCATTCTCCCCATTCGTAACCAGTAACCCCATTCTCCCCATTCTTAGCCAGAAACACAATTCTCCCCATTCCTACTCAGTAACGCATTATCCCCATTCTTACCCAATAACCCCATACTCCGCATTCTTACCCAGTGACCCCATACTCCCCATTCTTAGCCAAAAAGCCCATTGTCCCCATTCTTACCCAGTTACCCCATTCTGCCCATTCTTGCCCAGTAACCACATTCTCCCTATTCATAGCCAGTTACCCCATACTCCCCATTCATGCCCCATAACCCCATTCTCCGCATTCTTACCCAGTCACCCCTTTCTCCCCATTCATACCCAATAACCCCATACTCTGCATTCATAACCAGAAACCCCATTCTCCCCATTCGTGAACAGTAACCCCATTCTCCCCATTCTTAGCCAGTAACACAATTCTGCCCATTCCTACTCAAAAACGCATTATCCCCATTCTTACCCAATAACCCCATACTCCGCATTCTTACCCAGTGACCCCATACTCCCCATTCTTAGCCAAAAACTACATTGTCCACATTCTTACCCAGTTACCCCATTCTGCCCATTCTTACCCTGTAACTCCATACTCCCCATTCTTCCCCTATAACCGCATTCTCCCCATTCTTACCCAGTAACCACATTCTCCCTATTTTTACCCTGGAACCCCATTCTTACCCAGTAAACCTATTTTCCCCATTCTTACCAAGTAACCCCATACTCCCCATTTTTATCCAGTAAACCCATACTCCCCATTCTTACCCAGTAACCCCATTGTCCCCATTCTTACCCAGTAACCCCATTCTCCCCATTCTTAGCCAGAAACTCCATTCTCCCCATTCTTACCCAGTCACCCCATTCTCCCCATTCTTACCCAGTATCCCCATGCTCCCAATTCTTACCCAGTAAAACCATCTCCCCATTCTTACCCAGTAACCACATTCTCCCCATTCTTAAGCAGTAACCCCATACTACACATTCTTGCCCAGTAAACCCATTCTCCCCATTCTTACCCAGTAAACCCATTCTCCCTATTCTTACCCAGTTACCCCATACTCCCCATTCATACCCCGTAACCCCATTCTCCCCATTCTTTCCCAGTCACCCCATTCTCCCCATTCTTACCCAATAACCCAATACTCTGCATTCATAACCAGTAACCCCATTCTCCCCATTCGTAACCAGTAACCCCATTCTCCACATTCTTAGCCAGTAACACAATTCTCCCCATTCCTACTCAGTAACGCATTATCCCCATTCTTACCCAATAACCCCATACTCCGCATTCTTACCCAGTGACCCCATACTCCCCATTCTTAGCCAAAAACCACATTGTCCCCATTCTTACCCAGTTACCCCATTCTGCCCATTCTTACCCAGTAACCACATTCTCCCTATTCTTACCCAGTTACCCCATACTCCCCATTCTTACCCAATAACCCAATACTCTGCATTCATAACCAGTAACCCCATTCTCCCCATTCGTAACCAGTAACCCCATTCTCTCCATTCTTAGCCAGTAACACAATTCTCCCCATTCCTACTCAGTAACGCATTATCCCCATTCTTACCCAATAACCCCATACTCCGCATTCTTACCCAGTGACCCCATACTCCCCATTCTTATCCAAAAACCACATTGTCCCCATTCTTACCCAGTTACCCCATTCTGCCCATTATTACCCAGTAACCACATTCTCCCTATTCTTACCCAGTTACCCCATACTCCCCATTCATACCCCATAACCCCATTCTCCCCATTCTTACCCAGTCACCCCATACTCCCCATTCATACCCAATAGCCCCATACACTGCATTCATAACCAGTAACCCCACTGTCCCCATTCTTAGCCAGTAAGCCCATTCTGCCCATTCTTACCCAATAGCCCCATTGATAACCTGTAGCCCCATTGACCTCATTCTTACATAGTAACCCCATTCTATCCATTCTTACCCAGTACCCCATTCTCCCCATTCTTTCCCAGTAACCCCATTCTCCCCATTCTTACTCAGTAACCCCATACTCACCATTCTTACCCAGTAACCCATTCTCCCCATTCGTACCCAGTAACCCCATTCTCCCCATTCTTTCCCAGTAACGCCATTCTCCCCATTCTTACTCAGTAACCCCATACTCACCATTCTTACCCAGTAACCCCTTTCTCCCCATTCGTACCCAGTAACCCCATTCTCCCCATTCCTCCCCAGTAACCCCATTCTCCCCATTCTCACCCAATAACCCCTTTCTCCCCATTCGTACCCAGTAACCCCATTCTCCCCATTCCTCCCCAGTAACCCCATTCTCCCCATTCTCACCCAATAACCCCATACTCCCCATTCTTACCCAGTAACCCCATTCTCCCCATTCTTACCCAGTAATCCCATTACTCCCCATTCTTACCCAATAACCCCACTCTCCCCATTCTTACCCAGTAACCCCATTCTCCCCATTTTTACCAAATAACCCCATTCTCCCCATTCTTACACAGTAACCCCATACTCCCCATTCATACGCAATAACCCCATTCTCTTCATTCTTACCCAGAAACCCCATTCTTACTGTTCTTACCCAGTAACCCTACTCTCACCATTCTTACCCAGTAACCCCATTCTCCCGATTCAAACCCAGTAGCCCCATTCTTACCCAGTAAACCCATTCTCCCCATTTTTACCCAGTAACCACATACTCCCCATTCTTACCCAGTAAACCCAAACTCCCCTTTCTTACATAATTAAAACCATTCTCCCCATTCTTACCCAGTAACCTCATTCTCCCCATTCTTAACCAATAACCCCTTTCTCCCCATTCTTACTCAGTAACCCCATTCTCCCCATTCTTACCCAGTAACCCCATTCTCCCCATTCTTACCCAGTAACCCCATTCTCCCCATTGTAACCCATTAACCCCATTCTCCCCATTCTTACCAAGTAACCCCATTCTCCCCTTTCTTACCCAGTAACCCCATACTCCTCATTCTTACCCAGTAACCACATTCTCCCCATTCTTACCCAGTAATCCCATTCTGCCCATACTTACCCAGTAACCACATACTCCACATTCTTACCCAGTTACCCCATACTCACCATACTAACCCAGTTACCCCATTATCACCATTCTTACCAATTAACCCCATTCTCCCCAATCTTAACCAGTAACCCCATTCTCCCTATTTTTACCCATTAACCCCATTCTCCCCATTCTTTCCCAGTAACCCCATGTTCCCATTCTTAGCCAGTAACACCATTCTCCCCATTCTTTCACATTAACCCCATTCTCACCATTCTTACCAAGTAACCCCATTCTCCCCATTCTTACTCAATAAACCTATTCTCCCCATTCTTACCCAGTAACCCCATTCTCCCCATTCTTACCCAATAACCCTATTCTCCTCATTATTACCCAGTAACCCCATTCTCCCCATTCTTACCCATTAACCCCATTCGCCCCATTCTTACCAAGTAACCCCATTCTCCTCATTCGTATCCAGTAACCCTCTTCTCCCCATTCTTACCCATTAACCCCATTCTCCCTATTCTAACCAAGTAACCCACTTCTCCCCATTCTTATCGAGTAACCCCGTTCTCCCCATTCATACCCAGTTACCCCATTCTCCCCATTCTTACCCAGTAACCCCATTCTCCACAATTGTACCCAGTTACCCGATTCTCCCCATTCTTACGCATTAACACCATTCTCCCCATTCTTACTAAGTAACCCCAATCTCCCCTTTCGTATCGAGTAACCCCAATCTCCCCATTCTTACCCAGTGACCACATACTCACCATTCTTACCCAGTAACCCCATTCTCCCTATTCGTACCCAGAGTTCCCATACTCCCCATTCTAACCCATTAACCCCATTCTACCCATTCTTACCAAGTAACCCCATTCTCCCCATTCTTATCCAGTAACCCCATTCTCCCCATTCTTACCCAGTAAACCCATTCTCCCCGTTCATACTCAGTAACCCCATACTCCCCATTCTGTTCCAGTAACCACATTCTCCCCATTCTTACCCAGTAACCACATACTCCCCATTCTTACCCAGTAACCCCATACTCCCCATTCTTCCTTAGTATCCCAATTCTCCCCATTCTTACTCTGTAACCCCATTCTCCCCATTCATACCCAGTAGCCCCATTCCACCCATTCATAGCCAATAACCCCATTCTCCCCATTCTTACCCAGTAACCCCATACTCCAAATTCTTGCCCAGTAACCCCCTACTCCCCATTCGTACCAAATAAATCCATTCCCCCCATTTCGTACCCAGTATCCCCATTCTCCCCATTCTTACCCATTAAACCCATTTTCCCATTCTTACCCAGTAACCCCTTACTCCCCATTCTTATCTTATAAATCAATACACCCCATACTTACCCATTAACCCCATTCTCCCCATTTTACCCATTTACCCCATTCTCCCCATTCATACCAAGTATCCCCATTCTCCCCATTCTTACCCAGTAAACCCAATCTCCCCATTCTTACCCAGATACCCCAAACTCCCCGTTTTTACCCAGTAACCCCATTCTCCCCATTCTTAACCAGTAACCCCAATCTTCCCATTCTTACCCAGTAAACCCATACTCCCCATTCTTACCCAGTAACCCCATACTCCCCATTCTTACCCAGTAAACCGATACTCCCCAATCTAACCCAGTAACCCCATTCTCCTCATTCTTACACAGTATCCCCATTCTCCCCATTCTTACCCAGTAACCCCATTCTCCCCATTCTTACCCAGTATCCCCATTCTCCCCATTCTTACCCAGTAACCCCATTCTCCCCATTCTTACCCAATAACCACATTCTCCCCATTCTTAACCAGTAAACCCATTCTCCCCATTCTTAGCAAGTAATGCCATTTTGACCATTCTTACCCAGTAGACATATTCTCCCCATTCTTACCCAGTAACCCCATTCTCCCCATTCTTACCCAGTAACCCCATTCTCCCCATTCTTACCCTATAACCACATTCTCCACATTCTTAACCAGTAAACCCATTCTCCCCATTCTTTGCAAGTAATGCCATTTTGACCATTCTTACCCAGTAGACATATTCTCCCCATTCTTACCCAGTAATCCCATTCTCCCCATTCTTACACAGTAACCCCATTCTGCCCATTCTTACCAAGTAAACCCATTCTGCCCATTCTTACCCAGTATCCCATTACTCCCCATTCTTAACCAATAACCCCACTCTCCCCATTCTTACCCAGTCACCCCATTCTCCCCATTTTTACCAAATAACCCCATTCTCCCCATTCTTACTCAGTAACCCCATACTCCCCATTCATACGCAATAACCCCATTCTCTTCATTCTTACCCAGAAACCCCATTCTTACTGTTCTTACCCAGTAACCCTACTCTCACCATTCTTACCCAGTAACCCCATTCTCCAGATTCAAACCCAGTAGCCCCATTCTTACCCAGTAAACCCATTCTCCCCATTTTTACCCAGTAACCCCATACTCCCCATTCTTACCCAGTAAACCCAAAATCCCCTTTCTTACATAATTAAAACCATTCTCCCCATTCTTACCCAGTAACCTCATTCTCCCCATTCTTAACCAATAACCCCTTTCTCCCCATTCTTACCCAGTAACCCCATTCTCCCCATTCTTACCCAGTAACCCCATTCTCCCCATTGTAACCCATTAACCCCATTCTCCCCATTCTTACCAAGTAACCCCATTCTCCCCTTTCTTAACCAGTAACCCCATACTCCCCATTCTTACCCAGTAACCACATTCTCCCCATTCTTACCCAGTAATCCCATTCTGCCCATACTTACCCAGTAACCACATACTCCACATTCTTACCCAGTTACCCCATACTCACCATACTTACCCAGTTACCCCATTATCACCATTCTTACCAATTAACCCCATTCTCCCCAATCTTACCCAGTAACCCCATTCTCCCTATTTTTACCCATTAACCCCATTCTCCCCATTCTTTCCCAGTAACCCCATGTTCCCATTCTTAGCCAGTAACCCCATTCTCCCCATTCTTTCACATTAACCCCATTCTCACCATTCTTACCAAGTAACCCCATTCTCTCCCATTCTTACTCAATAAACCTATTCTCCCCATTCTTACCCAGTAACCCCATTCTCCCCATTCTTACCCAATAACCCTATTCTCCTCATTATTACCCAGTAACCCCATTCTCCCCATTCTTACCCATTAACCCCATTTGCCCCATTCTTACCAAGTAACCCCATTCTCCTCATTCGTATCCAGTAACCCTCTTCTCCCCATTCTTACCCATTAACCCCATTCTCCCCATTCTAACCAAGTAACCCACTTCTCCCCATTCTTATCGAGTAACCCCGTTCTCCCCATTCATACCCAGTTACCCCATTCTCCCCATTCTTACCCAGTAACCCCATTCTCCACAATTGTACCCAGTTACCCTATTCTCCCCATTCTTACGCATTAACACCATTCTCCCCATTCTTACTAAGTAACCCCAATCTCCCCTTTCGTATCGAGTAACCCCAATCTCCCCATTCTTACCCAGTGACCACATACTCACCATTCTTACCCAGTAACCCCATTCTCCCTATTCGTACCCAGAGATCCCATACTCCCCATTCTAACCCATTAACCCCATTCTACCCATTCTTACCAAGTAACCCCATTCTCCCCATTCTTACCCAGTAAACCCATTCTCCCCGTTCATACTCAGTAACCCCATACTCCCCATTCTGTTCCAGTAACCACATTCTCCCCATTCTTACCCAGTAACCACATACTCCCCATTCTTACCCAGTAACCCCATACTCCCCATTCTTCCTTAGTATCCCAATTCTCCCCATTCTTACTCTGTAACCCCATTCTCCCCATTCATACCCAGTAGCCCCATTCCACCCATTCATAGCCAATAACCCCATTCTCCCCATTCTTACCCAGTAACCCCATACTCCAAATTCTTGCCCAGTAACCCCCTACTCCCCATTCGTACCAAATAAATCCATTCCCCCCATTTCGTACCCAGTATCCCCATTCTCCCCATTCTTACCCATTAAACCCATTTTCCCATTCTTACCCAGTAACCCCTTACTCCCCATTCTTATCTTATAAATCAATACACCCCATACTTACCCATTAACCCCATTCTCCCCATTTTACCCATTTACCCCATTCTCCCCATTCATACCAAGTATCCCCAATCTCCGCATTCTTACCCATTAACCCCATTTACCCATTCTTACCCAGTATCCCCATACTCCCCATTCTTACCCAGTAACCCCATTCTCCACCTTCTTGCCCAGTAACCCCACACACACCATTCTTACCCGGTAACCACAATCTCCCCATTCTTACCAATAACCCTATTCTGCCCATTCTTACCCAGTAACCCCATACTCCCCCTTCTAACCAAGTAAACCCATTCTCACCATTCTTAACCAGTAACCCCATTCTCCCCATTCTTACCTAGTAACCCCATACTCCCCATTCTTAAACATTAACTCCAATCTCCTAATTCTTACCCAGTAATCCCATTCTCCCCATTCTTACCCAGTAACCCCAATCTCCCCATTCTTACCCAGTAACCCCATACTCGCCATTCTTACCCAGTAACCCCATTCTCCCCATTCTTACCCAGTAACCCCATTCTCCCCATTCTTACCCAGTAAACCCAATCTCCCCATTCTTACCCAGATACCCCAAACTCCCCGTTCTTACCCAGTAACCCCATTCTCCCCATTCTTAACCAGTAACCCCAATCTTCCCATTCTTACCCAGTAAACCCATACTCCCCATTCTTACCCAGTAACCCCATACTCTCCATTCTTACCCAGTAAACCGATACTCCCCAATCTAACCCAGTAACCCCATTCTCCTCATTCTTACACAGTATCCCCATTCTCCCCATTCTTACCCAGTAACCCCATTCTCCCCATTCTTACCCAGTATCCCCATTCTCCCCATTCTTACCCAGTAACCCCATTCTCCCCATTCTTACCTTATAACCTCATTCTACCCATTCTTACCCAGTAAACCCATTCTCCCCATTCTTACCCAGTAAACCCATTCTGCCCATTCTTACCCAGTAGACCAATTCTACCCATTCTTACCCAGTAACTCCATTCTGCCCGTTCTTACCCAGTAACCCCATTACAACCATTCTTACCCTGTAACCCCATTCTCCCCATTCTTACCCAGTAACCCCATTCTCCCCATTCTTACCCCGTATCCCCATTCTCTGCATTGTTGCCCAGTAACCCTTTACATACCATTCTTACCCAGTATCGCCATTCTCCCCATCTTACCCAGTAACCCCATTCCCCCCATTCTTACCGAGTATCCCCATTCTCCCCATTCTTACCCAGTAACCCCATTCTCCCCATTCTTACCGAGTATCCCCATTCTCCCCTTTCTTTCCCAGTAACCCCACACTCCCCATTCTTACCCAGTAACCCCATTCACCCCATTCTTACCCAGTAACCCCATTCTCCGCATTTGTACCCAGTTACCCCATTCTCCCCGTTCTTACCCATTAACCCCATTCAACCCATTCTTACCCAGTTATCCCATTCTCCCCATTCTTATCCAGTAACCCCATTGTCCTCATTCTTACATAGTAACCCCATTCTCCCCATTCTTACCCAGTAACCCCAAACTCCGCATTCTTACCCTGTAACAACATTCTTACGCAGTAACACCATTCTCCTCATTCTTACCCAGTAACCCCATTCTCGCCATTCCTATCCAGTAACTCCATACTCCCCATTCTTACCCAGTAACCCCTTTCTCCCCATTATTACCCAGTAACCCCATTCTCTCCATTGTTACCCACTAACCCCATTCTCCCCATTCTTACCCAGTAACCCCATACTCCCCATTCTTACCCAATAGCACCATTCTCCCCATCCTTACCCAGTAACCCCATTCTCCCTGTTCTTACCCAGTATATCTGCTCTCCACATTCTTACACAGTATCCGCATTCTCCCTATTCTTACCCAGTAGCCCGATTCTCCCGATTCATACCCATTAACCCCATTCTTACCCAGTAAACCCATTCTCCCCATTATTACCCTGTAACCCAATTCTCCCCATTCTTACCCGCTAACCCCTTAATCCCCATTCTTACCCAGTATCCCCATTCTCCCCATTCTTTCCCAGTAACCCCATTCTCCCCATTCGTACCCAGTACCCCCATTCTCCCCATTCTAACCGTTAACCACATTCTCCCCATTCTTACCCAGTAACCCCATTCTCCCCATTCTTACATTGTAACCCCATACTCCCCATTCTTACCCAGTAACCCCATTCACCCCAATCATACCCTTTAACCCCATTCTCACCATTCTAACCGAGTTACCCCATTCTCCCCATTCTTACCCAGTAACCCAATTCTGCCCATTCTTACCCAGTAACCCCATTCTGCCCATTCTTACCCTGTAACCCCATTATCCCCATTCTTACCCAGTAACCCCGTACTCCCCATTCTTACCCAGTAACCCCATTCTACCCATTCTTACCCAGTATCCACATTCTCCCCATTCTTACCCAGTTACCCCATTCTCCCCATTCAAACCCATTAACCCCATTCTCCCCATTCTTACCCAGTGTCCCCTTTCTTACCCATTAACCCCATTCTCCCCTTTTTTACCCAGTAACCCTATTCTCCTCATTATTACACAGTAACCCCATTCTCCCCATTCTTACCTTATAACCTCATTCTTCCCATTCTTACCCAGTAAACCCATTCTCCCCATTCTTACCCAGTAACCCCATTCTGCCCATTCTTACCCAGTAGCCCCATTCTCCCCATTCTTACCCAGTAACCCCATTCTCCCCATTCTAACCAAGTAACCCAATTCTCCCCATTCTTATCGAGCAACCCCATTCTCCCCATTCATACCCAGTTACCCCATTCTCCCCATTCTTGCCCAGTAATCCCATTCTCTCCATTTGTACCCAGTTACCCCATTCTCCCCATTCTTACCCATTAACTCCATTCAACCCATTCTTACCCAGTAACGCCATTCTCCCCATTCTTACCCAGTAACCCCATTGTCCTCATTTATACATAGTAACCCCATTCTCCCCATTCTTACCCAGTAACCCCACACTCCCCATTCTTACCCTGTAACACCATTCTTACGCAGTAACCCCATTCTCCCCATTCCTTCCCAGTAACCCCATTCTCCCCATTCTTACCCAGTAACCCCTTTCTCCCCATTCTTACCCAGTAACCCCATTCTCTCCATTGTTACCTAATAACCCCATTCTCCCCATTCTTACCCAGTATCCCCATATTCCCCATTCCTACCCAATAACACCATTCTCCCCATCCATACCCAGTAACCCCATTCTCCCTGTTCTTACCCAGTAACCTCATTCTCCCGATTTTTACCCATTAACTCCATTCTTACCCAGTAAACCCATTCTCCCCATTCTTACCCAGTAACCCAATTCTCCCCATTCTTACCCGCTAACCCGATAATCCCCATTCTTACACAGTATCCCCAAACTCCCCATTCTTTCCCAGTAACCCCATTCTCCCCATTCGTACCCAGTAACCCTATTCTCCCCATTCTCACCCATTAACCCCATTCTCCTCATTCTTACCAAGTAACCCCATTCAACCCATTCTTACCCAGTAGCCCCATCGTCCACATTCTTATCCAGTAACCAAATTCTACTATTCTAACCCACTAAACCCATTCTCCACATTCTTACCCAGTAACCCCACATTCCCCATTCTTACCCAGTAACCCCACACACACCATTCTTACCCGGTAACCACTATCTCCCCATTCTTACCAATAACTCTATTCTGCCCATTCTTACCCAGTAACCCCATACTCCACCTTCTTACCAAGTAACCCCATTCTCACCATTCTTACCCAGTAACCCCATTCTCCCCATTCTTACCTAGTAACCCCATACTCCCCATTCTTAACCATTAACTCCAATCTCCTAATTCTTACCCAGTAATCCCATTCTCCCCATTCTTACCCAGTAACCCCAATCTCCCCATTCTTACCCAGTAACCCCATACTCCCCATTCTTACCCAGTAACCCCATTCTTACCCAGTAACCCCATTCTCCCCATTCTTACCCAGTAAACCCAATCTCCCCATTCTTACCCAGATACCCCAAACTCCCCGTTCTTACCCAGTAACCCCATTCTCCCCATTCTTAACCAGTAACCCCAATCTTCCCATTCTTACCCAGTAAACCCATACTCCCCATTCTTACCCAGTAACCCCATACTCCCCATTCTTACCCAGTAAACCGATACTCCCCATTCTAACCCAGTAAACCCATTCTCCTTATTCTTACACAGTATACCCATTCTCCCCATTCTTACCCAGTAACCCCATTCTCCCCATTCTTACCCAGTATCCCCATTCTCCCCATTCTTACCCAGTAACCCCATTCTCCCCATTCTTACCCAATAACCACATTCTCCCCATTCTTAACCAGTAAACCCATTCACCCCATTCTTACCCAGTAATGCCATTTTGACCATTCTTACCCAGTAGACATATTCTCCCCATTCTTACCCAGTAACCCCATTCTCCCCATTCTTACCCAGTATCCCCATTCTCCCCATTCTTACCCAGTAACCCCATTCTCCCCATTCTTACCTTATAACCTCATTCTACCCATTCTTACCCAGTAAACCCATTCTCCCCATTCTTACCCAGTAACCCCATTCTGCCCATTCTTACCCAGTAGCCCCATTCTACCCATTGTTACCCAGTAACTCCATTCTGCCCATTCTTACCCAGTAACCCCATTCCAACCTTTCTTACCCTGTACCCCCATTCTCTCTATTCTTACCCAGTAACCCCATTCTCCCCATTCTTACCCCGTATCCCCATTCTCCGCATTGTTACCCAGTAACCCTTTACATACCATTCTTACCCAGTATCGCCATTCTCCCCATTCTTACCCAGTAACCGCATTCTCCCCATTCTTACCGAGTATCCCCATTCTCCCCATTCTTACCCAGTAACCCCATTTTCCCATTCTTACCCAGTAGACCCATTCTCCCCTTTCTTACCCAGTAACCCCACACTCCCCATTCTTACCCAGTAACCCCATTCACCCCATTCTTACCCAGTAACCCCATTCTCCGCATTTGTACCCAGTTACCCCATTCTCCCCGTTCTTACCCATTAACCCCATTCAACCCATTCTTACCCAGTTATCCCATTCTCCCCATTCTTATTCAGTAACCCCATTGTCCTCATTCTTACATAGTAACCCCATACTCCCCATTCTTACCCAGTAACCCCAAACTCCGCATTTTTACCCTGTAACAACATTCTTACGCAGTAACACCATTCTCCTCATTCTTACCCAGTAACCCCATTCTCGCCATTCCTATCCAGTAACCCCATACTCCCCATTCTTGCCCAGTAACCCCTTTCTCCTCATTATTACCCAGTAACCCCATTCTCTCCATTGTTACAAAATAACCCCATTCTCCCCATTTTTACCCAGTAACCCAATACTCCCCATTCTTACCCAATAACACCAATCTCCCCATCCTTACCCAGTAACCCCATTCTCCCTGTTCTTTCCCAGTATATCTGCTCTCCACATTCTTACACAGTATCCGCATTCTCCCTATTCTTACCCAGTAACCCAATTCTCCCGATTCATACCCATTAACCCCATTCTTACCCAGTAAACCCATTCTCCCCATTCTTACCCTGTAATCCAATTCTCCCCATTCTTACCCGCTAACCCCTTAATCCCCATTCTTACCCAGTATCCCCATTCTCCCCATTCTTTCCCAGTAACCCCATTCTCCCCATTCGTACCCAGTACCCCATTCTCACCATTCTTACCCATTAACCACATTCTCCCCATTCTTACCCAGTAACCCCATTCTCCCCATTCTTACACTGTAACCCCATACTCCCCATTCTTACCCAGTAACCCCATTCACCCCAATCATACCCTTTAACCCCATTCTCACCATTCTAACTGAGTAACCCCATTCTCCCCATTCTTACCCAGTAACCCAATTCTGCCCATTCTTACCCAGTAACCCCATTTTGCCCATTCTTACCCTGTAACCCCATTATCCCCATTCTTACCCAGTAACCCCGTACTCCCCATTCTTACCCAGTAACCCCATTCTACCCATTCTTACCCAGTATCCCCATTCTCCCCATTCTTACCCAGTAACCCCATTCTCCCCATTCAAACCCATTAACCCGATTCTACCCATTCTTACCCAGTGTCCCCTTACTTACCATTAACCCCATTCTCCCCTTTCTTACCCAGTAACCCTATTCTCCCCAATCTTACCCAGTAACCCCATTCTGCCCATTCTTATCCAGTAGACCCATTCTCCCCATTCTTACCCAGTAACCCCATTCTCCCCATTCTAACCAAGTAACCCAATTCTCCCCATTCTTATCGAGCAACCCCATTCTCCCCATTCATACCCAGTTACCCCATTCTCCCCATTCTTGCCCAGTAATCCCATTCTCCCCATTTGTACCCAGTTACCCCATTCTCCCCATTCTTACCCATTAACTCCATTCAACCCATTCTTACCCAGTAACGCCATTCTCCCCATTCTTATCCAGTAACCCCATTCTCCCCATTCTTACCCAGTAAACCCATTCTCCCCGTTCATACTCAGTAACCCCATACTCCCCATTCTGTTCCAGTAACCACATTCTCCCCATTCTTACCCAGTAACCACATACTCCCCATTCTTACCCAGTAACCCCATACTCCCCATTCTTCCTTAGTATCCCAATTCTCCCCATTCTTACTCTGTAACCCCATTCTCCCCATTCATACCCAGTAGCCCCATTCCACCCATTCATAGCCAATAACCCCATTCTCCCCATTCTTACCCAGTAACCCCATACTCCAAATTCTTGCCCAGTAACCCCCTACTCCCCATTCGTACCAAATAAATCCATTCCCCCCATTTCGTACCCAGTATCCCCATTCTCCCCATTCTTACCCATTAAACCCATTTTCCCATTCTTACCCAGTAACCCCTTACTCCCCATTCTTATCTTATAAATCAATACACCCCATACTTACCCATTAACCCCATTCTCCCCATTTTACCCATTTACCCCATTCTCCCCATTCATACCAAGTATCCCCAATCTCCGCATTCTTACCCATTAACCCCATTTTCCCATTCTTACCCAGTATCCCCATACTCCCCATTCTTACCCAGTAACCCCATTCTCCACCTTCTTGCCCAGTAACCCCACACACACCATTCTTACCCGGTAACCACAATCTCCCCATTCTTACCAATAACCCTATTCTGCCCATTCTTACCCAGTAACCCCATACTCCCCCTTCTAACCAAGTAACCCCATTCTCCCCATTCTTACCTAGTAACCCCATACTCCCCATTCTTAAACATTAACTCCAATCTCCTAATTCTTACCCAGTAATCCCATTCTCCCCATTCTTACCCAGTAACCCCAATCTCCCCATTCTTACCCAGTAACCCCATTCTCCCCATTCTTACCCAGTAAACCCAATCACCCCATTCTTACCCAGATACCCCAAACTCCCCTTTCTTACCCAGTAACCCCATTCTCCCCATTCTTAACCAGTAACCCCAATCTTCCCATTCTTACCCAGTAAACCCATACTCCCCATTCTTACCCAGTAACCCCATACTCCCCATTCTTACCCAGTAAACCGATACTCCCCAATCTAACCCAGTAACCCCATTCTCCTCATTCTTACACAGTATCCCCACTCTCCCCATTCTTACCCAGTAACCCCATTCTCCCCATTCTTACCCAGTATCCCCATTCTCCCCATTCTTACCCAGTAACCCCATTCTCCCCATTCTTACCCAATAACCACATTCTCCCCATTCTTAACCAGTAAACCCATTCTCCCCATTCTTAGCAAGTAATGCCATTTTGACCATTCTTACCCAGTAGACTTATTCTCCCCATTCTTACCCAGTAACCCCATTCTCCCCATTCTTACCCAGTAAACCCATTCTCCCCATTTTTACCCAGTAACCCCATACTCCCCATTCTTACCCAGTAAACCCAAACTCCCCTTTCTTACATAATTAAAACCATTCTCCCCATTCTTACCCAGTAACCTCATTCTCCCCATTCTTAACCAATAACCCCTTTCTCCCCATTCTTACTCAGTAACCCCATTCTCCCCATTCTTACCCAGTAACCCCATTCTCCCCATTCTTACCCAGTAACCCCATTCTCCCCATTGTAACCCATTAACCCCATTCTCCCCATTCTTACCAAGTAACCCCATTCTCCCCTTTCTTACCCAGTAACCCCATACTCCCCATTCTTACCCAGTAACCACATTCTCCCCATTCTTACCCAGTAATCCCATTCTGCCCATACTTACCCAGTAACCACATACTCCACATTCTTACCCAGTTACCCCATACTCACCATACTTACCCAGTTACCCCATTATCACCATTCTTACCAATTAACCCCATTCTCCCCAATCTTACCCAGTAACCCCATTCTCCCTATTTTTACCCATTAACCCCATTCTCCCCATTCTTTCCCAGTAACCCCATGTTCCCATTCTTAGCCAGTAACCCCATTCTCCCCATTCTTTCACATTAACCCCATTCTCACCATTCTTACCAAGTAACCCCATTCTCCCCATTCTTACTCAATAAACCTATTCTCCCCATTCTTACCCAGTAACCCCATTCTCCCCATTCTTACCCAATAACCCTATTCTCCTCATTATTACCCAGTAACCCCATTCTCCCCATTCTTACCCATTAACCCCATTCGCCCCATTCTTACCAAGTAACCCCATTCTCCTCATTCGTATCCAGTAACCCTCTTCTCCCCATTCTTACCCATTAACCCCATTCTCCCCATTCTAACCAAGTAACCCACTTCTCCCCATTCTTATCGAGTAACCCCGTTCTCCCCATTCATACCCAGTTACCCCATTCTCCCCATTCTTACCCAGTAACCCCATTCTCCACAATTGTACCCAGTTACCCTATTCTCCCCATTCTTACGCATTAACACCATTCTCCCCATTCTTACGAAGTAACCCCAATCTCCCCTTTCGTATCGAGTAACCCCAATCTCCCCATTCTTACCCAGTGACCACATACTCACCATTCTTACCCAGTAACCCCATTCTCCCTATTCGTACCCAGAGATCCCATACTCCCCATTCTAACCCATTAACCCCATTCTACCCATTCTTACCAAGTAACCCCATTCTCCCCATTCTTACCCAGTAAACCCATTCTCCCCGTTCATACTCAGTAACCCCATACTCCCCATTCTGTTCCAGTAACCACATTCTCCCCATTCTTACCCAGTAACCACATACTCCCCATTCTTACCCAGTAACCCCATACTCCCCATTCTTCCTTAGTATCCCAATTCTCCCCATTCTTACTCTGTAACCCCATTCTCCCCATTCATACCCAGTAGCCCCATTCCACCCATTCATAGCCAATAACCCCATTCTCCCCATTCTTACCCAGTAACCCCATACTCCAAATTCTTGCCCAGTAACCCCCTACTCCCCATTCGTACCAAATAAATCCATTCCCCCCATTTCGTACCCAGTATCCCCATTCTCCCCATTCTTACCCATTAAACCCATTTTCCCATTCTTACCCAGTAACCCCTTACTCCCCATTCTTATCTTATAAATCAATACACCCCATACTTACCCATTAACCCCATTCTCCCCATTTTACCCATTTACCCCATTCTCCCCATTCATACCAAGTATCCCCAATCTCCGCATTCTTACCCATTAACCCCATTTTCCCATTCTTACCCAGTATCCCCATACTCCCCATTCTTACCCAGTAACCCCATTCTCCACCTTCTTGCCCAGTAACCCCACACACACCATTCTTACCCGGTAACAACAATCTCCCCATTCTTACCAATAACCCTATTCTGCCCATTCTTACCCAGTAACCCCATACTCCCCCTTCTAACCAAGTAAACCCATTCTCACCATTCTTACCCAGTAACCCCATTCTCCCCATTCTTACCTAGTAACCCCATACTCCCCATTCTTAAACATTAACTCCAATCTCCTAATTCTTACCCAGTAATCCCATTCTCCACATTCTTACCCAGTAACCCCAATCTCCCCATTCTTACCCAGTAACCCCATACTCGCCATTCTTACCCAGTAACCCCATTCTCCCCATTCTTACCCAGTAACCCCATTCTCCCCATTCTTACCCAGTAAACCCAATCTCCCCATTCTTACCCAGATACCCCAAACTCCCCGTTCTTACCCAGTAACCCCATTCTCCCCATTCTTAACCAGTAACCCCAATCTTCCCATTCTTACCCAGTAAACCCATACTCCCCATTCTTACCCAGCAACCCCATACTCCCCATTCTTACCCAGTAAACCGATACTCCCCAATCTAACCCAGTAACCCCATTCTCCTCATTCTTACACAGTATCCCCATTCTCCCCATTCTTACCCAGTAACCCCATTCTCCCCATTCTTACCCAGTATCCCCATTCTCCCCATTCTTACCCAGTAACCCCATTCTCCCCATTCTTACCCAATAACCACATTCTCCCCATTCTTAACCAGTAAACCCATTCTCCCCATTCTTAGCAAGTAATGCCATTTTGACCATTCTTACCCAGTAGACATATTCTCCCCATTCTTACCCAGTAACCCCATTCTCCCCATTCTTACCCAGTATCCCCATTCTCCCCATTCTTACCCAGTAACCCCATTCTCCCCATTCTTACCTTATAACCTCATTCTCCCCATTCTTACCCAGTAACCCATTCTCCCCATTCTTACCCAGTAAACCCATACTCCCCATTCTTACCCAGTAACCCCATACTCCCCATTCTTACCCAGTAAACCGATATTCCCCAATCTAACCCAGTAACCCCATTCTCCTCATTCTTACACAGTATCCCCATTCTCCCCATTCTTACCCAGTAACCCCATTCTCCCCATTCTTACCCAGTATCCCCATTCTCCCCATTCTTACCCAGTAACCCCACTCTCCCCATTCTTACCCAATAACCACATTCTCCCCATTCTTAACCAGTAAACCCATTCTCCCCATTCTTAGCAAGTAATGCCATTTTGACCATTCTTACCCAGTAGACATATTCTCCCCATTCTTACCCAGTAACCCCATTCTCTCCATTCTTACCCAGTATCCCCATTCTCCCCATTCTTACCCAGTAACCCCATTCTCCCCATTCTTACCTTATAACCTCATTCTACCCATTCTTACCCAGTAAACCCATTCTCCCCATTCTTACCCAGTAAACCCATTCTGCCCATTCTTACCCAGTAGACCCATTCTACCCATTCTTACCCAGTAACCCCATTCTCCGCATTTGTACCCAGTTACCCCATTCTCCCCGTTCTTACCCATTAACCCCATTCAACCCATTCTTACCCAGTTATCCCATTCTCCCCATTCTTATCCAGTAACCCCATTGTCCTCATTCTTACATAGTAACCCCATTCTCCCCATTCTTACCCAGTAACCCCAAACTCCGCATTCTTACCCTGTAACAACATTCTTACGCAGTAACACCATTCTCCTCATTCTTACCCAGTAACCCCATTCTCGCCATTCCTATCCAGTAACTCCATACTCCCCATTCTTACCCAGTAACCCCTTTCTCCCCATTATTACCCAGTAACCCCATTCTCTCCATTGTTACCCACTAACCCCATTCTCCCCATTCTTACCCAGTAACCCCATACTCCCCATTCTTACCCAATAACACCATTCTCCCCATCCTTACCCAGTAGCCCCATTCTCCCTGTTCTTACCCAGTATATCTGCTCTCCACATTCTTACACAGTATCCGCATTCTCCCTATTCTTACCCAGTAGCCCGATTCTCCCGATTCATACCCATTAACCCCATTCTTACCCAGTAAACCCATTCTCCCCATTATTACCCTGTAACCCAATTCTCCCCATTCTTACCCGCTAACCCCTTAATCCCCATTCTTACCCAGTATCCCCATTCTCCCCATTCTTTCCCAGTAACCCCATTCTCCCCATTCGTACCCAGTACCCCCATTCTCCCCATTCTAACCGTTAACCACATTCTCCCCATTCTTACCCAGTAACCCCATTCTCCCCATTCTTACATTGTAACCCATACTCCCCATTCTTACCCAGTAACCCCATTCACCCCAATCATACCCTTTAACCCCATTCTCACCATTCTAACCGAGTTACCCCATTCTCCCCATTCTTACCCAGTAACCCAATTCTGCCCATTCTTACCCAGTAACCCCATTCTGCCCATTCTTACCCTGTAACCCCATTATCCCCATTCTTACCCAGTAACCCCGTACTCCCCATTCTTACCCAGTAACCCCATTCTACCCATTCTTACCCAGTATCCCCATTCTCCCCATTCTTACCCAGTTACCCCATTCTCCCCATTCAAACCCATTAACCCCATTCTCCCCATTCTTACCCAGTGTCCCCTTTCTTTCCCATTAACCCCATTCTCCCCTTTCTTACCCAGTAACCCTATTCTCCTCATTATTACACAGTAACCCCATTCTCCCCATTCGTACCCAGTTACACAATTCTCCCCATTCTTACCCAGTAACCCCATTCTTACCCAGTAACCCCATTCTCCCCATTCTTACCCAGTAACCCCATTCTCCCCATTCTTACCTTATAACCTCATTCTTCCCATTCTTACCCAGTAAACCCATTCTCCCCATTCTTACCCAGTAACCCCATTCTGCCCATTCTTACCCAGTAGACCCATTCTCCCCATTCTTACCCAGTAACCCCATTCTCCCCATTCTAACCAAGTAACCCAATTCTCCCCATTCTTATCGAGCAACCCCATTCTCCCCATTCATACCCAGTTACCCCATTCTCCCCATTCTTGCCCAGTAATCTCATTCTCCCCATTTGTACCCAGTTACCCCATTCTCCCCATTCTTACCCATTAACTCCATTCAACCCATTCTTACCCAGTAACGCCATTCTCCCCATTCTTACCCAGTAACCCCATTGTCCTCATTTATACATAGTAACCCCATTCTCCCCATTCTTACCCAGTAACCCCACACTCCCCATTCTTACCCCGTAACACCATTCTTACGCAGTAACCCCATTCTCCCCATTCCTACCCAGTAACCCCATTCTCCCCATTCTTACCCAGTAACCCCTTTCTCCCCATTCTTACCCAGTAACCCCATTCTCTCCATTGTTACCCAATAGCCCCATTCTCCCCATTCTTACCCAGTATCCCCATATTCCCCATTATTACCCAATAACACCATTCTCCCCATCCATACCCAGTAACCCCATTCTCCCTGTTCTTACCCAGTATATCTACTCTCCACATTCTTACACAGAATCCCCATTCTCCCCATTCTTACCCAGTAACCCCATTCTCCCGATTCTTACCCATTCTCCCCATTCTTACCCAGTAAACCCAATCTCCCCATTCTTACCCAGATAGCCCAAACTCCCCGTTCTTACCCAGTAACCCCATTCTCCCCATTCTTAACCAGTAACCCCAATCTTCCCATTCTTACCCAGTAAACCCATACTCCCCATTCTTAACCAGTAACCCCATACTCCCCATTCTTACCCAGTAAACCGATACTCCCCAATCTAACCCAGTAACCCCATTCTCCTCATTCTTACACAGTATCCCATTCTCCCCATTCTTACCCAGTAACCCCATTCTCCCCATTCTTACCCAGTATCCCCATTCTACCCATTCTTACCCAGTAACCCCATTCTCCCCATTCTTACCCAATAACCACATTCTCCACATTCTTAACCAGTAAACCCATTCTCCCATTGTAACCCATTAACCCCATTCTCCCCATTCTTACCAAGTAACCCCATTCTCCCCTTTCTTACCCAGTAACCCCATACTCCCCATTCTTACCCAGTAACCACATTCTCCCCATTCTTACCCAGTAATCCCATTCTGTCCATACTTACCCAGTAACCACATACTCCACATTCTTACCCAGTTACCCCATACTCACCATACTTACCCAGTTACCCCATATCACCATTCTACAATTAACCCCATTCTCCCCAATCTTACCCAGTAACCCCATTCTCCCTATTTTTACCCATTAACCCCATTCTCCCCATTCTTTCCCAGTAACCCCATGTTCCCATTCTTAGCCAGTAACCCCATTCTCCCCATTCTTTCACATTAACCCCATTCTCACCATTCTTACCAAGCAACCCCATTCTCCCCATTCTTACTCAATAAACCTATTCTCCCCATTCTTACCCAGTAACCCCATTCTCCCCATTCTTACCCAATAACCCTATTCTCCTCATTATTACCCAGTAACCCCATTCTCCCCATTCTTACCCATTAACCCCATTCGCCCCATTCTTACCAAGTAACCCCATTCTCCTCATTCGTATCCAGTAACCCTCTTCTCCCCATTCTTACCCATTAACCCCATTCTCCCCATTCTAATCAAGTAACCCACTTCTCCCCATTCTTATCGAGTAACCCCGTTCTCCCCATTCATACCCAGTTACCCCATTCTCCCCATTCTTACCCAGTAACCCCATTCTCCACAATTGTACCCAGTTACCCTATTCTCCCCATTCTTACGCATTAACACCATTCTCCCCATTCTTACGAAGTAACCCCAATCTCCCCTTTCGTATCGAGTAACCCCAATCTCCCCATTCTTACCCAGTGACCACATACTCACCATTCTTACCCAGTAACCCATTCTCCCTATTCGTACCCAGAGATCCCATACTCCCCATTCTAACCCATTAACCCCATTTTACCCATTCTTACCAAGTAACCCCATTCTCCCCATTCTTACCCAGTAAACCCATTCTCCCCGTTCATACTCAGTAACCCCATACTCCCCATTCTGTTCCAGTAACCACATTCTCCCCATTCTTACCCAGTAACCACATACTCCCCATTCTTACCCAGTAACCCCATACTCCCCATTCTTCCTTAGCATCCCAATTCTCCCCATTCTTACTCTGTAACCCCATTCTCCCCATTCATACCCAGTAGCCCCATTCCACCCATTCATAGCCAATAACCCCATTCTCCCCATTCTTACCCAGTAACCCCATACTCCAAATTCTTGCCCAGTAACCCCCTACTCCCCATTCGTACCAAATAAATCCATTCCCCCCATTTCGTACCCAGTATCCCCATTCTCCCCATTCTTACCCATTAAACCCATTTTCCCATTCTTACACAGTAACCCCTTACTCCCCATTCTTATCTTATAAATCAATACACCCCATACTTACCCATTAACCCCATTCTCCCATTTTACCCATTTACCCCATTCTCCCCATTCATACCAAGTATCCCCAATCTCCGCATTCTTACCCATTAACCCCATTTTCCCATTCTTACCCAGTATCCCCATACTCCCATTCTTACCCAGTAACCCCATTCTCCACCTTCTTGCCCAGTAACCCCACACACACCATTCTTACCCGGTAACCACAATCTCCCCATTCTTACCAATAACCCTATTCTGCCCATTCTTACCCAGTAACCCCATACTCCCCCTTCTAACCAAGTAACCCCATTCTCTCCATTCTTACCCAGTAACCCCATTCTCCCCATTCTTACCTAGTAACCCCATACGCCCCATTCTTAAACATTAACTCCAATCTCCTAATTCTTACCCAGTAATCCCATTCTCCCCATTCTTACCCAGTAACCCCAATCTCCCCATTCTTACCCAGTAACCCCATACTCGCCATTCTTACCCAGTAACCCCATTCTCCCCATTCTTACCCAGTAACCCCATTCTCCCCATTCTTACCCAGTAAACCCAATCTCCCCATTCTTACCCAGATACCCCAACTCCCCGTTCTTACCCAGTAACCCCATTCTCCCCATTCTTAACCAGTAACCCCAATCTTCCCATTCTTACCCAGTAAACCCATACTCCCCATTCTTACCCAGTAACCCCATACTCCCCATTCTTACCCAGTAAACCGATACTCCCCAATCTAACCCAGTAACCCCATTCTCCTCATTCTTACACAGTATCCCCATTCTCCCCATTCTTACCCAGTAACCCCATTCTCCCCATTCTTACCCAGTATCCCCATTCTCCCCATTCTTACCCAGTAACCCCATTCTCCCAATTCTTACCTTATAACCTCATTCTACCCATTCTTACCCAGTAAACCCATTCTCCCCATTCTTACCCAGTAAACCCATTCTGCCCATTCTTACCCAGTAGACCCATTCTACCCATTTCTTACCCAGTAACTCCATTCTGCCCATTCTTACCCAGTAACCCCATTACAACCATTCTTACCCTGTAACCCCATTCTCCCCATTCTTACCCCGTATCCCCATTCTCCGCATTGTTACCCAGTAACCCTTTACATACCATTCTTACCCAGTATCGCCATTCTCCCCATCTTAACCAGTAACCCCAAATCCCCCCATTCTTACCGAGTATCCCCATTCTCTCCATTCTTACCCAGTAACCCCATTCTCCCCATTCTTACCGAGTATCCCCATTCTCCCCTTTCTTTTCCCAGTAACCCCACACTCCCCATTCTTACCCAGTAACCCCATTCACCCCATTCTTACCCAGTAACCCCATTCTCCGCATTTGTACCCAGTTACCCCATTCTCCCCGTTCTTACCCATTAACCCCATTCAACCCATTCTTACCCAGTTATCCCATTCTCCCCATTCTTATCCAGTAACCCCATTGTCCTCATTCTTACATAGTAACCCCATTCTCCCAATTCTTACCCAGTAACCCCAAACTCCGCATTCTTACCCTGTAACAACATTCTTACGCAGTAACACCATTCTCCTCATTCTTACCCAGTAACCCCATTCTCGCCATTCCTATCCAGTAACTCCATACTCCCCATTCTTACCCAGTAACAGTAACCCCTTTCTCCCCATTATTACCCAGTAACCCCATTCTCTCCATTGTTACCCACTAACCCCATTCTCCCCATTCTTACCCAGTAACCCCATACTCCCCATTCTTACCCAATAACACCATTCTCCCCATCCTTACCCAGTAACCCCATTCTCCCTGTTCTTACCCAGTATATCTGCTCTCCACATTCTTACACAGTATCCGCATTCTCCCTATTCTTACCCAGTAGCCCGATTCTCCCGATTCATACCCATTAACCCCATTCTTACCCAGTAAACCCATTCTCCCCATTATTACCCTGTAACCCAATTCTCCCCATTCTTACCCGCTAACCCCTTAATCCCCATTCTTACCCAGTATCCCCATTCTCCCCATTCTTTCCCAGTAACCCCATTCTCCCCATTCGTACCCAGTACCCCCATTCTCCCCATTCTAACCGTTAACCACATTCTCCCCATTCTTACCCAGTAACCCCATTCTCCCCATTCTTACATTGTAACCCCATACTCCCCATTCTTACCCAGTAACCCCATTCACCCCAATCATACCCTTTAACCCCATTCTCACCATTCTAACCGAGTTACCCCATTCTCCCCATTCTTACCCAGTAACCCAATTCTGCCCATTCTTACCCAGTAACCCCATTCTGCCCATTCTTACCCTGTAACCCCATTATCCCCATTCTTACCCAGTAACCCCGTACTCCCCATTCTTACCCAGTAACCCCATTCGACCCATTCTTACCCAGTATCCCCATTCTCCCCATTCTTACCCAGTTACCCCATTCTCCCCATTCAAACCCATTAACCCCATTCTCCCCATTCTTACCCAGTGTCCCCTTTCTTACCCATTAACCCCATTCTCCCCTTTCTTACCCGTAACCCTATTCTCCTCATTATTACACAGTAACCCCATTCTCCCCATTCTAACCAAGTAACCCAATTCTCCCCATTCTTATCGAGCAACCCCATTCTCCCCATTCATACCCAGTTACCCCATTCTCCCCATTCTTGCCCAGTAATCCCATTCTCCCCATTTGTACCCAGTTACCCCATTCTCCCCATTCTTACCCATTAACTCCATTCAACCCATTCTTACCCAGTAACGCCATTCTCCCCATTCTTACCCAGTAACCCCATTGTCCTCATTTATACATAGTATCCCCATTCTCCCCATTCTTACCCAGTAACCCCACACTCCCCATTCTTACCCTGTAACACCATTCTTACACAGTAACCCCATTCTCCCCATTCCTACCCAGTAACCCCATTCTCCCCATTCTTACCCAGTAACCCCTTTCTCCCCATTCTTACCCAGTAACCCCATTCTCTCCATTGTTACCCAATAACCCCATTCTCCCCATTCTTACCCAGTATCCCCATATTCCCCATTCTTACCCAATAACACCATTCTCCCCAT
Organism: Cetorhinus maximus; assembly: GCF_964194155.1. Lineage (NCBI taxonomy): Eukaryota > Metazoa > Chordata > Chondrichthyes > Lamniformes > Cetorhinidae > Cetorhinus > Cetorhinus maximus. Next base: position 64,908 of record NW_027596249.1, on the reverse strand, counting down.
CCATACCCAGTAACCCCATTCTCCCTGTTCTTACCCAGTATATCTACTCTCCACATTCTTACACAGAATCCCCATTCTCCCCATTCTTACCCAGTAACCCCATTCTCCCGATTCTTACCCATTACCTCCATTCTTACCCAGTAAACCCATTCTCCCCATTCTTACCCAGTAACCCAATTCTCCCCATTCTTACCCGCTAACCCGATAATCCCCATTCTTACACAGTATCCCCAAACTCCCCATTCTTTCCCAGTAACCCCATTCTCCCCATTCGTACCCAGTAACCCTATTCTCCCCATTCTCACCCATTAACCCCATTCTCCTCATTCTTACCAAGTAACCCCATTCAACCCATTCTTAACCAGTAGCCCCATCATCCACATTCTTATCCAGTAACCAAATTCTACTATTCTAACCCACTAAACCCATTCTCCACATTCTTACCCAGTAACCCCACATTCCCCATTCTTACCCAGTAACCCCACACACACCATTCTTACCCGGTAACCACTATCTCCCCATTCTTACCAATAACTCTATTCTGCCCATTCTTACCCAGTAACCCCATACTCCACCTTCTTACCAAGTAACCCCATTCTCACCATTCTTACCCAGTAACCCCATTCTCCCCATTCTTACCTAGTAACCCCATACTCCCCATTCTTAACCATTAACTCCAATCTCCTAATTCTTACCCAGTAATCCCATTCTCCCCATTCTTAGCAGTAACCCCAATCTCCCCATTCTTACCCAGTAACCCCATACTCCCCATTCTTACCCAGTAACCCCATTCTTACCCAGTAACCCCATTCTCCCCATTCTTACCCAGTAAACCCAATCTCCCCATTCTTACCCAGATACCCCAAACTCCCCGTTCTTACCCAGTAACCCCATTCTCCCCATTCTTAACCAGTAACCCCAATCTTCCCATTCTTACCCAGTAAACCCATACTCCCCATTCTTACCCAGTAACCCCATACTCCCCATTCTTACCCAGTAAACCGATACTCCCCATTCTAACCCAGTAACCCCATTCTCCTTATTCTTACACAGTATACCCATTCTCCCCATTCTTACCCAGTAACCCCATTCTCCCCATTCTTACCCAGTATCCCCATTCTCCCCATTCTTACCCAGTAACCCCATTCTCCCCATTCTTACCCAATAACCACATTCTCCCCATTCTTAACCAGTAAACCCATTCACCCCATTCTTACCCAGTAATGCCATTTTGACCATTCTTACCCAGTAGTCATATTCTCCCCATTCTTACCCAGTAACCCCATTCTCCCCATTCTTACCCAGTATCCCCATTCTCCCCATTCTTACCCAGTAACCCCATTCTCCCCATTCTTACCTTATAACCTCATTCTACCCAGTAAACCAATTCTCCCCATTCTTACCCAGTAACCCCATTCTGCCCATTCTTACCCAGTAGACCCATTCTACCCATTGTTAACCAGTAACTCCATTCTGCCCATTCTTATCCAGTAACCCCATTCCAACCTTTCTTACCCTGTAACCCCATTCTCCCTATTCTTACCCAGTAACCCCATTCTCCCCATTCTTACCCCGTATCCCCATTCTCCGCATTGTTACCCAGTAACCCTTTACATACCATTCTTACCCAGTATCGCCATTCTCCCCATTCTTACCCAGTAACCGCATTCTCCCCATTCTTACCGAGTATCCCCATTCTCCCCATTCTTACCCAGTAACCCCATTTTCCCATTCTTACCCAGTAGACCCATTCTCCCCTTTCTTACCCAGTAACCCCACACTCCCCATTCTTACCCAGTAACCCCATTCACCCCATTCTTACCCAGTAACCCCATTCTCCGCATTTGTACCCAGTTAACCCATTCTCCCCGTTCTTACCCATTAACCCCATTCAACCCATTCTTACCCAGTTATCCCATTCTCCCCATTCTTATTCAGTAACCCCATTGTCCTCATTCTTACATAGTAACCCCATACTCCCCATTCTTACCCAGTAACCCCAAACTCCGCATATTTACCCTGTAACAACATTCTTACGCAGTTACACCATTCTCCTCATTCTTACCCAGTAACCCCATTCTCGCCATTCCTATCCAGTAACCCCATACTCCCCATTCTTACCCAGTAACCCCTTTCTCCTCATTATTACCCAGTAACCCCATTCTCTCCATTGTTACAAAATAACCCCATTCTCCCCATTTTTACCCAGTAACCCAATACTCCCCATTCTTACCCAATAACACCATTCTCCCCATCCTTACCCAGTAACCCCATTCTCCCTGTTCTTTCCCAGTATATCTGCTCTCCACATTCTTACACAGTATCCGCATTCTCCCTATTCTTACCCAGTAACCCAATTCTCCCGATTCATACCCATTAACCCCATTCTTACCCAGTAAACCCATTCTCCCCATTCTTACCCTGTAATCCAATTCTCCCCATTCTTACCCGCTAACCCCTTAATCCCCATTCTTACCCAGTATCCCCATTCTCCCCATTCTTTCCCAGTAACCCCGTTCTCCCCATTCGTACCCAGTACCCCATTCTCACCATTCTTACCCATTAACCACATTCTCCCCATTCTTACCCAGTAACCCCATTCTCCCCATTCTTACACTGTAACCCCATACTCCCCATTCTTACCCAGTAACCCCATTCACCCCAATCATACCCTTTAACCCCATTCTCACCATTCTAACTGAGTAACCCCATTCTCCCCATTCTTACCCAGTAACCCAATTCTGCCCATTCTTACCCAGTAACCCCATTCTGCCCATTCTTACCCTGTAACCCCATTATCCCCATTCTTACCCAGTAACCCCGTACTCCCCATTCTTACCCAGTAACCCCATTCTACCCATTCTTACCCAGTATCCCCATTCTCCCCATTCTTACCCAGTAACCCCATTCTCCCCATTCAAACCCATTAACCCGATTCTACCCATTCTTACCCAGTGTCCCCTTTCTTACCATTAACCCCATTCTCCCCTTTCTTACCCAGTAACCCTATTCTCCTCATTATTACACAGTAACCCCATTCTCCCCATTCGTTCCCAGTTACACAATTCTCCCCATTCTTACCCAGTAACCCCATTCTCCCCATTCTTACCCAGTATCCCCATTCTCCCCATTCTTACCCAGTAACCCCATTCTCCCCATTCTTACCTTATAACCTCATTCTACCCATTCTTACCCAGTAAACCCATTCTCCCCATTCTTACCCAGTAACCCCATTCTGCCCATTCTTACCCAGTAGACCCATTCTCCCCATTCTTACCCAGTAACCCCATTCTCCCCATTCTAACCAAGTAACCCAATTCTCCCCATTCTTATCGAGCAACCCCATTCTCCCCATTCATACCCAGTTACCCCATTCTCCGCATTCTTGCCCAGTAATCCCATTCTCCCCATTTGTACTCAGTTACCCCATTCTCCCCATTCTTACCCATTAACTCCATTCAACCCATTCTTACCCAGTAACGCCATTCTCCCCATTCTTATCCAGTAACCCCATTCTCCCCATTCTTACCCAGTAAACCCATTCTCCCCGTTCATACTCAGTAACCCCATACTCCCCATTCTGTTCCAGTAACCACATTCTCCCCATTCTTACCCAGTAACCACATACTCCCCATTCTTACCCAGTAACCCCATACTCCCCATTCTTCCTTAGTATCCCAATTCTCCCCATTCTTACTCTGTAACCCCATTCTCCCCATTCATACCCAGTAGCCCCATTCCACCCATTCATAGCCAATAACCCCATTCTCCCCATTCTTACCCAGTAACCCCATTCAACCCATTCTTACCCAGTTATCCCATTCTCCCCATTCTTATTCAGTAACCCCATTGTCCTCATTCTTACATAGTAACCCCATTCTCCCCATTCTTACCCAGTAACCCCAAACTCCGCATTTTTACCCTGTAACAACATTCTTACGCAGTAACCCCATTCTCCTAATTCTTACCCAGTAACCCCATTCTCGCCATTCCTATCCAGTAACCCCATACTCCCCATTCTTACCCAGTAACCCCTTTCTCCTCATTATTACCCAGTAACCCCATTCTCTCCATTGTTACAAAATAACCCCATTCTCCCCATTTTTACCCAGTAACCCAATACTCCCCATTCTTACCCAATAACACCATTCTCCCCATCCTTACCCAGTAACCCCATTCTCCCTGTTCTTTCCCAGTATATCTGCTCTCCACATTCTTACACAGTATCCGCATTCTCTCTATTCTTACCCAGTAACCCAATTCTCCCGATTCATACCCATTAACCCCATTCTTACCCAGTAAACCCATTCTCCCCATTCTTACCCTGTAATCCAATTCTCCCCATTCTTACCCGCTAACCCCTTAATCCCCATTCTTACCCAGTATCCCCATTCTTCCCATTCTTTCCCAGTAACCCCGTTCTCCCCATTCGTACCCAGTACCCCATTCTCACCATTCTTACCCATTAACCACATTCTCCCCATTCTTACCCAGTAACTCCATTCTCCCCATTCTTACACTGTAACCCCATACACCCCATTCTTACCCAGTAACCCCATTCACCCCAATCATACCCTTTAACCCCATTCTCACCATTCTAACTGAGTAACCTCATTCTTCCCATTCTTACCCAGTAACCCAATTCTGCCCATTCTTACCCAGTAACCCCATTCTGCCCATTCTTACCCTGTAACCCCATTATCCCCATTCTTACCCAGTAACCCCGTACTCCCCATTCTTACCCAGTAACCCCATTCTACCCATTCTTACCCAGTATCCCCATTCTCCCCATTCTTACCAAGTAACCCCATTCTCCCCATTCAAACCCATTAACCCGATTCTACCCATTCTTACCCAGTGTCCCCTTTCTTACCATTAACCCCATTCTCCCCTTTCTTACCCAGTAACCCTATTCTCCTCATTATTACACAGTAACCCCATTCTCCCCATTCGTTCCCAGTTACACAATTCTCCCCATTCTTACCCAGTAACCCCATTCTCCCCATTCTTACCCAGTATCCCCATTCTCCCCATTCTTACCCAGTAACCCCATTCTCCCCATTCTTACCTTATAACCTCATTCTACCCATTCTTACCCAGTAAACCCATTCTCCCCATTCTTACCCAGTAACCCCATTCTGCCCATTCTTACCCAGTAGACCCATTCTCCCCATTCTTACCCAGTAACCCCATTCTCCCCATTCAAACCAAGTAACCCAATTCTCCCCATTCTTATCGAGCAACCCCATTCTCCCCATTCATACCCAGTTACCCCATTCTCCCCATTCTTGCCCAGTAATCCCATTCTCCCCATTTGTACCCAGTTACCCCATTCTCCCCATTCTAACCCATTAACTCCATTCAACCCATTCTTACCCAGTAACGCCATTCTCCCCATTCTTATCCAGTAACCCCATTCTCCCCATTCTTACCCAGTAAACCCATTCTCCCCGTTCATACTCAGTAACCCCATACTCCCCATTCTGTTCCAGTAACCACATTCTCCCCATTCTTACCCAGTAACCACATACTCCCCATTCTTACCCAGTAACCCCATACTCCCCATTCTTCCTTAGTATCCCAATTCTCCCCATTCTTACTCTGTAACCCCATTCTCCCCATTCATACCCAGTAGCCCCATTCCACCCATTCATAGCCAATAACCCCATTCTCCCCATTCTTACCCAGTAACCCCATTCAACCCATTCTTACCCAGTTATCCCATTCTCCCCATTCTTATTCAGTAACCCCATTGTCCTCATTCTTACATAGTAACCCCATTCTCCCCATTCTTACCCAGTAACCCCAAACTCCGCATTTTTACCCTGTAACAACATTCTTACGCAGTAACCCCATTCTCCTCATTCTTACCCAGTAACCCCATTCTCGCCATTCCTATCCAGTAACCCCATACTCCCCATTCTTACCCAGTAACCCCTTTCTCCTCATTATTACCCAGTAACCCCATTCTCTCCATTGTTACAAAATAACCCCATTCTCCCCATTTTTACCCAGTAACCCAATACTCCCCATTCTTACCCAATAACACCATTCTCCCCATCCTTACCCAGTAACCCCATTCTCCCTGTTCTTTCCCAGTATATCTGCTCTCCACATTCTTACACAGTATCCGCATTCTCTCTATTCTTACCCAGTAACCCAATTCTCCCGATTCATACCCATTAACCCCATTTTTACCCAGTAAACCCATTCTCCCCATTCTTACCCTGTAATCCAATTCTCCCCATTCTTACCCGCTAACCCCTTAATCCCCATTCTTACCCAGTATCCATATTCTTCCCATTCTTTCCCAGTAACCCCGTTCTCCCCATTCGTACCCAGTACCCCATTCTCACCATTCTTACCCATTAACCACATTCTCCCCATTCTTACCCAGTAACCCCATTCTCCCCATTCTTACACTGTAACCCCATACACCCCATTCTTACCCAGTAACCCCATTCACCCCAATCATACCCTTTAACCCCATTCTCACCATTCTAACTGAGTAACCTCATTCTTCCCATTCTTACCCAGTAACCCAATTCTGCCCATTCTTACCCAGTAACCCCATTCTGCCCATTCTTACCCTGTAACCCCATTATCCCCATTCTTACCCAGTAACCCCGTACTCCCCATTCTTACCCAGTAACCCCATTCTACCCATTCTTACCCAGTATCCCCATTCTCCCCATTCTTACCAAGTAACCCCATTCTCCCCATTCAAACCCATTAACCCGATTCTACCCATTCTTACCCAGTGTCCCCTTTCTTACCATTAACCCCATTCTCCCCTTTCTTACCCAGTAACCCTATTCTCCTCATTATTACACAGTAACCCCATTCTCCCCATTCGTTCCCAGTTACACAATTCTCCCCATTCTTACCCAGTAACCCCATTCTCCCCATTCTTACCCAGTATCCCCATTCTCCCCATTCTTACCCAGTAACCCCATTCTCCCCATTCTTACCTTATAACCTCATTCTACCCATTCTTACCCAGTAAACCCATTCTCCCCATTCTTACCCAGTAACCCCATTCTGCCCATTCTTACCCAGTAGACCCATTCTCCCCATTCTTACCCAGTAACCCCATTCTCCCCATTCAAACCAAGTAACCCAATTCTCCCCATTCTTATCGAGCAACCCCATTCTCCCCATTCATACCCAGTTACCCCATTCTCCCCATTCTTGCCCAGTAATCCCATTCTCCCCATTTGTACCCAGTTACCCCATTCTCCCCATTCTAACCCATTAACTCCATTCAACCCATTCTTACCCAGTAACGCCATTCTCCCCATTCTTATCCAGTAACCCCATTCTCCCCATTCTTACCCAGTAAACCCATTCTCCCCGTTCATACTCAGTAACCCCATACTCCCCATTCTGTTCCAGTAACCACATTCTCCCCATTCTTACCCAGTAACCACATACTCCCCATTCTTACCCAGTAACCCCATACTCCCCATTCTTCCTTAGTATCCCAATTCTCCCCATTCTTACTCTGTAACCCCATTCTCCCCATTCATACCCAGTAGCCCCATTCCACCCATTCATAGCCAATAACCCCATTCTCCCCATTCTTACCCAGTAACCCCATACTCCAAATTCTTGCCCAGTAACCCCCTACTCCCCATTCGTACCAAATAAATCCATTCCCCCCATTTCGTACCCAGTATCCCCATTCTCCCCATTCTTACCCATTAAACCCATTTTCCCATTCTTACCCAGTAACCCCTTACTCCCCATTCTTATCTTATAAATCAATACACCCCATACTTACCCATTAACCCCATTCTCCCCATTTTACCCATTTACCCCATTCTCCCCATTCATACCAAGTATCCCCAATCTCCGCATTCTTACCCATTAACCCCATTTTCCCATTCTTACCCAGTATCCCCATACTCCCCATTCTTACCCAGTAACCCCATTCTCCACCTTCTTGCCCAGTAACCCCACACACACCATTCTTACCCGGTAACCACAATCTCCCCATTCTTACCAATAACCCTATTCTGCCCATTCTTACCCAGTAACCCCATACTCCCCCTTCTAACCAAGTAACCCCATTCTCACCATTCTTACCCAGTAACCCCATTCTCCCCATTCTTACCTAGTAACCCCATACTCCCCATTCTTAAACATTAACTCCAATCTCCTAATTCTTACCCAGTAATCCCATTCTCCCCATTCTTAACCAGTAACCCCAATCTCCCCATTCTTACCCAGTAACCCCATTCTCCCCATTCTTACCCAGTAAACCCAATCTCCCCATTCTTACCCAGATACCCCATTCTCCCCGTTCTTAACCAGTAACCCCAATCTTCCCATTCTTACCCAGTAAACCCATACTCCCCATTCTTACCCAGTAACCCCATACTCCCCATTCTTACCCAGTAAACCGATACTCCCCAATCTAACCCAGTATCCCCATTCTCCTCATTCTTACACAGTATCCCCATTCTCCCCATTCTTACCCAGTAACCCCATTCTCCCCATTCTTACCCAGTATCCCCATTCTCCCCATTCTTACCCAGTAACCCCATTCTCCCCATTCTTACCCAATAACCACATTCTCCCCAGTCTTAACCAGTAAACCCATTCTCCCCATTCTTAGCAAGTAATGCCATTTTGACCATTCTTACCCAGTAGACATATTCTCCCCATTCTTACCCAGTAACCCCATTCTCCCCATTCTTACCAAGTAAACCCATTCTCCCCATTTTTACCCAGTAACCCCATACTCCCCATTCTTACCCAGTAAACCCAAACTCCCCTTTCTTACATAATTAAAACCATTCTCCCCATTCTTACCCAGTAACCTCATTCTCCCCATTCTTAACCAATAACCCCTTTCTCCCCATTCTTACTCAGTAACCCCATTCTCCCCATTCTTACCCAGTAACCCCATTCTCCCCATTCTTACCCAGTAACCCCATTCTCCCCATTCTAACCCATTTACCCCATTCTCCCCATTCTTACCAAGTAACCCCATTCTCCCCTTTCTTACCCAGTAACCCCATACTCCCCATTCTTACCCGGTAACCACATTCTCCCCATTCTTACCCAGTAATCCCATTCTGCCCATACTTACCCAATAACCACATACTCCACATTCTTACCCAGTTACCCCATACTCACCATACTTACCCAGTTACCCCATTATCACCATTCTTACCAATTAACCCCATTCTCCCCAATCTTACCCAGTAACCCCATTCTCCCTATTTTTACCCATTAACCCCATTCTCCCCATTCTTTCCCAGTAACCCCATGTTCCCATTCTTAGCCAGTAACCCCATTCTCCCCATTCTTTCACATTAACCCCATTCTCACCATTCTTACCAAGTAACCCCATTCTCCCCATTCTTACTCAATAAACCTATTCTCCCCATTCTTACCCAGTAACCCCATTCTCCCCATTATTACCCAATAACCCTATTCTCCTCATTATTACCCAGTAACCCCATTCTCCCCATTCTTACCCATTAACCCCATTCGCCCCATTCTTACCAAGTAACCCCATTCTCCTCATTCGTATCCAGTAACCCTCTTCTCCCCATTCTTACCCATTAACCCCATTCTCCCCATTCTAACCAAGTAACCCACTTCTCCCCATTCTTATCGAGTAACCCCGTTCTCCCCATTCATACCCAGTTACCCCATTCTCCCCATTCTTACCCAGTAACCCCATTCTCCACAATTGTACCCAGTTACCCTATTCTCCCCATTCTTACGCATTAACACCATTCTCCCCATTCTTACGAAGTAACCCCAATCTCCCCTTTCGTATCGAGTAACCCCAATCTCCCCATTCTTACCCAGTGACCACATACTCACCATTCTTACCCAGTAACCCCATTCTCCCTATTCGTACCCAGAGATCCCATACTCCCCATTCTAACCCATTAACCCCATTCTACCCATTCTTACCAAGTAACCCCATTCTCCCCATTCTTACCCAGTAAACCCATTCTCCCCGTTCATACTCAGTAACCCCATACTCCCCATTCTGTTCCAGTAACCACATTCTCCCCATTCTTACCCAGTAACCACATACTCCCCATTCTTACCCAGTAACCCCATACTCCCCATTCTTCCTTAGTATCCCAATTCTCCCCATTCTTACTCTGTAACCCCATTCTCCCCATTCATACCCAGTAGCCTCATTCCACCCATTCATAGCCAATAACCCCATTCTCCCCATTCTTACCCAGTAACCCCATACTCCAAATTCTTGCCCAGTAACCCCCTACTCCCCATTCGTACCAAATAAATCCATTCCCCCCATTTCGTACCCAGTATCCCCATTCTCCCCATTCTTACCCATTAAACCCATTTTCCCATTCTTACCCAGTAACCCCTTACTCCCCATTCTTATCTTATAAATCAATACACCCCATACTTACCCATTAACCCCATTCTCCCCATTTTACCCATTTACCCCATTCTCCCCATTCATACCAAGTATCCCCAATCTCCGCATTCTTACCCATTAACCCCATTTTCCCATTCTTACCCAGTATCCCCATACTCCCCATTCTTACCCAGTAACCCCATTCTCCACCTTCTTGCCCAGTAACCCCACACACACCATTCTTACCCGGTAACCACAATCTCCCCATTCTTACCAATAACCCTATTCTGCCCATTCTTACCCAGTAACCCCATACTCCCCCTTCTAACCAAGTAACCCCATTCTCACCATTCTTACCCAGTAACCCCATTCTCCCCATTCTTACCTAGTAACCCCATACTCCCCATTCTTAAACATTAACTCCAATCTCCTAATTCTTACCCAGTAATCCCATTCTCCCCATTCTTACCCAGTAACCCCAATCTCCCCATTCTTACCCAGTAACCCCATACTCGCCATTCTTACCCAGTAACCCCATTCTCCCCATTCTTACCCAGTAACCCCATTCTCCCCATTCTTACCCAGTAAACCCAATCTCCCCATTCTTACCCAGATACCCCAAACTCCCCGTTCTTACCCAGTAACCCCATTCTCCCCATTCTTAACCAGTAACCCCAATCTTCCCATTCTTACCCAGTAAACCCATACTCCCCATTCTTACCCAGTAACCCCATACTCCCCATTCTTACCCAGTAAACCGATACTCCCCAATCTAACCCAGTAACCCCATTCTCCTCATTCTTACACAGTATCCCCACTCTCCCCATTCTTACCCAGTAACCCCATTCTCCCCATTCTTACCCAGTATCCCCATTCTCCCCATTCTTACCCAGTAACCCCATTCTCCCCATTCTTACCCAATAACCACATTCTCCCCATTCTTAACCAGTAAACCCATTCTCCCCATTCTTAGCAAGTAATGCCATTTTGACCATTCTTACCCAGTAGACAAATTCTCCCCATTCTTACCCAGTAACCCCATTCTCTCCATTCTTACCCAGTATCCCCATTCTCCCCATTCTTACCCAGTAACCCCATTCTCCCCATTCTTACCTTATAACCTCATTCTACCCATTCTTACCCAGTAAACCCATTCTCCCCATTCTTACCCAGTAAACCCATTCTGCCCATTCTTACCCAGTAGACCCATTCTACCCATTCTTACCCAGTAACTCCATTCTGCCCATTCTTACCCAGTAACCCCATTACAACCATTCTTACCCTGTAACCCCTTTCTCCCCATTCTTACCCAGTAACCCCATTCTCCCCATTCTTACCCCGTATCCCCATTCTCCGCATTGTTACCCAGTAACCCTTTACATACCATTCTTACCCAGTATCGCCATTCTCCCCATCTTACCCAGTAACCCCATTCCCCCCATTCTTACCGAGTATCCCCATTCTCCCCATTCTTACCCAGTAACCCCATTCTCCCCATTCTTACCGAGTATCCCCATTCTCCCCTTTCTTTCCCAGTAACCCCACACTCCCCATTCTTACCCAGTAACCCCATTCACCCCATTCTTACCCAGTAACCCCATTCTCCGCATTTGTACCCAGTTACCCCATTCTCCCCGTTCTTACCCATTAACCCCATTCAACCCATTCTTACCCAGTTATCCCATTCTCCCCATTCTTATCCAGTAACCCCATTGTCCTCATTCTTACATAGTAACCCCATTCTCCCCATTCTTACCCAGTAACCCCAAACTCCGCATTCTTACCCTGTAACAACATTCTTACGCAGTAACACCATTCTCCTCATTCTTACCCAGTAACCCCATTCTCGCCATTCCTATCCAGTAACTCCATACTCCCCATTCTTACCCAGTAACCCCTTTCTCCCCATTATTACCCAGTAACCCCATTCTCTCCATTGTTACCCACTAACCCCATTCTCCCCATTCTTACCCAGTAACCCCATACTCCCCATTCTTACCCAATAACACCATTCTCCCCATCCTTACCCAGTAACCCCATTCTCCCTGTTCTTACCCAGTATATCTGCTCTCCACATTCTTACACAGTATCCGCATTCTCCCTATTCTTACCCAGTAGCCCGATTCTCCCGATTCATACCCATTAACCCCATTCTTACCCAGTAAACCCATTCTCCCCATTATTACCCTGTAACCCAATTCTCCCCATTCTTACCCGCTAACCCCTTAATCCCCATTCTTACCCAGTATCCCCATTCTCCCCATTCTTTCCCAGTAACCCCATTCTCCCCATTCATACCCAGTACCCCCATTCTCCCCATTCTAACCGTTAACCACATTCTCCCCATTCTTACCCAGTAACCCCATTCTCCCCATTCTTACATTGTAACCCCATACTCCCCATTCTTACCCAGTAACCCCATTCACCCCAATCATACCCTTTAACCCCATTCTCACCATTCTAACCGAGTTATCCCATTCTCCCCATTCTTACCCAGTAACCCAATTCTGCCCATTCTTACCCAGTAACCCCATTCTGCCCATTCTTACCCTGTAACCCCATTATCCCCATTCTTACCCAGTAACCCCGTACTCCCCATTCTTACCCAGTAACCCCATTCTACCCATTCTTAACCAGTATCCCCATTCTCCCCATTCTTACCCAGTTACCCCATTCTCCCCATTCAAACCCATTAACCCCATTCTCCCCATTCTTACCCAGTGTCCCCTTTCTTACCCATTAACCCCATTCTCCCCTTTCTTACCCAGTAACCCTATTCTCCTCATTATTACACAGTAACCCCATTCTCCCCATTCGTACCCAGTTACACAATTCTCCCCATTCTTACCCAGTAACCCCATTCTTACCCAGTAACCCCATTCTCCCCATTCTTACCCAGTAACCCCATTCTCCCCATTCTTACCTTATAACCTCATTCTTCCCATTCTTACCCAGTAAACCCATTCTCCCCATTCTTACCCAGTAACCCCATTCTGCCCATTCTTACCCAGTAGACCCATTCTCCCCATTCTTACCCAGTAACCCCATTCTCCCCATTCTAACCAAGTAACCCAATTCTCCCCATTCTTATCGAGCAACCCCATTCTCCCCATTCATACCCAGTTACCCCATTCTCCCCATTCTTGCCCAGTAATCCCATTCTCCCCATTTGTACCCAGTTACCCCATTCTCCCCATTCTTACCCATTAACTCCATTCAACCCATTCTTACCCAGTAACGCCATTCTCCCCATTCTTACCCAGTAACCCCATTGTCCTCATTTATACATAGTAACCCCATTCTCCCCATTCTTACCCAGTAACCCCACACTCCCCATTCTTACCCCGTAACACCATTCTTACGCAGTAACCCCATTCTCCCCATTCCTACCCAGTAACCCCATTCTCCCCATTCTTACCCAGTAACCCCTTTCTCCCCATTCTTACCCAGTAACCCCATTCTCTCCATTGTTACCCAATAGCCCCATTCTCCCCATTCTTACCCAGTATCCCCATATTCCCCATTATTACCCAATAACACCATTCTTCCCATCCATACCCAGTAACCCCATTCTCCCTGTTCTTACCCAGTATATCTACTCTCCACATTCTTACACAGAATCCCCATTCTCCCCATTCTTACCCAGTAACCCCATTCTCCCGATTCTTACCCAATCTCCCCATTCTTACCCAGATACCCCAAACTCCCCGTTCTTACACAGTAACCCCATTCTCCCCATTCTTAACCAGTAACCCCAATCTTCCCATTCTTACCCAGTAAACCCATACTCCCCATTCTTACCCAGTAACCCCATACTCCCCATTCTTACCCAGTAAACCGATACTCCCCAATCTAACCCAGTAACCCCATTCTCCTCATTCTTACACAGTATCCCCATTCTCCCCATTCTTACCCAGTAACCCCATTCTCCCCATTCTTACCCAATAACCACATTCTCCACATTCTTAACCAGTAAACCCATTCTCCCCATTCTTAGCAAGTAATGCCATTTTGACCATTCTTACCCAGTAGACATATTCTCCCCATTCTTACCCAGTAATCCCATTCTCCCCATTCTTACACAGTAACCCCATTCTGCCCATTCTTACCAAGTAAACCCATTCTGCCCATTCTTACCCTGTATCCCATTACTCCCCATTCTTACCCAATAACACCACTCTCCCCATTCTTACCCAGTCACCCCATTCTCCACATTTTTACCAAATAACCCCATTCTCCCCATTCTTACTCAGTAACCCCATACTCCCCATTCATACGCAATAACCCCATTCTCTTCATTCTTACCCAGAAACCCCATTCTTACTGTTCTTACCCAGTAACCCTACTCTCACCATTCTTACCCAGTAACCCCATTCTCCCGATTCAAACCCAGTAGCCCCATTCTTACCCAGTAAACCCATTCTCCCCATTTTTACCCCGTAACCCCATACTCCCCATTCTTACCCAGTAAACCCAAAATCCCCTTTCTTACATAATTAAAACCATTCTCCCCATTCTTACCCAGTAACCTCATTCTCCCCATTCTTAACCAATAACCCCTTTCTCCCCATTCTTACTCAGTAACCCCATTCTCCCCATTCTTACCCAGTAACCCCATTCTCCCCATTCTTACCCAGTAACCCCATTCTCCCCATTGTAACCCATTTACCCCATTCTCCCCATTCTTACCAAGTAACCCCATTCTCCCCTTTCTTACCCAGTAACCCCATACTCCCCATTCTTACCTAGTAACCACATTCTCCCCATTCTTACCCAGTAATCCCATTCTGCCCATACTTACCCAGTAACCACATACTCCACATTCTTACCCAGTTACCCCATACTCACCATACTTACCCAGTTACCCCATTATCACCATTCTTACCAATTAACCCCATTCTCCCCAATCTTACCCAGTAACCCCATTCTCCCTATTTTTACCCATTAACCCCATTCTCCCCATTCTTTCCCAGTAACCCCATGTTCCCATTCTTAGCCAGTAACCCCATTCTCCCCATTCTTTCACATTAACCCCATTCTCACCATTCTTACCAAGTAACCCCATTCTCCCCATTCTTACTCAATAAACCTATTCTCCCCATTCTTACCCAGTAACCCCATTCTCCCCATTCTTACCCAATAACCCTATTCTCCTCATTATTACCCAGTAACCCCATTCTCCCCATTCTTACCCATTAACCCCATTCGCCCCATTCTTACCAAGTAACCCCATTCTCCTCATTCGTATCCAGTAACCCTCTTCTCCCCATTCTTACCCATTAACCCCATTCTCCCCATTCTAACCAAGTAACCCACTTCTCCCCATTCTTATCGAGTAACCCCGTTCTCCCCATTCATACCCAGTTACCCCATTCTCCCCATTCTTACCCAGTAACCCCATTCTCCACAATTGTACCCAGTTACCCTATTCTCCCCATTCTTACGCATTAACCCCAATCTCCCCATTCTTAACTTATAACCTCATTCTTCCCATTCTTACCCAGTAAACCCATTCTCCCCATTCTTACCCAGTAACCCCATTCTGCCCATTCTTACCCAGTATCCCCATTCTCCCCATTCTTACCCAGTAACCCCATTCTCCCCATTCTAACCAAGTAACCCACTTCTCCCCATTCTTATCGAGTAACCCCGTTCTCCCCATTCATACCCAGTTACCCCATTCTCCCCATTCTTACCCAGTAACCCCATTCTCCACAATTGTACCCAGTTACCCTATTCTCCCCATTCTTACGCATTAACACCATTCTCCCCATTCTTACTAAGTAACCCCAATCTCCCCTTTCGTATCGAGTAACCCCAATCTCCCCATTCTTACCCAGTGACCACATACTCACCATTCTTACCCAGTAACCCCATTCTCCCTATTCGTACCCAGAGATCCCATACTCCCCATTCTAACCCATTAACCCCATTCTACCCATTCTTACCAAGTAACCCCATTCTCCCCATTCTTACCCAGTAAACCCATTCTCCCCGTTCATACTCAGTAACCCCATACTCCCCATTCTGTTCCAGTAACCACATTCTCCCCATTCTTACCCAGTAACCACATTCTCCCCATTCTTACCCAGTAATCCCATTCTGCCCATACTTACCCAGTAACCACATACTCCACATTCTTACCCAGTTACCCCTTACTCACCATACTTACCCAGTTACCCCATTATCACCATTCTTACCAATTAACCCCATTCTCCCCAATCTTACCCAGTAACCCCATTCTCCCTATTTTTACCCATTAACCCCATTCTCCCCATTCTTTCCCAGTAACCCCATGTTCCCATTCTTAGCCAGTAACCCCATTCTCCCCATTCTTTCACATTAACCCCATTCTCACCATTCTTACCAAGTAACCCCATTCTCCCCATTCTTACTCAATAAACCTATTCTCCCCATTCTTACCCAGTAACCCCATTCTCCCCATTCTTACCCAATAACCCTATTCTCCTCATTATTACCCAGTAACCCCATTCTCCCCATTCTTACCCATGAACCCCATTTGCCCCATTCTTACCAAGTAACCCCATTCTCCTCATTCGTATCCAGTAACCCTCTTCTCCCCATTCTTACCCATTAACCCCATTCTCCCCATTCTAACCAAGTAACCCACTTCTCCCCATTCTTATCGAGTAACCCCGTTCTCCCCATTCATACCCAGTTACCCCATTCTCCCCATTCTTACCCAGTAACCCCATTCTCCACAATTGTACCCAGTTACCCTATTCTCCCCATTCTTACGCATTAACCCCAATCTCCCCATTCTTACCTTATAACCTCATTCTTCCCATCTTACCCAGTAAACCCATTCTCCCCATTCTTACCCAGTAACCCCATTCTGCCCATTCTTACCCAGTATCCCCATTCTCCCCATTCTTACCCAGTAACCCCATTCTCCCCATTCTAACCAAGTAACCCACTTCTCCCCATTCTTATCGAGTAACCCCGTTCTCCCCATTCATACCCAGTTACCCCATTCTCCCCATTCTTACCCAGTAACCCCATTCTCCACAATTGTACCCAGTTACCCTATTCTCCCCATTCTTACGCATTAACACCATTCTCCCCATTCTTACGAAGTAACCCCAATCTCCCCTTTCGTATCGAGTAACCCCAATCTCCCCATTCTTACCCAGTGACCACATACTCACCATTCTTACCCAGTAACCCCATTCTCCCTATTCGTACCCAGAGATCCCATACTCCCCATTCTAACCCATTAACCCCATTCTACCCATTCTTACCAAGTAACCCCATTCTCCCCATTCTTACCCAGTAAACCCATTCTCCCCGTTCATACTCAGTAACCCCATACTCCCCATTCTGTTCCAGTAACCACATTCTCCCCATTCTTACCCAGTAACCACATACTCCCCATTCTTACCCAGTAACCCCATACTCCCCATTCTTCCTTAGTATCCCAATTCTCCCCATTCTTACTCTGTAACCCCATTCTCCCCATTCATACCCAGTAGCCCCATTCCACCCATTCATAGCCAATAACCCCATTCTCCCCATTCTTACCCAGTAACCCCATACTCCAAATTCTTGCCCAGTAACCCCCTACTCCCCATTCGTACCAAATAAATCCATTCCCCCCATTTCGTACCCAGTATCCCCATTCTCCCCATTCTTACCCATTAAACCCATTTTCCCATTCTTACCCAGTAACCCCTTACTCCCCATTCTTATCTTATAAATCAATACACCCCATACTTACCCATTAACCCCATTCTCCCCATTTTACCCATTTACCCCATTTTCCCATTCTTACCCAGTATCCCCATTTTCCCCATTCTTACCCAGTAACCCCATTCTCCACCTTCTTGCCCAGTAACCCCACACACACCATTCTTACCCAGTAACCCCATTCTCCCCATTCTTACCCAGTAATCCCATTCTCCCCATTCTTACCCAGTAACCCCAATCTCCCCATTCTTACCCAGTAACCCCATACTCGCCATTCTTACCCAGTAACCCCATTCTCCCCATTCTTACCCAGTAACCCCATTCTCCCCATTCTTACCCAGTAAACCCAATCTCCCCATTCTTACCCAGATACCCCAAACTCCCTGTTCTTACCCAGTAACCCCATTCTCCCCATTCTTAACCAGTAACCCCAATCTTCCCATTCTTACCCAGTAAACCCATACTCCCCATTCTTACCCAGTAACCCCATACTCCCCATTCTTACCCAGTAAACCGATACTCCCCAATCTAACCCAGTAACCCCATTCTCCTCATTCTTACACAGTATCCCCATTCTCCCCATTCTTACCCAGTAACCCCATTCTCCCCATTCTTACCCAGTATCCCCATTCTCCCCATTCTTACCCAGTAACCCCATTCTCCCCATTCTTACCTTATAACCTCATTCTACCCATTCTTACCCAGTAAACCCATTCTCCCCATTCTTACCCAGTAAACCCATTCTGCCCATTCTTACCCAGTAGACCCATTCTACCCATTCTTACCCAGTAACCCCATTCTCCCCATTCTTACCCCGTATCCCCATTCTTCGCATTGTTGCCCAGTAACCCTTTACATACCATTCTTACCCAGTATCGCCATTCTCCCCATCTTACCCAGTAACCCCATTCCCCCCATTCTTACCGAGTATCCCCATTCTCCCCATTCTTACCCAGTAACCCCATTCTCCCCATTCTTACCGAGTATCCCCATTCTCCCCTTTCTTTCCCAGTAACCCCACACTCCCCATTCTTACCCAGTAACCCCATTCACCCCATTCTTACCCAGTAACCCCATTCTCCGCATTTGTACCCAGTTACACCATTCTCCCCGTTCTTACCCATTAACCCCATTGTCCTCATTCTTACATAGTAACCCCATTCTCCCCATTCTTACCCAGTAACCCCAAACTCCGCATTCTTACCCTGTAACAACATTCTTACGCAGTAACACCATTCTCCTCATTCTTACCCAGTAACCCCATTCTCGCCATTCCTATCCAGTAACTCCATACTCCCCATTCTTACCCAGTAACCCCTTTCTCCCCATTATTACCCAGTAACCCCATTCTCTCCATTGTTACCCACTAACCCCATTCTCCCCATTCTTACCCAGTAACCCCATACTCCCCATTCTTACCCAATAACACCATTCTCCCCATCCTTACCCAGTAACCCCATTCTCCCTGTTCTTACCCAGTATATCTGCTCTCCACATTCTTACACAGTATCCGCATTCTCCCTATTCTTACCCAGTAGCCCGATTCTCCCGATTCATACCCATTAACCCCATTCTTACCCAGTAAACCCATTCTCCCCATTATTACCCTGTAACCCAATTCTCCCCATTCTTACCCGCTAACCCCTTAATCCCCATTCTTACCCAGTATCCCCATTCTCCCCATTCTTTCCCAGTAACCCCATTCTCCCCATTCGTACCCAGTACCCCCATTCTCCCCATTCTAACCGTTAACCACATTCTCCCCATTCTTACCCAGTAACCCCATTCTCCCCATTCTTACATTGTAACCCCATACTCCCCATTCTTACCCAGTAACCCCATTCACCCCAATCATACCCTTTAACCCCATTCTCACCATTCTAACCGAGTTACCCCATTCTCCCCATTCTTACCCAGTAACCCAATTCTGCCCATTCTTACCCAGTAACCCCATTCTGCCCATTCTTACCCTGTAACCCCATTATCCCCATTCTTACCCAGTAACCCCGTACTCCCCATTCTTACCCAGTAACCCCATTCTACCCATTCTTACCCAGTATCCCCATTCTCCCCATTCTTACCCAGTTACCCCATTCTCCCCATTCAAACCCATTAACCCCATTCTCCCCATTCTTACCCAGTGTCCCCTTTCTTTCCCATTAACCCCATTCTCCCCTTTCTTACCCAGTAACCCTATTCTCCTCATTATTACACAGTAACCCCATTCTCCCCATTCGTACCCAGTTACACAATTCTCCCCATTCTTACCCAGTAACCCCATTCTTACCCAGTAACCCCATTCTCCCCATTCTTACCCAGTAACCCCATTCTCCCCATTCTTACCTTATAACCTCATTCTTCCCATTCTTACCCAGTAAACCCATTCTCCCCATTCTTACCCAGTAACCCCATTCTGCCCATTCTTACCCAGTAGACCCATTCTCCCCATTCTTACCCAGTAACCCCATTCTCCCCATTCTAACCAAGTAACCCAATTCTCCCCATTCTTATCGAGCAACCCCATTCTCCCCATTCATACCCAGTTACCCCATTCTCCCCATTCTTGCCCAGTAATCCCATTCTCCCCATTTGTACCCAGTTACCCCATTCTCCCCATTCTTACCCATTAACTCCATTCAACCCATTCTTACCCAGTAACGCCATTCTCCCCATTCTTACCCATTAACCCCATTGTCCTCATTTATACATAGTAACCCCATTCTCCCCATTCTTACCCAGTAACCCCACACTCCCCATTCTTACCCTGTAACACCATTCTTACGCAGTAACCCCATTCTCCCCATTCCTACCCAGTAACCCCATTCTCCCCATTCTTACCCAGTAACCCCTTTCTCCCCATTCTTACCCAGTAACCCCATTCTCTCCATTGTTACCCAATAGCCCCATTCTCCCCATTCTTACCCAGTATCCCCATATTCCCCATTATTACCCAATAACACCATTCTTCCCATCCATACCCAGTAACCCCATTCTCCCTGTTCTTACCCAGCATATCTACTCTCCACATTCTTACACAGAATCCCCATTCTCCCCATTCTTACCCAGTAACCCCATTCTCCCGATTCTTACCCATTCTCACCATTCTTACCCAGTAAACCCAATCTCCCCATTCTTACCCAGATAGCCCAAACTCCCCGTTCTTACCCAGTAACCCCATTCTCCCCATTCTTAACCAGTAACCCCAATCTTCCCATTCTTACCCAGTAAACCCATACTCCCCATTCTTACCCAGTAACCCCATACTCCCCATTCTTACCCAGTAAACCGATACTCCCCAATCTAACCCAGTAACCCCATTCTCCTCATTCTTACACAGTATCCCCATTCTCCCCATTCTTACCCAGTAACCCCATTCTCCCCATTCTTACCCAATAACCACATTCTCCACATTCTTAACCAGTAAACCCATTCTCCCCATTCTTAGCAAGTAATGCCATTTTGACCATTCTTACCCAGTAGACATATTCTCCCCATTCTTACCCTGTATTCCCATTCTCCCCATTCTTACACAGTAACCCCATTCTGCCCATTCTTACCAAGTAAACCCATTCTGCCCATTCTTACCCAGTATCCCATTACTCCCCATTCTTACCCAATAACACCACTCTCCCCATTCTTACCCAGTCACCCCATTCTCCCCATTTTTACCAAATAACCCCATTCTCCCCATTCTTACTCAGTAACCCCATACTCCCCATTCAAACGCAATAACCCCATTCTCTTCATTCTTACCCAGAAACTCCATTCTTACTGTTCTTACCCAGTAACCCTACTCTCACCATTCTTACCCAGTAACCCCATTCTCCCGATTCAAACCCAGTAGCCCCATTCTTACCCAGTAAACCCATTCTCCCCATTTTTACCCAGTAACCCCATACTCCCCATTCTTACCCAGT
The DNA here is from genome assembly GCF_964194155.1 of Cetorhinus maximus. Taxonomy (NCBI): domain Eukaryota; kingdom Metazoa; phylum Chordata; class Chondrichthyes; order Lamniformes; family Cetorhinidae; genus Cetorhinus; species Cetorhinus maximus. Next base: position 42,924 of record NW_027596249.1, on the reverse strand, counting down.
AAACCCAAAATCCCCTTTCTTACATAATTAAAACCATTCTCCCCATTCTTACCCAGTAACCTCATTCTCCCCATTCTTAACCAATAACCCCTTTCTCCCCATTCTTACTCAGTAACCCCATTCTCCCCATTCTTACCCAGTAACCCCATTCTCCCCATTCTTACCCAGTAACCCCATTCTCCCCATTGTAACCCATTAACCCCATTCTCCCCATTCTTGCCAAGTAACCCCATTCTCCCCTTTCTTACCCAGTAACCCCATACTCCCCATTCTTACCCAGTAAACACATTCTCCCCATTCTTACCCAGTAATCCCATTCTGCCCATACTTACCCAGTAACCACATACTCCACATTCTTACCCAGTTACCCCATACTCACCATACTTACCCAGTTACCCCATTATCACCATTCTTACCAATTAACCCCATTCTCCCCAATCTTACCCAGTAACCCCATTCTCCCTATTTTTACCCATTAACCCCATTCTCCCCATTCTTTCCCAGTAACCCCATGTTCCCATTCTTAGCCAGTAACCCCATTCTCCCCATTCTTTCACATTAACCCCATTCTCACCATTCTTACCAAGTAACCCCATTCTCCCCATTCTTACTCAATAAACCTATTCTCCCCATTCTTACCCAGTAACCCCATTCTCCCCATTCTTACCCAATAACCCTATTCTCCTCATTATTACCCAGTAACCCCATTCTCCCCATTCTTACCCATTAACCCCATTTGCCCCATTCTTACCAAGTAACCCCATTCTCCTCATTCGTATCCAGTAACCCTCTTCTCCCCATTCTTACCCATTAACCCCATTCTCCCCATTCTAACCAAGTAACCCACTTCTCCCCATTCTTATCGAGTAACCCCGTTCTCCCCATTCATACCCAGTTACCCCATTCTCCCCATTCTTACCCAGTAACCCCATTCTCCACAATTGTACCCAGTTACCCTATTCTCCCCATTCTTACGCATTAACCCCATTCTCCCCATTCTTACCTTATAACCTCATTCTTCCCATTCTTACCCAGTAAACCCATTCTCCCCATTCTTACCCAGTAACCCCATTCTGCCCATTCTTACCCAGTAGACCCATTCTCCCCATTCTTACCCAGTAACCCCATTCTCCCCATTCTAACCAAGTAACCCAATTCTCCCCATTCTTATCGAGCAACCCCATTCTCCCCATTCATACCCAGTTACCACATTCTCCCCATTCTTGCCCAGTAATCCCATTCTCCCCATTTGTACCCAGTTACCCCATTCTCCCCATTCTTACCCATTAACTCCATTCAACCCATTCTTACCCAGTAACGCCATTCTCCCCATTCTTACCCAGTAACCCCATTGTCCTCATTTATACATAGTAACCCCATTCTCCCCATTCTTACCCAGTAACCCCACACTCCCCATTCTTACCCTGTAACACCATTCTTACGCAGTAACCCCATTCTCCCCATTCCTACCCAGTAACCCCATTCTCCCCATTCTTACCCAGTAACCCCTTTCTCCCCATTCTTACCCAGTAACCCCATTCTCTCCATTGTTACCCAATAACCCCATTCTCCCCATTCTTACCCAGTATCCCCATATTCCCCATTCTTACCCAATAACACCATTCTCCCCATCCATACCCAGTAACCCCATTCTCCCTGTTCTTACCCAGTATATCTACTCTCCACATTCTTACACAGAATCCCCATTCTCCCCATTCTTACCCAGTAACCCCATTCTCCCGATTCTTACCCATTAACTCCATTCTTACCCAGTAAACCCATTCTCCCCATTCTTACCCAGTAACCCAATTCTCCCCATTCTTACCCGCTAACCCGATAATCCCCATTCTTACACAGTATCCCCAAACTCCCCATTCTTTCCCAGTAACCCCATTCTCCCCATTCGTACCCAGTAACCCTATTCTCCCCATTCTCACCCATTAACCCCATTCTCCTCATTCTTACCAAGTAACCCCATTCAACCCATTCTTACCCAGTAGCCCCATCGTCCCCATTCTTATCCAGTAACCAAATTCTACTATTCTAACCCACTAAACCCATTCTCCACATTCTTACCCAGTAACCCCACATTCCCCATTCTTACCCAGCAACCCCACACACACCATTCTTACCCGGTAACCACTATCTCCCCATTCTTTCCAATAACCCTATTCTGCCCATTCTTACCCAGTAACCCCATACTCCACCTTCTTACAAAGTAACCCCATTCTCACCATTCTTACCCAGTAACCCCATTCTCCCCATTCTTACCTAGTAACCCCATACTCCCCATTCTTAACCATTAACTCCAATCTCCTAATTCTTACCCAGTAATCCCATTCTCCCCATTCTTACCCAGTAACCCCAATCTCCCCATTCTTACCCAGTAACCCCATACTCCCCATTCTTACCCAGTAACTCCATTCTTACCCAGTAACCCCATTCTCCCCATTCTTACCCAGTAAACCCAATCTCCCCATTCTTACCCAGATACCCCAAACTCCCCATTCTTACCCAGTAACCCCATTCTCCCCATTCTTAACCAGTAACCCCAATCTTCCCATTCTTACCCAGTAAACCCATACTCCCCATTCTTACCCAGTAACCCCATACTCCCCATTCTTACCCAGTAAACCGATACTCCCCATTCTAACCCAGTAACCCCATTCTCCTTATTCTTACACAGTATACCCATTCTCCCCATTCTTACCCAGTAACCCCATTCTCCCCATTCTTACCCAGTATCCCCATTCTCCCCATTCTTACCCAGTAACCCCATTCTCCCCATTCTTACCCAATAACCACATTCTCCCCATTCTTAACCAGTAAACCCATTCACCCCATTCTTACCCAGTAATGCCACTTTGACCATTCTTACCCAGTAGACATATTCTCCCCATTCTTACCCAGTAACCCCATTCTCCCCATTCTTACCCAGTATCCCCATTCTCCCCATTCTTACCCAGTAACCCCATTCTCCCCATTCTTACCTTATAACCTCATTCTACCCATTCTTACCCAGTAAACCCATTCTCCCCATTCTTACCCAGTAACCCCATTCTGCCCATTCTTACCCAGTAGACCCATTCTACCCATTGTTACCCAGTAACTCCATTCTGCCCATTCTTACCCAGTAACCCCATTCCAACCTTTCTTACCCTGTACCCCCATTCTCCCTATTCTTACCCAGTAACCCCATTCTCCCCATTCTTACCCCGTATCCCCATTCTCCGCATTGTTACCCAGTATCCCTTTACATACCATTCTTAACCAGTATCGCCATTCTCCCCATTCTTACCCAGTAACCGCATTCTCCCCATTCTTACCGAGTATCCCCATTCTCCCCATTCTTACCCAGTAACCCCATTTTCCCATTCTTACCGAGTATCCCCATTCTCCCCTTTCTTACCCAGTAACCCCACACTCCCCATTCTTACCCAGTAACCCCATTCACCCCATTCTTACCCAGTAACCCCATTCTCCGCATTTGTACCCAGTTACCCCATTCTCCCCGTTCTTACCCATTAACCCCATTCAACCCATTCTTACCCAGTTATCCCATTCTCCCCATTCTTATTCAGTAACCCCATTGTCCTCATTCTTACATAGTAACCCCATACTCCCCATTCTTACCCAGTAACCCCAAACTCCGCATTTTTACCCTGTAACAACATTCTTACGCAGTAACACCATTCTCCTCATTCTTACCCAGTAACCCCATTCTCGCCATTCCTATCCAGTAACCCCATACTCCCCATTCTTACCGAGTAACCCCTTTCTCCTCATTATTACCCAGTAACCCCATTCTCTCCATTGTTACAAAATAACCCCATTCTCCCCATTTTTACCCAGTAACCCAATACTCCCCATTCTTACCCAATAACACCATTCTCCCCATCCTTACCCAGTAACCCCATTCTCCCTGTTCTTTCCCAGTATATCTGCTCTCCACATTCTTACACAGTATCCGCATTCTCCCTATTCTTACCCAGTAACCCAATTCTACCGATTCATACCCATTAACCCCATTCTTACCCAGTAAACCCATTCTCCCCATTCTTACCCTGTAATCCAATTCTCCCCATTCTTACCCGCTAACCCCTTAATCCCCATTCTTACCCAGTATCCCCATTCTCCCCATTCTTTCCCAGTAACCCCATTCTCCCCATTCGTACCCAGTACCCCATTCTCACCATTCTTACCCATTAACCACATTCTCCCCATTCTTACCCAGTAACCCCATTCTCCCCATTCTTACACTGTAACCCCATACTCCCCATTCTTACCCAGTAACCCCATTCACCCCAATCATACCCTTTAACACCATTCTCACCATTCTAACTGAGTAACCCCATTCTCCCCATTCTTACCCAGTAACCCAATTCTGCCCATTCTTACCCAGTAACCCCATTCTGCCCATTCTTACCCTGTAACCCCATTATCCCCATTCTTACCCAGTAACCCCGTACTCCCCATTCTTACCCAGTAACCCCATTCTACCCATTCTTACCCAGTATCCCCATTCTCCCCATTCTTACCCAGTAACCCCATTCTCCCCATTCAAACCCATTAACCCGATTCTACCCATTCTTACCCAGTGTCCCCTTTCTTACCATTAACCCCATTCTCCCCTTTCTTACCCAGTAACCCTATTCTCCTCATTATTACGCAGTAACCCCATTCTCCCCATTCGTTCCCAGTTACACAATTCTCCCCATTCTTACCCAGTAACCCCATTCTCCCCATTCTTACCCAGTATCCCCATTCTCCCCATTCTTACCCAGTAACCCCATTCTCCCCATTCTTACCTTATAACCTCATTCTACCCATTCTTACCCAGTAAACCCATTCTCCCCATTCTTACCCAGTAACCCCATTCTGCCCATTCTTACCCAGTAGACCCATTCTCCCCATTCTTACCCAGTAACCCCATTTCCCCATTCTAACCAAGTAACCCAATTCTCCCCATTCTTATCGAGCAACCCCATTCTCCCCATTCATACCCAGTTACCCCATTCTCCCCATTCTTGCCCAGTAATCCCATTCTCCCCATTTGTACCCAGTTACCCCATTCTCCCCATTCTTACCCATTAACTCCATTCAACCCATTCTTACCCAGTAACGCCATTCTCCCCATTCTTACCCAGTAACCCCATTGTCCTCATTTATACATAGTAACCCCATTCTCCCCATTCTTACCCAGTAACCCCACACTCCCCATTCTTACCCTGTAACACCATTCTTACGCAGTAACCCCATTCTCCCCATTCTTACCCAGTAACCCCATTCTCCCCATTCCTACCCAGTAACCCCATACTCCCCATTCTTACCCAGTAACCCCTTTCTCCCCATTCTTACCCAGTAACCCCATTCTCTCCATTGTTACCCAATAACCCCATTCTCCCCATTCTTACCCAGTATCCCCATATTCCCCATTCTTACCCAATAACACCATTCTCCCCATCCATACCCAGTAACCCCATTCTCCCTGTTCTTACCCAGTATATCTACTCTCCATATTCTTACACAGAATCCCCATTCTCCCCATTCTTACCCAGTAACCCCATTCTCCCGATTCTTACCCATTAACCCCATTCTTACCCACTAAACCCATTCTCCCCATTCTTACCCAGTAACCCAATTCTCCCCATTCTTACCCGCTAACCCGATAATCCCCATTCTTACCCAGTATCCCCATTCTCCCCATTCTTTCCCAGTAACCCCATTCTCCCCATTCGTACCCAGTAACCCTATTCTCCCCATTCTTACCCATTAACCCCATTCTCCTCATTCTTACCAAGTAACCCCATTCAACCCATTCTTACCCAGTAGCCCCATCGTCCCCATTCTTATCCAGTAACCAATTTCTACTATTCTAACCCACTAAACCCATTCTCCACATTCTTAACCAGTAACCCCACATTCCCCATTCTTACCCAGTAACCCCATTCACCCCATTCTTATCAAGTAAACCCATTCTCCTCATTTGTACCCAGTTACCCCATTCACCCCATTCTTACCCATTAACCCCATTCTCACCATTCTTACCCAGTAACCCCATTCTCCCCATTCTTACACTGTAACTCCGTACTCCCCATTCTTTCCCAGTAACCCCATTCACCGCAATCTTACCCATTAACCCCATTCTCACCATTCTAACCGAGTAACTCCATTCTCCCCATTCTTACCCAGTAACCCAATTCTGCCCATTATTACCCAGTAACCCCATTCTCCCCATTGTTACCCAGTAACCCGTTTCTGCCCATTGTTACCCAGTAAACCTATACTCCCCATTCTTACCCAGTATCCCCATTCTCCCCATTTTTACCCAGTAACCCCATTCTCCCCATTCTAACCCAGTAACCCAATTCTTCCATTTTTACCCAGTGTCCCCATTCTTACCCAGTAACCCCATTCTCCCCATTCTTACCCAGTAACCCTATTCTCCTCATTATTACAAAGTAACCCCATCCTCCCCATTCTTACCCATTAACCCTATTCTCCCCATTCTTTCCAAGTAACCCCAGTCTCCTCATTCATATCCAGTAACCCCATTTTCCCCATTCTTACCCATTAAGCCCATTCTCCCCATTCTAACCAAGTAACCCAATTCTCCCCATTCTTATTGAGCAACCCCATTCTCCCCATTCTTACCCAGTAACCCCATACTCCCCATACTTACCCAGTAAAACCATTCTGCCCATTCTTACCCAGTAAAACCGTACCCACCATTTTTACCCAGTAACACCATTATCCCCATTCTTACCAAGTAACCCCATTCTCCCCATTCTTACCTAGTAACCCCATTCTCCCCATTTTACCCATTAACCCCATTCTCCCCATTCTTACCCAGTAAGCCCATACTCCCCATTCTTAGCCAGTAACCCCATTCTCCCCATTCTTTCCCATTAACCCCATTCTCACCATTCTTACCAAGTAACCCCATTCTCCGCATTCTTACCCAATAACACCATTCGCCGCATTCATACCCAGTAACCCCACTCTCCCCATTCTTAAACAATAACCCCATTCTCCCCATTCTTACCTAGTAACCCCAAACTCCCCATTCTTACCCAGTAACCACATACTCCCCATTCTTACCCGGTAACCCCATACTCCTCATTCTTCCCCAGTATCCCCAATCTCCCCATTCGTACCCTGTAACCCCATTCTCCCCATTCATACGCAGTTACCCCATTCTCCCCATTCTTACCCAGTAACCCCATTCTCCCCATTCTTACCCAGTAACCCCGTACACCCCATTCTTACCCAGTAACCCCATTCTCCCCATCCTTACCCAGTAACCCCATTCTCCATGTTCTTACCTTGTTAATCTACTTTCCCCATTCTTACACAGTCTCCCCATTCTCCACATTCTTACCCAGTAACCCCATTCTCCCGATTCAAACCCATTATCCCCATTCTTACCCAGTAAACCCATTCTCCCCATTCTTACCCAGTAACCCAAATCTCCCCATTCTTACCCGCTAATCCCATAATCCCCATTCTTACACAGTAAATCCATTCTCCCCATTCTTACCCAGTAACCCAAATCTCCCCTTTCCTACCCAGTATCCCCATTCTCCCCATTCTTACCCAGTAACCCCTTTCTCCCCATTCTTACCCAGTAACCCCATTCTCTCCATTGTTACCCAATAACCCCATTCTCCCCATTCTTACCCAGTAACCCCATACTCCCCATTCTTATCCAATAACACCATTCTCCCCATCCTTACCCAGTAACCCTATTCTCCCTGTTCTTACCGAGTATATCAACTCTCCACATTCTTACACAGTATCCCCATTCTCCCAATTCTTACCCAGTAACCCCATTCTCCCGATTAATACCCATTAACCCCTTTCTTACCCAGTAAACCCATTCTCCCCATTCATACCCAGTAACCCAATTCTCCCCATTCTTAACCGCTAACCCGATAATCCCATTCTTACCCAGTATCCCCATTCTCCCCATTCTTTCCCAGTAACCCCATTCTCACCATTCGTACCCAGTAACCCCATTCTCCTCATTCTTACCATGTAACGCAATTCAACCCATTCTTACCCAGTAGCCCCATCGTTCCCATTCTTATCCAGTAACCCCAATCTACCCATTCTTACCCACTAAACCCATTCTCCCCATTCATACCCAGTAACCCCATTCATCCCATTCTTTCACTGTAACCCCGTGCACCCCATTCTTACCCAGTAACCCCATTCACCGCAATCTTACCCATTAACCCCATTCTCACCATTCTAACCGAGTAACTCCATTCTCCCCATTCTTACCTAGTAACCCAATTCTGCCCATTCTTACCCAGTAACCCCATTCTCCCCATTCTTACCCAGTAACCCCATTCTCCCCATTCTTACCCAGTAACCCCATTAACCCCATTCTTACCCAGTAACCCCATTCTACCCATTATTACCCAGTAACCCCATTCTCCCCATTCTTACCCCGTAACCCCATTCTCCCCATTGTTACCCAGTAACACTATACTCCCCATTCTTACCCAGTATCCCCATTCTCCCCATTTTTACCCAGTAACACCATTCTCCCAATTCTAACCCAGTAACCCAATTCTTCCCATTCTTACCCAGTGTCCCTATTCTTACCCAGTAACCCCATTCTCCCCATTCTTACCCAGTAACCCTATTCTCCTCATTATTATACAGTAACCCCATTCTCCCCATTCTTACCCATTAACCCTATTCTCCCCAATCTTTCCAAGTAACCCCAGTCTTCTCATTCATATCCAGTAACCCCATTTTCCCCATTCTTACCCATTAACCCCATTCTCCCCATTCTAACCAAGTAACCCAATTCTCCCCATTCTTATCGAGCAACCCCATTCTCCCCATTCATCCCAAGTTACCCCAGTCTCCCCATTCTTACCCAGTAATCCCATTCTCCCCATTTGTACCCAGTTACTCCATTCTCCCCATTCTTACACAATAACCCCATTCTCCCCATTCTTACCAAGTAACCTAATTTTCCCCTTCCGTATCAAAAACCTCATTATCCCCATTCTTACCAAGTAACTCCATTCTCCCCATTCTTACCCAGTTACCACATTCTCAACATTCTTTCCCAGTAACCCCATTCTCCCCATTCTTACACAGTGTCCCCATTCTTAACCAGTAACCCCATTCTCCCCATTCTTACCCAGTAACCCTATTCACCTCATTATTACCCAATAACCCCATTCTCCCCATTCTTACCCATTAACACCTTCGCCCCATTCTTACCAAGTAACCCCATTCTCCTCATTCGTATCCAGTAACCCCATTCTCCCCATTCATACCAACTTACCCCATTCTCCCCATTCTTACCCAGTAACCCATTCTCCCCATTTGTACCCAGTTACCCCATTCTCCCCATTCTTACCAAGAAACCACATTCTCCCCATTCTTACCCAGTAACCCCATACTCCCCATACTTACCCAGTAACCCCATTCTGCCCATTCTTACCTAGTAAACCCATACTCACCATTTTTACCCAGTAACGCCATTATCCCCATTCTTACTAAGTAACCCCATTCTCCCCATTCTTACCTAGTAACCCCATTCTCCCCATTTTTACCCATTAACCCCATTCACCCCATTCTTACCCAGTAAGCCCATACACCCCATTCTTAGCCAGTAACCCATTCTCCCCATTCTTTCCCATTAACCCCATTCTCACCATTCTTACCAAGTAACCCCGTTCTCCGCATTCTTAACCAATAACACCATTCGCCGCATTCTTACCCAGTAACCCCATTCACCCCATTCTTAAACAATCAGCCCATTCTCCCCATTCTTACCCAGTAACCCCAAACTCCCCATTCTTACCCAGTAACCACATACTCCCCATTCTTACCCGGTAACCCCATACTCCCCATTCTTCCCCAGTATCCCCATTCTCCCCATTCTTACCCTGTAACCCCATTCTCCCCATTCTTACCCAGTAACCCCACACTCCCCATTCTTACCCAGTAACCCCATTCACCCCATTCTTACCCAGTAAACCAATTCTCCCCATTTGTACCCAGTTACCCCATTCTCCCCATTCTTACCCAATAACACCATTCTCCCCATCCTTACCCAGTAACCCCATTCTCCCTGTTCTTACCCAGTATATCTACTCTCCACATTCTTACACAGTATCCCCATTCTCCCCATTCTTACCCAGTAACCCCATTCTCCCGATTCATACCCATTAACCCCATTCTTACCCAGTAAACCCATTCTCCCCATTTGTACCCAGTTACACAATTCTCCCAATTCTTACCCATTAACCACATTCTCCCCATTCTTACCCATTAACCCCATTCTCCCCATTCTTACACTGTAACCCCATACTCCCCATTCTTACCCAGTAACCCCATTCACCCCAATCATACCCATTAACCCCATTCTCACCATTCTAACCGAGTAACCCCATTCTCCCCAATCTTACCCATTAACCCAATTCTGCCCATTCTTACCCAGTAACCCCATTCTGCCCATTCTTACCCTGTAACCCCATTATCTCCATTCTTACCCAGTAACCCCGTACTCCCCATTCTTACTCAGTAAACCCATTCTCCCCATTCTTACCCAGTATCCCCATTCTCCACATTCTTACCCAGTAACTCCATTCTCCCCATTCTAACCCAATAACCCCATTCTCCCCATTCTTACCCAGTGTCCCCTTTCTTACCCAGTAACCCCATTCTCCCCATTCTTACCCAGTGACCCCATTCTCCCCATTCTTAACCATTAACCTCAATCTCCTCATTCTAACCAAGTAACCCAATTCTCCCCATTCTTATCGAGCAACCCCATTCTCCCCATTCATACCCAGTTACCCCATTGTCCTCATTTATACATAGTACCCCATTCTCCCCATTCTTACCCAGTAACCACATACTCCCCATTCTTACCCTTTAACACCATTCATACGCAGTAACCCCATTCTCCCCATTCTTACCCAGTAACCCCATTCTCCCCATTCCTACCCAGTATCCCCATTCTCCCCATTCTTACCCAGTAACCCCTTTCTCCCCATTCTTACCCAGTAACCCCATTCTCTCCATTGTTTCCCAATAACCCCATTCTCCCCATTCTTACCCAGTAACCCCATACTCCCCATTCTTACCCAATAACACCATTCTCCCCATCCTTACCCAGTAACCCCATTCTCCCGATTCATACCCATTAACCCCATTCTTTCCCAGTAAACCAATTCTCCCCATTCATACCCAGTAACCCAATTCTCCCCATTCTTACCCGCTAAACCGGTAATCCCCATTCTTACCCAATAACCCCATTCTCCCCATTCATTACCAGTAACCCCATTCTCCCCATTCGTACCCAGTAACCCTATTCTCCCCATTCCTACCCATTAACCCCATTCTCCTCATTCTTACCAAGTAACCCCATTCAACCCATTCTTACCCAGTAGCCCCATCATCCCCATTCCTATCCAGTAACCCCATTCTACCCATTCTAACCCAGTAACCCCATTCTCCCCATTGTTACCCAGTGACCCCATTCTGCCCATTCTTACCCAGTAACCCCATTATCCCCATTCTTACCCACTAAACCCATTCTCCCCATTTGTACCCATTTACCCCATTCTCCCCATTCTTACCCATTAACCCCATTCTCCCCATTCTTACCCAGTAACCCCATTCTCCCCATTCTTACACTGTAACCCCTTACTCCCCAATCTTACCCAGTAAACCCATTCTCCCCTTTCCTACCCAGTATCCCCATTCTCCCCATTCTTACCCAGTAACCCCTTTCTCCCCATTCTTACCCAGTAACCCCATTCTCTCCATTGTTACCCAATAACCCCATTCTCCCCATTCTTACCCAGTAAACCCATACTCCCCATTCTTATCCAATAACACCATTCTCCCCATCCTTACCCAGTAACCCTAATCTCCCTGTTCTTACCGAGTATATCAACTCTCCACATTCTTACACAGTATCCCCATTCTCCCCATTCTTACCCAGTAACCCCATTCTCCCGATTAATACCCATTAACCCCTTTCTTACCCAGTAAACCCATTTTCCCCATTCATACCCAGTAACCCAATTCTCCCCATTCTTTCCCGCTAACCCGATAATCCCATTCTTACCCAGTATCCCCATTCTCCCCATTCTTTCCCAGTAACCCCATTCTCACCATTCGTACCCAGTAACCCTATTCTCCCCATTCCTACCCAGTAACCCCATTCTCCTCATTCTTACCATTTAACGCAATTCAACCCATTCTTACCCAGTAGCCCCATCGTTCCCATTCTTATCCAGTAACCCCAATCTACCCATTCTTACCCACTAAACCCATTCTCCCCATTCATACCCAGTAACCCCATTCATCCCATTCTTTCACTGTAACCCCGTGCACCCCATTCTTACACAGTAACCCCATTCACCGCAATCTTACCCATTAACCCCATTCTCACCATTCTAACCGAGTAACTCCATTCTCCCCATTCTTACCCAGTAACCCAATTCTGCCCATTCTTACCCAGTAACCCCATTCTCCCCATTCTTACCCAGTAACCCCATTCTGCCCATTCTTACCCAGTAACCCCATTAACCCCATTCTTACCCAGTAACGCCATTCTGCCCATTCTTACCCAGTAACCCCATTAACCCCATTCTTACCCAGTAACCCCATTCTACCCATTATTACCCAGTAACCCCATTCTCCCCATTCTTACCCCGTAACCCCATTCTCCCCATTGTTACCCCGTAACCCTATACTCCCCATTCTTACCCAGTATCCCCATTCTCCCCATTTTTACCCAGTAACCCCATTCTGCCCATTCTTACCCAGTAACCCCATTAACCCCATTTGTACCCATTTACCCCATTCTCCCCATTCTTACCCATTAACCCCATTCTCCCCATTCTTACCCAGTAACACCATTCTCCCCATTCTTACACTGTAACCCCTTACTCCCCAATCTTACCCAGTAAACCCATTCTCCCCTTTCCTACCCAGTATCCCCATTCTCCCCATTCTTACCCAGTAACCCCTTTCTCCCCATTCTTACCCAGTAACCCCATTCTCTCCATTGTTACCCAATAACCCCATTCTCCCCATTCTTACCCAGTAAACCCATACTCCCCATTCTTATCCAATAACACCATTCTCCCCATCCTTACCCAGTAACCCTAATCTCCCTGTTCTTACCGAGTATATCAACTCTCCACATTCTTACACAGTATCCCCATTCTCCCCATTCTTACCCAGTAACCCCATTCTCCCGATTAATACCCATTAACCCCTTTCTTAACCAGTAAACCCATTCTCCCCATTCATACCCAGTAACCCAATTCTCCCCATTCTTTCCCGCTAACCCGATAATCCCATTCTTACCCAGTATCCCCATTCTCCCCATTCTTTCCCAGTAACCCCATTCTCACCATTCGTACCCAGTAACCCTATTCTCCCCATTCCTACCCAGTAACCCCATTCTCCTCATTCTTACCATTTAACGCAATTCAACCCATTCTTACCCAGTAGCCCCATCGTTCCCATTCTTATCCAGTAACCCCAATCTACCCATTCTTACCCACTAAACCCATTCTCCCCATTCATACCCAGTAACCCCATTCATCCCATTCTTTCACTGTAACCCCGTGCACCCCATTCTTACCCAGTAACCCCATTCACCGCAATCTTACCCATTAACCCCATTCTCACCATTCTAACCGAGTAACTCCATTCTCCCCATTCTTACCCAGTAACCCAATTCTGCCCATTCTTACCCAGTAACCCCATTCTCCCCATTCTTACCCAGTAACCCCATTCTGCCCATTCTTACCCAGTAACCCCATTAACCCCATTCATACCCAGTAACCCCATTCTGCCCATTCTTACCCAGTAACCCCATTAACCCCATTCTTACCCAGTAACCCCATTCTACCCATTATTACCCAGTAACCCCATTCTCCCCATTCTTACCCCGTAACCCCATTCTCCCCATTGTTACCCCGTAACCCTATACTCCCCATTCTTACCCAGTATCCCCATTCTCCCCATTTTTACCCAGTAACCCCATTCTCCCAATTCTAACCCAGTAACCCAATTCTTCCCATTCTTACCCAGTGTCCCCATTCTTACCCAGTAACCCCATTCTCCCCATTCTTACCCAGTAACCCTATTCTCCTCATTATTATACAGTAACCCCATTCTCCCCATTCTTACCCATTAACCCTATTCTCCCCATTCTTTCCAAGTATCCCCAGTCTCCTCATTCATATCCAGTAACCCCATTTTCCCCATTCTTACCCATTAACCCCATTCTCCCCATTCTAACCAAGTAACCCAATTCTCCCCATTCTTATCGAGCAACCCCATTCTCCCAATTCTAACCCAGTAACCCAATTCTTCCCATTCTTACCCAGTGTCCCCATTCTTACCCAGTAACCCCATTCTCCCCATTCTTACCCAGTAACCCTATTCTCCTCATTATTATACAGTAACCCCATTCTCCCCATTCTTACCCATTAACCCTATTCTCCCCATTCTTTCCAAGTATCCCCAGTCTCCTCATTCATATCCAGTAACCCCATTTTCCCCATTCTTACCCATTAACCCCATTCTCCCCATTCTAACCAAGTAACCCAATTCTCCCCATTCTTATCGAGCAACCCCATTCTCCCCATTCATCCCAAGTTACCCCAGTCTCCCCATTCTTACCCAGTAATCCCATTCTCCCCATTTGTACCCAGTTACTCCATTCTCCCCATTCTTACACAATAACCCCATTCTCCCCATTCTTACCAAGTAACCTAATTTTCCCCTTCCGTATCAAAAACCTCATTATCCCCATTCTTACCAAGTAACTCCATTCTCCCCATTCTTACCCAGTTACCACATTCTCAACATTCTTTCCCAGTAACCCCATTCTCCCCATTCTTACACAGTGTCCCCATTCTTAACCAGTAACCCCATTCTCCCCATTCTTACCCAGTAACCCTATTCACCTCATTATTACCCAATAACCCCATTCTCCCCATTCTTACCCATTAACACCTTCGCCCCATTCTTACCAAGTAACCCCATTCTCCTCATTCGTATCCAGTAACCCCATTCTCCCCATTCATACCAACTTACCCCATTCTCCCCATTCTTACCCAGTAACCCATTCTCCCCATTTGTACCCAGTTACCCCATTCTACCCATTCTTACCAAGAAACCACATTCTCCCCATACTTACCCAGTAACCCCATACACCCCATACTTACCCAGTAACCCCATTCTCCCCATTCTTACCTAGTAAACCCATACTCACCATTTTTACCCAGTAACGCCATTATCCCCATTCTTACTAAGTAACCCCATTCTCCCCATTCTTACCTAGTAACCCCATTCTCCCCATTTTTACCCATTAACCCCATTCTCCCCATTCTTACCCAGTAAGCCCATACACCCCATTCTTAGCCAGTAACCCATTCTCCCCATTCTTTCCCATTAACCCCATTCTCACCATTCTTACCAAGTAACCCCGTTCTCCGCATTCTTACCCAATAACACCATTCGCCGCATTCTTACCCAGTAACCCCATTCTCCCCATTCTTAAACAATAAGCCCATTCTCCCCATTCTTAACCAGTAACCCCAAACTCCCCATTCTTACCCAGTAACCACATACTCCCCATTCTTACCCGGTAACCCCATACTCCCCATTCTTCCCCAGTATCCCCATTCTCCCCATTCTTACCCTGTAACCCGATTCTCCCCATTCTTACCCAGTAACCCCACACTCCCCATTCTTACCCAGTAACCCCATTCACCCCATTCTTACCCAGTAAACCAATTCTCCCCATTTGTACCCAGTTACCCCATTCTCCCCATTCTTACCCATTAACCCCATTCTCCCCATTCTTACCCTGTAACCCCATTCTCCCCATTCTTACACTGTAACCCCGTACTCCCCATTCTTACCCAGTAACCCCATTCACCGTAATCTTACCCTTTAACCCCATTCTCACCATTCTAACCGAGTAACTCCATAAGACCCATTCTTACCCAGTAACCCAATTCTGCCCATTCTTACCCAGTAACCCCATTCTCCCCATTGTTACCCAGTAACCCCATTCTGCCCAATCTTACCCAGTAACCCCATTATCCCCATTCTTACCCACTAAACCCATTCTCCTCATTTGTACCCAGATACCCCATTCTCCCCATTCTTACCCATTAACCCCATTCTCCCCATTCTTACCCAGTAATCCCATTCTCCCCATTCTTACACTGTAACCCCTTACTCCCCATTCTTACCCAGTACCCCCATACTCCCCATACTTACCCAGTAACCCCAATCTGCCCATTCTTAACTAGTAAACCCATACTCACCATTTTTACCCAGTAACGCCTTTATCCCCATTCTTACTAAGTAACCCCATTCTCCCCATTCTTACCTAGTAACCCCATTCTCCCCATTTTTACCCATTAACCCCATTCTCCCCATTCTTACCCAGTAAGCCCATACACCCCATTCTTAGACAGTAACCCATTCTCCCCATTCTTTCCCATTAACCCCATTCTCACCATTCTTACCAAGTAACCCCGTTCTCCGCATTCTTACCCAATAACACCATTCGCCGCATTCTTACCCAGTAACCCCATTCTCCCCATTCTTAAACAATAAGCCCATTCTCCCCATTCTTACCCAGTAACCCCAAACTCCCCATTCTTACCCAGTAACCACATACTCCCCATTCTTACCTGTTAACCCCAGACTCCCCATTCTTCCCCAGTATCCCCATTCTCCCCATTCTTACCCTGTAACCCCATTCTCCCCATTCATACCCAGTAACCCCACACTCCCCATTCTTACCCAGTAACCCCATTCACCCCATTCTTACCCAGTAAACCAATTCTCCCCATTTGTACCCAGTTAACCCATTCTCCCCATTCTTACCCATTAACCCCATTCTCCCCATTCTTACCCTGTAACCCCATTCTCCCCATTCTTACACTGTAACCCCGTACTCCACATTCTTACCCAGTAACCCCATTCACCGTAATCTTACCCATTAACCCCATTCTCACCATTCTAACCGAGTAACTCCATTCTCCCCATTCTTACCCAGTAACCCAATTCTGCCCATTCTTACCCAGTAACCCCATTCTCCCCATTGTTACCCAGTAACCCCATTCTGCCCATTCATACCTAGTAAACCCATACTCACCATTTTTACCCCGTAACGCCATTATCCCCATTCTTACTAAGTAACCCCATTCTCCCCATTCTTACCTAGTAACCCCATTCTCCCCATTTTTACCCATTAACCCCATTCTCCCCATTCTTACCCAGTAAGCCCATACACCCCATTCTTAGACAGTAACCCATTCTCCCCATTCTTTCCCATTAACCCCATTCTCACCATTCTTACCAAGTAACCCCGTTCTCCGCATTCTTACCCAATAGCACCATTCGCCGCATTCTTACCCAGTAACCCCATTCTCCCCATTCTTAAACAATAAGCCCATTCTCCCCATTCTTACCCAGTAACCCCAAACTCCCCAATCTTACCCAGTAACCACATACTCCCCATTCTTACCCGGTAACCCCATACTCCCCATTCTTCCCCAGTATCCCCATTCTCCCCATTCTTACCCTGTAACCCCATTCTCCCCATTCATACCCAGTTACCCCATTCTCCCCATTCTTACCCAGTAATCCCATTGTCCCCATTCTTATCCAGTAACCCAGTACTCCCCATTCTTACCCGGTAACCCCTTTCTCCCCATTCTTACCCAGTAACCTCATTCTCTCCATTGTTACAAAATAAACCCATTCTTCCCATTCTTACCAAGTAACCCCATTCTCCCCATCCTTACCCAGTAACCCCATTCTCCCAGTTCTTACCCAGTAAATCTACTTTCCCCATTCTTACACAGTATCCCCATTCTCCCCATTCTTACCCAGTAACCCCATTCTCCCGATTCATACCCATTAACCCCATTCTTACCCAGTAAACCCAATCTCCCATTCTTACCCAGTAAGCCAATTCTCCCCATTCTTACCCGCTAACCCCATAATCCCCATTCTTACCCAGTAAATCCATTCTCCCCATTCTTACACAGTAACCCCATTCTCCCCATTCATACCCAGTAACCCCATTCTCCCCATTCTTACCCATTAACCCCATTCTCCCCATATTTACCAAGTAACCCCATTTTCCCCATTATTACCCAGTAACCCCCTAGTCCCCATTCTTACCCAATATTCCCATTCTCCCCATTCTTACCCAGTAAACCCATTCTCCCCTTTCTTACCCAGTAACCCCACACTCCCCGTTCTTACCCATTAACCCCATTCAACCCATTCTTACCCAGTTATCCCATTCTCCCCATTCTTACCCAGTAACCCCATTGTCCTCATTCTTACATAGGAACCCCATTCTCCCCATTCTTACCCAGTAACCCCAAACACCCCATTCTGACCCTGTAACAACATTCTTATGCAGTAACCCCATTCTCCCCATTCTTACCCAGTAACCCCATTCTCCCCATTCCTATCCAGTAACCCCATACTCCCCATTCTTACCCAGTAACCCCTTTCTCCCCATTATTACCCAGTAACCCCATTCTCTCCATTGTTACCCAATAACCCCATTCTCCCCATTCTTACCCAGTAACCCCATACTTCCCATTCTTACCCAATAACACCATTCTCCCCATCCTTAGACAGTAACCCCATTCTCCCTCATCTTACCCAGTATATATGCTCTCCACATTCTTATACAGTTTCCCCATTATCCCCATTCTTACCCGGTAACCCCATTCTCCCGATTCATACCCATTAACTCCATTCTTACCCAGTAAACCCATTCTCCCCATTCTTACCCAGTAACCCAATTCTCCCCATTCTTACCCGCTAACCCCTTAATCCCCATTCTTACCCATTATCCCCATTCTCCCCATTCTTTCCCAGTAACCCCATTCTCCCCATTGTTACCCAAAAACCCCATTCTCCCCATTCTTACCCATTAACCCCATTCTCCCCATTCTTACCAAGTAACCCCATTCTCCCCATTCTTACCCAGTAAACCCATAGTCCCCATTCTTACCCAGTAACCCCATTCTCCCCATTCTTACCCACTAAACCCATTCTCCCCATTCTTACCCAGTAACCCCACACTCCCCATTCTTACCCAGTTACCCCATTCACCCTATTCTTACCCAGTAACCCCATTCTCCCCATTTGTACCCAGTTACACAATTCTCCCCATTCTTACCCATTAACCACATTCTCCCCATTCTTACCCAGTAACCCCATTCTCCCCATTCATTCACTGTAACCCCATACTCCCCATTCTTACATAGTAACCCCATTCACCCCAATCTTACCCATTAATCCCATTCTCACCATTCTAACCGAGTAACCCCATTCCCCCCATTCTTACCCTGTAACCCAATTCTGCCCATTCTTACCCAGTAACCCCATTCTGCCCATTCTTACCCTGTAACCCCATTATCCCCATTCGTACCCAGTTACACAATTCTCCCCATTCTTACCCAGTAACCCCATTCTCCCCATTCTTACCCAGTAACCCCATTCTCCCCATTCTTACCCATTAACCCCATTCTCCCCTTTCTAACCAAGTAGCCCAATTCTCCCCATTCTTATCGAGCAACCCCATTCTCCCCATTCATACCCAGTTACACCATTCTCCCCATTCTTACCCAATAACCCCAATCTCCCCATTCTTACCAAGTAACCTCATTTTCCCTTTCGTATCCAGTAACATCATTATACCCATTCTTACCAAGTAACTCCATTCTCCCCTTTCTTACCGCGTTATCACATTCTCACCATTCTTCCCCAGTAACCCCATTCTCCCTATTCGTACCCAGTGACCCCATTCTCCCCATTCTGACCCATTAACCCCATTCACCCCATTCTTACAAAGTAACCCCATTCTCCCCATTCTTACACAGTAACACCATTCTCCCCATTCTTACCCAGTAAACCCATTATCCCCATTCTTACTCAGTAACCCCATACTACCCATTATATTGCAGTAACCCATTCTCCCCATTTTTACCCACTAATCCCATTCTCCCCATTCCTACCCAGTAACCCCATTCTCCCCATTCTTACCCAGTAACCCCATACCCCCCATTCTTACCCAGTTATCCCATACTCCCCATTCTTACGCAGTAAACCCATTCTCCCCATTCTTACCCAGTAACCCCATACCCCCCATTCTTACCCAGTAATCCCATACTCCCCATTCTTACGCAGTAAACCCATTCTCCCCATTCTTAGCCAGTATCCCAATTCTCCCCATTCATATCTACTAACCCCATAATCCCCATTCTTACTCAGTATCCCCATTCTCCCCATTCGTACCCAGTAACCCCATTCTCCCCTTTCTTACCCATTAACCCCATTCTCCTCATTCTTACCAAGTAACCCCATTCTCCCCATTCTTACCCAGTAACCCCATAGTCCCCATTCTTACCCAGTAACCCCATTCTCCCCATTCTTACCCACTAAACCCATTCTCCCCATTCTTACCCAGTAACCCCATTCACTCCATTCTTACCCGGTAACCCCATTCTCCCCATTTGTACCCAGTTACCCCATTCTCCCCATTCTTACCCAGTAACCCCATTCTCCCCATTCTTACACTTTAACCCCATACTCCCCATTCTTACCCAGTAACCCCATTCACCCCAATGTTACCCATTAACCCCATTCTCACCAATCTAACCAAGTAACCCCATTCTGCCCATTCTTACCCAGTAACCCAATTCTGCCCATTCTTACCCAGTAATCCCATTCTGCCCATTCTTACCCAGTAACCCCATTATTCCCATTCTTAGCCAGTATCGCCATTCTCTCCTTTCATACACAGTAAACCCATTCTCCCCAATCTTACCCAGTAACCCCATGCTCCCCATTCTTACCCAGTAACCCCTTTCTCCACATTCTTAACAAGTAACCCCATTCTCCTCATTCTTACCCAGTTACCCCATTCTGCCCATTCTTACCCAGTAAGCCCATTCTTCCCATTCTTACCCAGTAAACCCATTCTCCCCATTCTTACCCAGTAACACCATACTACCCATTCTTGCCCCGTAACCCCATTCTCCCCATTCTTACCCAGGAACCCCATTCTCCCCATTCTTACCCAGTTACCCCATACTCCCCATTGTTACCCAGTAACCCTATACTCCTCATTCTTACCCAGTATCCCCATTCTCCCCATTTTTACCCAGTAACACCATTCTCCCCATTCTAACCCAGTAACCCAATTCTTCCCATTCTTACCCAGTGTCCCCATTCTTACCCAGTAACCCCATTCTCCCCATTCTTACCCAGTAACCCTATTCTCCTCATTATTATACAGTAACCCCATTCTCCCCATTCTTACACATTAACCCTATTCTCCCCATTCTTTCCAAGTAACCCCAGTCTCCTCATTCATATCCAGTAACCCCATTTTCCCCATTCTTACCCATTAACCCCATTCTCCCCATTCTAACCAAGTAACCCAATTCTCCCCATTCTTATCGAGCAACCCCATTCTCCCCATTCATCCCAAGTTACCCCAGTCTCCCCATTCTTACCCAGTAATCCCATTCTCCCTATTTGTACCCAGTTACTCCATTCTCCCCATTCTTACACAATAACCCCATTCTCCCCATTCTTACCAAGTAACCTAATTTTCCCCTTCCGTATCAAAAACCTCATTATCCCCATTCTTACCAAGTAACTCCATTCTCCCCATTCTTACCCAGTTACCACATTCTCAACATTCTTTCCCAGTAACCCCATTCTCCCCATTCTTACACAGTGTCCCCATTCTTAACCAGTAACCCCATTCTCCCCATTCTTACCCAGTAACCCTATTCACCTCATTATTACCCAATAACCCCATTCTCCCCATTCTTACCCATTAACACCTTCGCCCCATTCTTACCAAGTAACCCCATTCTCCTCATTCGTATCCAGTAACCCCATTCTCCCCATTCATACCAAGTTACCCCATTCTCCCCATTCTTACCCAGTAACCCATTCTCCCCATTTGTACCCAGTTACCCCATTCTCCCCATTCTTACCAAGAAACCACATTCTCCCCATTCTTACCCAGTGACCCCATACTCCCCATACTTACCCAGTAACCCCATTCTGCCCATTCTTACCTAGTAAACCCATACTCACCATTTTTACCCAGTAACGCCATTATCCCCATTCTTACTAAGTAACCCCATTCTCCCCATTCTTACCTAAAAACCCCATTCTCCCCATTTTTACCCATTAACCCCATTCTCCCCATTCTTACCCAGTAAGCCCATACACCCCATTCTTAGACAGTAACCCATTCTCCCCATTCTTTCCCATTAACCCCATTCTCACCATTCTTACCAAGTAACCCCGTTCTCCGCATTCTTACCCAATAACACCATTCGCTGCATTCTTACCCAGTAACCCCATTCTCCCCATTCTTAAACAATAAGCCCATTCTCCCCATTCTTACCCAGTAACCCCAAACTCCCCATTCTTACCCAGTAACCACATACTCCCCATTCTTACCCGGTAACCCCATACTCCCCATTCTTCCCCAGTATCCCCATTCTCCCCATTCTTACCCAGTAACCCCACACTCCCCATTCTTACCCAGTAACCCCATTCACCCCATTCTTACCCAGTAAACCAATTCTCCCCATTTGTACCCAGTTACCCCATTCTCCCCATTCTTACCCATTAACCCCATTCTCCCCATTCTTACCCTGTAACCCCATTCTCCCCATTCTTACACTGTAACCCCGTACTCCCCATTCTTACCCAGTAACCCCATTCACCGTAATCTTACCCATTAACCCCATTCTCACCATTCTAACCGAGTAACTCCCTAAGCCCCATTCTTACCCAGTAACCCAATTCTGCCCATTCTTACCCAGTAGCCCCATTCTCCCCATTGTTACCCAGTAACCCCATTCTGCCCAATCTTACCCAGTAACCCATTATCCCCATTCTTACCCACTAAACCCATTCTCCTCATTTGTACCCAGATACCCCATTCTCCCCGTTCTTACCCATTAACCCCATTCTCCCCATTCTTACCCAGTAACCCCATTCTCCCCATTCTTACACTGTAACCCCTTACTCCCCATTCTTACCCAGTAACCCCATACTCCCCATACTTACCCAGTAACCCCATTCTGCCCATTCTTAACTAGTAAACCCATACTCACCATTTTTACCCAGTAACGCCATTATCCCCATTCTTACTAAGTAACCCCATTCTCCCCATTCTTACCTAGTAACCCCATTCTCCCCATTTTTACCCATTAACCCCATTCTCCCCATTCTTACCCAGTAAGCCCATACACCCCATTCTTAGCCAGTAACCCATTCTCCCCATTCTTTCCCATTAACCCCATTCTCACCATTCTTACCAAGTAACCCCGTTCTCCGCATTCTTACCCAATAACACCATTCGCCGCATTCTTACCCAGTAACCCCATTCTCCCCATTCTTAAACAATAAGCCCATTCTCCCCATTCTTACCCAGTAACCCCAAACTCCCCATTCTTACCCAGTAACCACATACTCCCCATTCTTACCTGTTAACCCCAGACTCCCCATTCTTCCCCAGTATCCCCATTCTCCCCATTCTTACCCTGTAACCCCATTCTCCCCATTCATACCCAGTAACCCCACACTCCCCATTCTTACCCAGTAACCCCATTCACCCCATTCTTACCCAGTAAACCAATTCTCCCCATTTGTACCCAGTTACCCCATTCTCCCCATTCTTACCCATTAACCCCATTCTCCCCATTCTTACCCTGTAACCCCATTCTCCCCATTCTTACACTGTAACCCCGTACTCCACATTCTTACCCAGTAACCCCATTCACCGTAATCTTACCCATTAACCCCATTCTCACCATTCTAACCGAGTAACTCCATTCTCCCCATTCTTACCCAGTAACCCAATTCTGCCCATTCTTACCCAGTAACCCCATTCTCCCCATTGTTACCCAGTATCCCCATTCTGCCCATTCTTACCTAGTAAACCCATACTCACCATTTTTACCCCGTAACGCCATTATCCCCATTCTTACTAAGTAACCCCATTCTCCCCATTCTTACCCAGTAAGCCCATACACCCCATTCTTAGACAGTAACCCATTCTCCCCATTCTTTCCCATTAACCCCATTCTCACCATTCTTACCAAGTAACCCCGTTCTCCGCATTCTTACCCAATAACACCATTCGCCGCATTCTTACCCAGTAACCCCATTCTCACCATTCTTAAACAATAAGCCCATTCTCCCCATTCTTACCCAGTAACCCCAAACTCCCCAATCTTACCCAGTAACCACATACTCCCCATTCTTACCCGGTAACCCCATACTCCCCATTCTTCCCCAGTATCCCCATTCTCCCCATTCTTACCCTGTAACCCCATTCTCCCCATTCATACCCAGTTACCCCATTCTCCCCATTCTTACCCAGTAATCCCATTGTCCCCATTCTTATCCAGTAACCCAGTACTCCCCATTCTTACCCGGTAACCCCTTTCTCCCCATTCTTACCCAGTAACCTCATTCTCTCCATTGTTACAAAATAAACCCATTCTTCCCATTCTTACCAAGTAACCCCATTCTCCCCATCCTTACCCAGTAACCCCATTCTCCCAGTTCTTACCCAGTAAATCTACTTTCCCCATTCTTACACAGTATCCCCATTCTCCCCATTCTTACCCAGTAACCACATTCTCCCGATTCATACCCATTAACCCCATTCTTACCCAGTAAACCCAATCTCCCATTCTTACCCAGTAAGCCAATTCTCCCCATTCTTACCCGCTAACCCCATAATCCCCATTCTTACCCAGTAAATCCATTCTCCCCATTCTTACACAGTAACCACATTCTCCCCATTCATACCCAGTAACCCCATTCTCCCCATTCTTACCCATTAACCCCATTCTCCCCATATTTACCAAGTAACCCCATTTTCCCCATTATTACCCAGTAACCCCCTAGTCCCCATTCTTACCCAATAATCCCATTCTCCCCATTCTTACCCAGTAAACCCATTCTCCCCTTTCTTACCCAGTAACCCCACACTCCCCATTCTTACCCAGTAACCCCATTCACCCCATTCTTACCCAGTAACCCCATTCTTTGTATTTGTACCCAGTTACCCCATTCTCACCGTTCTTACCCATTAACCCCATTCAACCCATTCTTACCCAGTTATCCCATTCTCCCCATTCTTACCCAGTAACCCCATTGTCCTCATTCTTACATAGGAACCCCATTCTCCCCATTCTTACCCAGTAACCCCAAACACCCCATTCTGACCCTGTAACAACATTCTTACGCAGTAACCCCATTCTCACCATTCTTACGCAGTAACCCCATTCTCCCCATTCTTACCCAGTAACCCCAAACACCCCATTCTGACCCTGTAACAACATTCTTACGCAGTAACCCCATTCTCCCCATTCTTACCCATTAACCCCATTCTCCCCATATTTACCAAGTAGCCCCATTTTCCCCATTATTACCCAGTAACCCCCTAGTCCCCATTCTTACCCAATAATCCTATTCTCCCCATTCTTACCCAGTAAACCCATTCTCCCCTTTCTTACCCAGTAACCCCACACTCCCCATTCTTACCCAGTAACCCCATTCACCCCATTCTTACCCAGTAACCCCATTCTTTGTATTTGTACCCAGTTACCCCATTCTCCCCGTTCTTACCCATTAACCCCATTCAACCCATTCTTACCCAGTTATCCCATTCTCCCCATTCTTACCCAGTAACCCCATTGTCCTCATTCTTACATAGGAACCCCATTCTCCCCATTCTTACCCAGTAACCCCAAACACCCCATTCTGACCCTGTAACAACATTCTTACGCAGTAACCCCATTCTCCCCATTCTTACCCAGTAACCCCATTCTCCCCATTCCTATCCAGTAACCCCATACTCCCCATTCTTACCCAGTAACCCCTTTCTCCCCATTATTACCCAGTAACCCCATTCTCTCCATTGTTACCCAATAACCCCATTCTCCCCATTCTTACCCAGTAACCCCATACTCCCCATTCTTACCCAATAACACCATTCTCCCCATCCTTAGACAGTAACCCCATTCTCCCTCATCTTACCCAGTATATATGCTCTCCACATTCTTACACAGTTTCCCCATTATCCCCATTCTTACCCGGTAACCCCATTCTCCCGATTCATACCCATTAACTCCATTCTTACCCAGTAAACCCATTCTCCCCATTCTTACCCAGTAACCCAATTCTCCCCATTCTTACCCGCTAACCCCTTAATCCCCATTCTTACCCATTATCCCCATTCTCCCCATTCTTTCCCAGTAACCCCATTCTCCCCATTGTTACCCAAAAACCCCATTCTCCCCATTCTTACCCATTAACCCCATTCTCCCCATTCTTACCAAGTAACCCCATTCTCCCCATTCTTACCCAGTAACCCCATAGCCCCCATTCTTACCCAGTAACCCCATTCTCCCCATTCTTACCCGCTAAACCCATTCTCCCCATTCTTACCCAGTAACCCCACACTCCCCATTCTTACCCAGTTACCCCATTCACCCTATTCTTACCCAGTAACCCCATTCTCCCCATTTGTACCCAGTTACACAATTTTCCCCATTCTTACCCATTAACCACATTCTCCCCATTCTTACCCAGTAACCCCATTCTCCCCATTCATTCACTGTTAACCCCATACTCCCCATTCTTACATAGTAACCCCATTCACCCCAATCTTACCCATTAATCCCATTCTCACCATTCTAACCGAGTAACCCCATTCTCCCCATTCTTACCCTGTAACCCAATTCTGCCCATTCTTACCCAGTAACCCCATTCTGCCCATTCTTACCCTGTAACCCCATTATCCCCATTCTTACCCAGTAACCCCGTACTCCCCATTCTTACCCAGTAACCCCATTCTCCCCATTCTCACCCAGTATCCCCATTCTCCCCATTCTTACCCAGTAACCCCATTCTCCCCTTTCTTACCCATTAACCCCATTCTCCCCATTCTTACACAGTAACCCTATTCTCCTCTTTATCACACTGTAACCCCTTTCTCCCTATTCGTACCCAGTTACACAATTCTCCCCATTCTTACCCAGTAACCCCATTCTCCCCATTCTTACCCAGTAACCCCATTCTCCCCATTCTTACCCATTAACCCCATTCTCCCCTTTCTAACCAAGTAGCCCAATTCTCCCCATTCTTATCGAGCAACCCCATTCTCCCCATTCATACCCAGTTACACCATTCTCCCCATTCTTACCCAATAACCCCAATCTCCCCATTCTTACCAAGTAAACTCATTTTCCCTTTCGTATCCAGTAACATCATTATACCCATTCTTACCAAGTAACTCCATTCTCCCCTTTCTTACCGCGTTATCACATTCTCACCATTCTTCCCCAGTAACCCCATTCTCCCTATTCGTACCCAGTGACCCCATTCTCCCCATTCTGACCCATTAACCCCATTCACCCCATTCTTACAAAGTAACCCCATTCTCCCCATTCTTACACAGTAACACCATTCTCCCCATTCTTACCCAGTAAACCCATTATTCCCATTCTTACTCAGTAACCCCATACTACCCATTATATTGCAGTAACCCATTCTCCCCATTTTTACCCACTAATCCCATTCTCCCCATTCCTACCCAGTAACCCCATTCTCCCCATTCTTACCCAGTAACCCCATACCCCCCATTCTTACCCAGTTATCCCATACTCCCCATTCTTACGCAGTAAACCCATTCTCCCCATTCTTACCCAGTAACCCCATACCCCCCATTCTTACCCAGTAATCCCATACTCCCCATTCTTACGCAGTAAACCCATTCTCCCCATTCTTAGCCAGTATCCCAATTCTCCCCATTCATATCTACTAACCCCATAATCCCCATTCTTACTCAGTATACCCATTCTCCCCATTCGTACCCAGTAACCCCATTCTCCCCTTTCTTACCCATTAACCCCATTCTCCTCATTCTTACCAAGTAACCCCATTCTCCCCATTCTTACCCAGTAACCCCATAGTCCCCATTCTTACCCAGTAACCCCATTCTCCCCATTCTTACCCACTAAACCCATTCTCCCCATTCTTACCCAGTAACCCCATTCACCCCATTCTTACCCAGTAACCCCATTCTCCCCATTTGTACCCAGTTACCCCATTCTCCCCATTCTTACCCAGTAACCCCATTCTCCCCATTCTTACACTTTAACCCCATACTCCCCATTCTTACCCAGTAACCCCATTCACCCCAATGTTACCCATTAACCCCATTCTCACCAATCTAACCAAGTAACCCCATTCTGCCCATTCTTACCCAGTAACCCAATTCTGCCCATTCTTACCCAGTAATCCCATTCTGCCCATTCTTACCCAGTAACCCCATTATTCCCATTCTTAGCCAGTATCGCCATTCTCTCCTTTCATACACAGTAAACCCATTCTCCCCAATCTTACCCAGTAACCCCATGCTCCCCATTCTTACCCAGTAACCCCTTTCTCCACATTCTTAACAAGTAACCCCATTCTCCTCATCCTTACCCAGTTACCCCATTCTGCCCATTCTTACCCAGTAAGCCCATTCTTCCCATTCTTACCCAGTAAACCCATTCTCCCCATTCTTACCCAGTAACACCATACTACCCATTCTTGCCCCGTAACCCCATTCTCCCCATTCTTACCCAGGAACCCCATTCTCCCCATTCTTACCCAGTTACCCCATACTCCCCATTGTTACCCAGTAACCCTATACTCCTCATTCTTACCCAGTATCCCCATTCTCCCCATTTTTACCCAGTAACACCATTCTCCCCATTCTAACCCAGTAACCCAATTCTTCCCATTCTTACCCAGTGTCCCCATTCTTACCCAGTAACCCCATTCTCCCCATTCTTACCCAGTAACCCTATTCTCCTCATTATTATACAGTAACCCCATTCTCCCCATTCTTACCCATTAACCCTATTCTCCCCATTCTTTCCAAGTAACCCCAGTCTCCTCATTCATATCCAGTAACCCCATTTTCCCCATTCTTACCCATTAACCCCATTCTCCCCATTCTAACCAAGTAACCCAATTCTCCCCATTCTTATCGAGCAACCCCATTCTCCCCATTCATCCCAAGTTACCCCAGTCTCCCCATTCTTACCCAGTAATCCCATTCTCCCCATTTGTACCCAGTTACTCCATTCTCCCCATTCTTACACAATAACCCCATTCTCCCCATTCTTACCAAGTAACCTAATTTTCCCCTTCCGTATCAAAAACCTCATTATCCCCATTCTTACCAAGTAACTCCATTCTCCCCATTCTTACCCAGTTACCACATTCTCAACATTCTTTCCCAGTAACCCCATTCTCCCCATTCTTACACAGTGTCCCCATTCTTAACCAGTAAACCCATTCTCCCCATTCTTACCCAGTAAACCTATTCACCTCATTATTACCCAATAACCCCATTCTCCCCATTCTTACCCATTAACACCTTCGCCCCATTCTTACCAAGTAACCCCATTCTCCCCATTCTTACCTAGTAACCCCATTCTCCCCATTTTTACCCATTAACCCCATTCTCCCCATTCTTACCCAGTAAGCCCATACTCCCTATTCTTAGCCAGTAACCCATTCTCCCCATTCTTTCCCATTAACCCCATTCTCACCATTCTTACCAAGTAACCCCATTCTCCGCATTCTTACCCAATAACACCATTCGCCGCATTCTTACCCAGTAACCCCATTCTCCCCATTCTTAAACAATAAGCCCATTCTCCCCATTCTTACCCAGTTACCCCAAACTCCCCATTCTTACCCAGTAACCACATACTCCCCATTCTTACCCGGTAACCCCATACTCCCCATTCTTCCCCAGTATCCCCATTCTCCCCATTCTTACCCTGTAACCCCATTCTCCCCATTCATACCCAGTTACCCCATTCTCCCCATTCTTACCCAGTAATCCCATTCTCCCCATTCTTACCCAGTAACCCAGTACTCCCCATTCTTACCAAGTAACCCCTTTCTCCCCATTCTTACCCAGTAACCTCATTCTCTCCATTGTAACAAAATAAACCCATTCTTCCCATTCTTACCCAGTAACCCCATTCTCCCCATCCTTACCCAGTAATCCCATTCTTCCAGTTCTTACCCAGTAAATCTACTTTCCCCATTCTTACACAGTATCCCCATTCTACCCATTCTTACCCAGTAACCCCATTCTCCCGATTCATACCCATTAACCCCATTCTTACCCAGTAAACCCATTCTCCCCATATTTACCAAGTAACCCCATTTTCCCCATTATTACCCAGTAACTCCCTAGTCCCCATTCTTACCCAATAATCCCATTCTACCCATTCTTACCCAGTAAACCCATTCTCCACTTTCTTACCCAGTAACCCCACACTCCCCATTCTTACCCAGTAACCCCATTCACCTCATTCTTACCCAGTAACCCCATTTTCCGTATTTGTACCCAGTTACCCCATTCTCCCCGTTCTTACCCATTAACCCCATTCAACCCATTCTTACCCAGTTATCCCATTCTCCCGATTCTTACCCAGTAACCCCATTGTCCTCATTCTTACATAGGAACCCCATTCTCCCCATTCTTACCCTGTAACAACATTCTTACGCAGTAACTCCCTTCTCCCCATTCTTACCCAGTAACCCCATTCTCCCCATTCCTATCCAGTAACCCCATACTCCCCATTCTTACCCAGTAACCTCTTTCTCCCCATTATTACCCAGTAACCCCATTCTCTCCATTGTTAACCAATAACCCCATTCTCCCCATTCTTACCCAGTAACCCCATACTCCCCATTCTTACCGAATAACACCATTCTCCCCATCCTTACCCAGTAACCCCATTCTCCCCATTCTTACCTAGTAACCCCATTCTCCCCATTTTTACCAATTAACCCCATTCTCCCCATTCTTACCCACTAAGCCCATACTCCCCATTCTTAGCCAGTAACCCATTCTCCCCATTCTTTCCCATTAACCCCATTCTCACCATTCTTACCAAGTAACCCCATTCTCCGCATTCTTACCCAATAACACCATTCGCCGCATTCTTACCCAGTAACCCCATTCTCCCCATTCTTAAACAATAAGCCCATTCTCCCCATTCTTACCCAGTTACCCCAAACTCCCCATTCTTACCCAGTAACCACATACTCCCCATTCTTACCCGGTAACCCCATACTCCCCATTCTTCCCCAGTATCCCCATTCTCCCCATTCTTACCCTGTAACCACATTCTCCCCATTCATACCCAGTTACCCCATTCTCCCCATTCTTACCCAGTAATCCCATTCTCCCCATTCTTACCCAGTAACCCAGTACTCCCCATTCTTACCCAGTAACCCTTTTCTCCCCATTCTTACCCAGTAACCTCATTCTCTCCATTGTTACAAAATAAACCCATTCTTCCCATTCTTACCCAGTAACCCCATTCTCCTCATCCTTACCCAGTAACCCCATTCTCCCAGTTCTTACCCAGTAAATCTACTTTCCCCATTCTTACACAGTATCCCCATTCTCCCCATTCTTACCCAGTAACCCCATTCTCCCGATTCATACCTATTAACCCCATTCTTACCCAGTAAACCCAATCTCCCATTCTTACCCAGTAAGCCAATTCTCCCCATTCTTACCCGCTAACCCCATAATCCCCATTCTTACCCAGTAAATCCATTCTCCCCATTCTTACACAGTAACCCCATTCTCCCCATTCATACCCAGTAACCCCATTCTCCCCATTCTTACCCATTAACCCCATTCTCCCCATATTTACCAAGTAACCCCATTTTCCCCATTATTACCCAGTAACCCCCTAGTCCCCATTCTTACCCAATGATCCCATTCTCCCCATTCTTACCCAGTAAACCCATTCTCCCCTTTCTTACCCAGTAACCCCACACTCCCCATTCTTACCCAGTAACCCCATTCACCCCATTCTTACCCAGTAACCCCATTCTTTGTATTTGTACCCAGTTACCCCATTCTCCCCGTTCTTACCCATTAACCCCATTCAACCCATTCTTACCCAGTTATCCCATTCTCCCCATTCTTACCCAGTAACCCCATTGTCCTCATTCTTACATAGGAACCCCATTCTCCCCATTCTTACCCAGTAACCCCAAACTCCCCATTCTTACCCTGTAACAACATTCTTACGCAGTAACTCCCTTCTCCCCATTCTTACCCAGTAACCCCATTCTCCCCATTCCTATCCAGTAACCCCATACTCCCCATTCTTACCCAGTAACCTCTTTCTCCCCATTATTACCCAGTAACCCCATTCTCTCCATTGTTACCCAATAACCCCATTCTCCCATTCTTACCCAGTAACCCCATACTCCCCATTCTTACCGAATAACACCATTCTCCCCATCCTTACCCAGTAACCCCATTCTCCCCATTCTTACCTAGTAACCCCATTCTCCCCATTTTTACCCATTAACCCCATTCTCCCCATTCTTACCCACTAAGCCCATACTCCCCATTCTTTGCCAGTAACCCATTCTCCCCATTCTTTCCCATTAACCCCATTCTCACCATTCTTACCAAGTAACCACATTCTCCGCATTCTTACCCAATAACACCATTCGCCGCATTCTTACCCAGTAACCCCATTCTCCCCATTCTTAAACAATAAGCCCATTCTCCCCATTCTTATCCAGTTACCCCAAACTCCCCATTCTTACCCAGTAACCACATACTCCCCATTCTTACCCGGTAACCCCATACTCCCCATTCTTCCCCAGTATCCCCATTCTCCCCATTCTTACCCTGTAACCCCATTCTCCCCATTCATACCCAGTTACCCCATTCTCCCCATTCTTACCCAGTAATCCCATTCTCCCCATTCTTACCCAGTAACCCAGTACTCCCCATTCTTACCCAGTAACCCCTTTCTCCCCATTCTTACCCAGTAACCTCATTCTCTCCATTGTTAGAAAATAAACCCATTCTTCCCATTCTTACCCAGTAACCCCATTCTCCCCATCCTGACCCAGTAACCCCATTCTCCCAGTTCTTACCCAGTAAATCTACTTTCCCCATTCTTACACAGTATCCCCATTCTCCCCATTCTTACCCAGTAACCCCATTCTCCCGATTCATACCCATTAACCCCTTTCTTACCCAGTAAACCCAATCTCCCATTCTTACCCAGTAAGCCAATTCTCCCCATTCTTACCCGCTAACCCCATAATCCCCATTCTTACCCAGTAAGTCCATTCTCCCCATTCTTACACAGTAACAACATTCTCCCCATTCATACCCAGTAACCCCATTCTCCCCATTCTTACCCATTAACCCCATTCTCCCCATATTTACCAAGTAACCCCATTTTCCCCATTATTACCCAGTAACCCCCTAGTCCCCATTCTTAACCAATAATCCCATTCTCCCCATTCTTACCCAGTAAACCCATTCTCCCCTTTCTTACCCAGTAACCCCACACTCCCCATTCTTACCCAGTAACCCCATTCACCCCATTCTTACCCAGTAACCCCATTCTTTGTATTTGTACCCAGTTACCCCATTCTCCACGTTCTTACCCATTAACCCCATTCAACCCATTCTTACCCAGTTATCCCATTCTCCCCATTCTTACCCAGTAACCCCATTGTCCTCATTCTTACATAGGAACCCCATTCTCCCCATTTTTACCCATTAACCCCATTCTCCCCATTCTTACCCACTAAGCCCATACTCCCCATTCTTAACCAGTAACCCATTCTCCACATTCTTTCCCATTAACCCCATTCTCACCATTCTTACCAAGTAACCCCATTCTCCGCATTCTTACCCAATAACACCATTCGCCGCATTCTTACCCAGTAACCCCATTCTCCCCATTCTTAAACAATAAGCCCATTCTCCCCATTCATACCCAGTTACCCCAAACTCCCCATTCTTACCCAGTAACCACATACTCCCAATTCTTACCCGGTAACCCCATACTCCCCATTCTTCCCCAGTATCCCCATTCTCCCCATTCTTACCCTGTAACCCCATTCTCCCCATTCATACCCAGTTACCCCATTCTCCCCATTCTTACCCAGTAATCCCATTCTCCCCATTCTTACCCAGTAACCATGTAATCCCCATTCTTACC
The DNA here is from genome assembly GCF_964194155.1 of Cetorhinus maximus. NCBI lineage: Eukaryota > Metazoa > Chordata > Chondrichthyes > Lamniformes > Cetorhinidae > Cetorhinus > Cetorhinus maximus. The sequence continues at coordinate 8,743 of NW_027596249.1, read as the reverse complement.
CAGTAACCCCTTTCTCCCCATTCTTACCCAGTAACCTCATTCTCTCCATTGTTAGAAAATAAACCCATTCTTCCCATTCTTACCCAGTAACCCCATTCTTCCCATCCTTACCCAGTAACCCCATTCTCCCAGTTCTTACCGAGTAAATCTACTTTCCCCATTCTTACACAGTATCCCCATTCTCCCCATTCTTACCCAGTAACCCCATTCTCCCGATTCATACCCATTAACCCCATTCTTACCCAGTAAACCCAATCTCCCATTCTTACCCAGTAAGCCAATTCTCCCCATTCTTACCCGCTAACTCCATAATCCCCATTCTTACCCAGTAAATCCATTCTCCCCATTCTTACACAGTAACCCCATTCTCCCAATTCATACCCAGTAACCCCATTCTCCCCATTCTTACCCATTAACCCCATTCTCCCCATATTTACCAAGTAACCCCATTTTCCCCATTATTACCCAGTAACCCCCTAGTCCCCATTCTTACCCAATAATCCCATTCTCCCCATTCTTACCCAGTAAACCCATTCTCCCCTTTCTTACCCAGTAACCCCACACTCCCCATTCTTACCCAGTAACCCCATTCACCCCATTCTTACCCAGTAACCCCATTTTCCGTATTTGTACCCAGTTACCCCATTCTCCCCGTTCTTTACCATTAACCCCATTCAACCCATTCTTACCCAGTTATCCCATTCTCCCGATTCTTACCCAGTAACCCCATTGTCCTCATTCTTACATAGGAACCCCATTCTCCCCATTCTTACCCAGTAACCCCAAACTCCCCAATCTTACCCTGTAACAACATTCTTACGCAGTAACTCCCTTCTCCCAATTCTTACCCAGTAACCCCATTCTCCCCATTCCTATCCAGTAACCCCATACTCCCCATTCTTACCCAGTAACCTCTTTCTCCCCATTATTACCCAGTAACCCCATTCTCTCCATTGTTAACCAATAACCCCATTCTCCCCATTCTTACCCAGTAACCCCATACTCCCCATTCTTACCGAATAACACCATTCTCCCCATCCTTACCCAGTAACCCCATTCCCCCCATTCTTACCTAGTAACCCCATTCTCCCCATTTTTACCCATTAACCCCATTCTCCCCATTCTTACCCACTAAGCCCATACTCCCCATTCTTAGCCAGTAACCCATTCTCCCCAATCTTTCCCATTAACCCCATTCTCACCATTCTTACCAAGTAACCCCATTCTCCGCATTCTTACCCAATAACACCATTCGCCGCATTCTTACCCAGTAACCCCATTCTCCCCATTCTTAAACAATAACCCCATTCTCCCCATTCTTACCCAGTTACCCCAAACTCCCCATTCTTACCCAGTAACCACATACTCCCCATTCTTACCCGGTAACCCCATACTCCCCATTCTTCCCCAGTATCCCCATTCTCCCCATTCTTACCCTGTAACCCCATTCTCCCCATTCATACCCAGTTACCCCATTCTCCCCATTCTTACCCAGTAATCCCATTCTCCCCATTCTTACCCAGTAACCCAGTACTCCCCATTCTTACCCAGTAACCCCATTCTCCCCATTCTTACCCAGTAACCTCATTCTCTCCATTGTTAGAAAATAAACCCATTCTTCCCATTCTTACCCAGTAACCCCATTCTCCCCATCCTTACCCAGTAACCCCATTCTCCCAGTTCTTACCCAGTAAATCTACTTTCCCCATTCTTACACAGTATCCCCATTCTCCCCATTCTTACCCAGTAACCCGATTCTCCCGATTCATACCCATTAACCCCATTCTTCCCCAGTAACCCCATTCTCCCTATTCGTACCCAGTGACCCCATTCTCTCCATTCTGACCCATTAACCCCATTCACCCCATTCTTACAAAGTAACCCCATTCTCCTCATTCTTACAAAGTAAAACCATTCTCCCCATTCTTACCCAGTAAACCCATTATCCCCATTCTTACTCAGTAACCCCATACTACCCATTATATTGCAGTAACCCATTCTCCCCATTTTTACCCACTAATCCCATTCTCCCCATTCCTACCCAGTAACCCCATTCTCCCCATTCTTACCCAGTAACCCCATACCCCCCATTCTTACCCAGTTATCCCATACTCCCCATTCTTACGCAGTAAACCCATTCTCCCCATTCTTACCCAGTAACCCCATACCCCCCATTCTTACCCAGTAATCCCATACTCCCCATTCTTACGCAGTAAACCCATTCTCCCCATTCTTAGCCAGTATCCCAATTCTCCCCATTCATATCTACTAACCCCATAATCCCCATTCTTACTCAGTATCCCCATTCTCCCCATTCGTACCCAGTAACCCCATTCTCCCCTTTCTTACCCATTAACCCCATTCTCCTCATTCTTACCAAGTAACCCCATTCTCCCCATTCTTACCCAGTAACCCCATAGTCCCCATTCTTACCCAGTAACCCCATTCTCCCCATTCTTACCCACTAAACCCATTCTCCCCATTCTTACCCAGTAACCCCATTCACCCCATTCTTACCCAGTAACCCCATTCTCCCCATTTGTACCCAGTTACCCCATTCTCCCCATTCTTACCCAGTAACCCCATTCTCCCCATTCTTACACTTTAACCCCATACTCCCCATTCTTACCCAGTAACCCCATTCACCCCAATGTTACCCATTAACCCCATTCTCACCAATCTAACCAAGTAACCCCATTCTGCCCATTCTTACCCAGTAACCCAATTCTGCCCATTCTTACCCAGTAATCCCATTCTGCCCATTCTTACCCAGTAACCCCATTATTCCCATTCTTAGCCAGTATCGCCATTCTCTCCTTTCATACACAGTAAACCCATTCTCCCCAATCTTACCCAGTAACCCCATGCTCCCCATTCTTACCCAGTAACCCCTTTCTCCACATTCTTAACAAGTAACCCCATTCTCCTCATTCTTACCCAGTTACCCCATTCTGCCCATTCTTACCCAGTAAGCCCATTCTTCCCATTCTTACCCAGTAAACCCATTCTCCCCATTCTTACCCAGTAACACCATACTACCCATTCTTGCCCCGTAACCCCATTCTCCCCATTCTTACCCAGGAACCCCATTCTCCCCATTCTTACCCAGTTACCCCATACTCCCCATTGTTACCCAGTAACCCTATACTCCTCATTCTTACCCAGTATCCCCATTCTCCCCATTTTTACCCAGTAACACCATTCTCCCCATTCTAACCCAGTAACCCAATTCTTCCCATTCTTACCCAGTGTCCCCATTCTTACCCAGTAACCCCATTCTCCCCATTCTTACCCAGTAACCCTATTCTCCTCATTATTATACAGTAACCCCATTCTCCCCATTCTTACCCATTAACCCTATTCTCCCCATTCTTTCCAAGTAACCCCAGTCTCCTCATTCATATCCAGTAACCCCATTTTCCCCATTCTTACCCATTAACCCCATTCTCCCCATTCTAACCAAGTAACCCAATTCTCCCCATTCTTATCGAGCAACCCCATTCTCCCCATTCATCCCAAGTTACCCCAGTCTCCCCATTCTTACCCAGTAATCCCATTCTCCCCATTTGTACCCAGTTACTCCATTCTCCCCATTCTTACACAATAACCCCATTCTCCCCATTCTTACCAAGTAACCTAATTTTCCCCTTCCGTATCAAAAACCTCATTATCCCCATTCTTACCAAGTAACTCCATTCTCCCCATTCTTACCCAGTTACCACATTCTCAACATTCTTTCCCAGTAACCCCATTCTCCCCATTCTTACACAGTGTCCCCATTCTTAACCAGTAACCCCATTCTCCCCATTCTTACCCAGTAACCCTATTCACCTCATTATTACCCAATAACCCCATTCTCCCCATTCTTACCCATTAACACCTTCGCCCCATTCTTACCAAGTAACCCCATTCTCCTCATTCGTATCCAGTAACCCCATTCTCCCCATTCATACCAAGTTATCCCATTCTCCCCATTCTTACCCAGTAACCCCATTGTCCTCATTCTTACAAAGGAACCCTATTCTCCCCATTCTTACCCAGTAACCCCAAACACCCCATTCTTACCCTGTAACAACATTCTTACGCAGTAACCCCATTCTCCCCATTCTTACCCAGTAACCCCATTCTCCCCATTCCTATCCAGTAACCCCATATTCCCCATTCTTACCCTGTAACCCTTTTCTCCCCATTATTACCCAGTAACCCCATTCTCTCCATTGTTACCCAATAACCCCATTCTCCCCATTCTTACCCAGTAACCCCATACTCCCCATTCTTACCCAATAACACCATTCTCCCCATCCTTAGCCAGTAACCCCATTCTCCCTCATCTTACCCAGTATATATGCTCTCCAAATTCTTACACAGTTTCCCCATTATCCCCATTCTTACCCGGTAACCCCATTCTCCCGATTCATACCCATTAACTCCATTCTTACCCAGTAAACCTATTCTCCCCATTCTTACCCAGTAACCCAATTCTCCCCATTCTTACCCGCTAACCCCTTAATCCCCATTCTTACCCATTATCCCCATTCTCCCCATTCTTTCCCAGTAACCCCATTCTCCCCATTGTTACCCAAAAACCCCATTCTCCCCATTCTTACCCATTAACCCCATTCTCCCCATTCTTACCAAGTAACCCCATTCTCCCCATTCTTACCCAGTAACCCCATAGTCCCCATTCTTAACCAGTAACCCCATTCTCCACATTCTTACCCACTAAAACCATTCTCCCCATTCTTACCCAGTAACCCCACACTCCCCATTCTTACCCAGTTACCCCATTCACCCTATTCTTACCCAGTAACCCCATTCTCCCCATTTGTACCCAGTTACACAATTCTCCCCATTCTTACCCATTAACCACATTCTCCCCATTCTTACCCAGTAACCCCATTCTCCCCATTCATTCACTGTAACCCCATACTCCCCATTCTTACATAGTAACCCCATTCACCCCAATCTTACCCATTAATCCCATTCTCACCATTCTAACCGAGTAACCCCATTCTCCCCATTCTTACCCTGTAACCCAATTCTGCCCATTCTTACCCAGTAACCCCATTCTGCCCATTCTTACCCTGTAACCCCATTATCCCCATTCTTACCCATTAACCCCGTACTCCCCATTCTTACCCAGTAACCCCATTCTCCCCATTCTCACCCAGTATCCCCATTCTCCCCATTCTTACCCAGTAACCCCATTCTCCCCTTTCTTACCCATTAACCCCATTCTCCCCATTCTTACACAGTAACCCTATTCTCCTCTTTATCACACTGTAACCCCTTTCTCCCTATTCGTACCCAGTTACACAATTCTCCCCATTCTTACCCAGTAACCCCATTCTCCCCATTCTTACCCAGTAACCCCATTCTCCCCATTCTTACCCATTAACCCCATTCTCCCCTTTCTAACCAAGTAGCCCAATTCTCCCCATTCTTATCGAGCAACCCCATTCTCCCCATTCATACCCAGTTACACCATTCTCCCCATTCTTACCCAATAACCCCAATCTCCCCATTCTTACCAAGTAACCTCATTTTCCCTTTCGTATCCAGTAACATCATTATACCCATTCTTACCAAGTAACTCCATTCTCCCCTTTCTTACCGCGTTATCACATTCTCACCATTCTTCCCCAGTAACCCCATTCTCCCTATTCGTACCCAGTGACCCCATTCTCCCCATTCTGACCCATTAACCCCATTCACCCCATTCTTACAAAGTAACCCCATTCTCCCCATTCTTACACAGTAACACCATTCTCCCCATTCTTACCCAGTAAACCCATTATCCCCATTCTTACTCAGTAACCCCATACTACCCATTATATTGCAGTAACCCATTCTCCCCATTTTTACCCACTAATCCCATTCTCCCCATTCCTACCCAGTAACCCCATTCTCCCCATTCTTACCCAGTAACCCCATACCCCCCATTCTTACCCAGTTATCCCATACTCCCCATTCTTACGCAGTAAACCCATTCTCCCCATTCTTACCCAGTAACCCCATACCCCCCATTCTTACCCAGTAATCCCATACTCCCCATTCTTACGCAGTAAACCCATTCTCCCCATTCTTAGCCAGTATCCCAATTCTCCCCATTCATATCTACTAACCCCATAATCCCCATTCTTACTCAGTATCCCCATTCGTACCCAGTAACCCCATTCTCCCCTTTCTTACCCATTAACCCCATTCTCCTCATTCTTACCAAGTAACCCCATTCTCCCCATTCTTACCCAGTAACCCCATAGTCCCCATTCTTACCCAGTAACCCCATTCTCCCCATTCTTACCCACTAAACCCATTCTCCCCATTCTTACCCAGTAACCCCATTCACCCCATTCTTACCCAGTAACCCCATTCTCCCCATTTGTACCCAGTTACCCCATTCTCCCCATTCTTACCCAGTAACCCCATTCTCCCCATTCTTACACTTTAACCCCATACTCCCCATTCTTACCCAGTAACCCCATTCACCCCAATGTTACCCATTAACCCCATTCTCACCAATCTAACCAAGTAACCCCATTCTGCCCATTCTTACCCAGTAACCCAATTCTGCCCATTCTTACCCAGTAACCCCATTATTCCCATTCTTAGCCAGTATCGCCATTCTCTCCTTTCATACACAGTAAACCCATTCTCCCCAATCTTACCCAGTAACCCCATGCTCCCCATTCTTACCCAGTAACCCCTTTCTCCACATTCTTAACAAGTAACCCCATTCTCCTCATTCTTACCCAGTTACCCCATTCTGCCCATTCTTACCCAGTAAGCCCATTCTTCCCATTCTTACCCAGTAAACCCATTCTCCCCATTCTTACCCAGTAACACCATACTACCCATTCTTGCCCCGTAACCCCATTCTCCCCATTCTTACCCAGGAACCCCATTCTCCCCATTCTTACCCAGTTACCCCATACTCCCCATTGTTACCCAGTAACCCTATACTCCTCATTCTTACCCAGTATCCCCATTCTCCCCATTTTTACCCAGTAACACCATTCTCCCCATTCTAACCCAGTAACCCAATTCTTCCCATTCTTACCCAGTGTCCCCATTCTTACCCAGTAACCCCATTCTCCCCATTCTTACCCAGTAACCCTATTCTCCTCATTCATATCCAGTAACCCCATTTTCCCCATTCTTACCCATTAACCCCATTCTCCCCATTCTAACCAAGTAACCCAATTCTCCCCATTCTTATCGAGCAACCCCATTCTCCCCATTCATCCCAAGTTACCCCAGTCTCCCCATTCTTACCCAGTAATCCCATTCTCCCCATTTGTACCCAGTTACTCCATTCTCCCCATTCTTACACAATAACCCCATTCTCCCCATTCTTACCAAGTAACCTAATTTTCCCCTTCCGTATCAAAAACCTCATTATCCCCAGTCTTACCAAGTAACTCCATTGTCCCCATTCTTACCCAGTTACCACATTCTCAACATTCTTTCCCAGTAACCCCATTCTCCCCATTCTTACACAGTGTCCCCATTCTTAACCAGTAACCCCATTCTCCCCATTCTTACCCAGTAACCCTATTCACCTCATTATTACCCAATAACCCCATTCTCCCCATTCTTACCCATTAACACCTTCGCCCCATTCTTACCAAGTAACCCCATTCTCCTCATTCGTATCCAGTAACCCCATTCTCCCCATTCATACCAAGTTACCCCATTCTCCCCATTCTTACCCAGTAACCCATTCTCCCCATTTGTACCCAGTTACCCCATTCTCCCCATTCATACCAAGAAACCACATTCTCCCCATTCTTACCCAGTAAACCCATACTCCCCATACTTACCCAGTAACCCCATTCTGCCCAATCTTACCCAGTAAACCCATACTCACCATTTTTCCCCAGTAAACCCATTATCCCCATTATTACCCAGTAACCCCATTCTCCCCATTCTTACCTAGTAACCCCATTCTCCCCATTTTTACCCATTAACCCCATTCTCCCCATTCTTACCCAGTAAGCCCATACTCCCCATTCTTAGCCAGTAACCCATTCTCCCCATTCTTTCCCATTAACCCCATTCTCACCATTCTTACCAAGTAACCCCATTCTCCGCATTCTTACCCAATAACACCATTCGCCGCATTCTTACCCAGTAACCCCATTCTCCCCATTCTTAAACAATAACCCCATTCTCCCCATTCTTACCCAGTTACCCCAAACTCCCCATTCTTACCCAGTAACCACATACTCCCCATTCTTACCCGGTAACCCCATACTCCCCATTCTTCCCCAGTATCCACATTCTCCCCATTCTTACCCTTAAACCCCATTCTCCCCATTCATACCCAGTTACCCCATTCTCCCCATTCTTACCCATTAACCCCATTCTCCCCATATTTACCAAGTAACCCCATTTTCCCCATTATTACCCAGTAACCCCTAGTCCCCATTCTTACCCAATAATCCCATTCTCCCCATTCTTACCCAGTAAACCCATTCTCCACTTTCTTACCCAGTAACCCCACACTCCCCATTCTTACCCAGTAACCCCATTCACCCCATTCTTACCCAGTAACCCCATTTTCCGTATTTGTACCCAGTTACCCCATTCTCCCCGTTCTTACCCATTAACCCCATTCAACCCATTCTTACCCAGTTATCCCATTCTCCCGATTCTTACCCAGTAACCCCATTGTCCTCATTCTTACATAGGAACCCCATTCTCCCCATTCTTACCCAGTAACCCCAAACTCCCCATTCTT